>NC_088603.1:110631011-110938955 GCF_036013475.1 Columba livia
ATTCTCTTTAAAAAAGAAAGATGAAAAGCCCTAGTGATTGCTGTGTATAGGCCTCAAGTGCAGAACCGTTCCCATCAAGGCTTCTCTTTGTTTTTCAAGGCCCCATTCATTGGGAATATTTCTGTTAATTGTATTGTATATATCCTCATACTTCATTTAAATGCTGACATGGGATACAGTACTGCTGTGTTTTAATGAGTATGATAATGACTTGAGGCATAGCATGCATGTAGAGGGAATAGAAAATGAAAAATATAATTATGCTTTAATTGACAGTATCTGTGTAATAGAAAGCCTATAGGTAGCATGACAATCTAGCTGACATAGATCATATCAAACTGTAAAGACTCCTACCTTTATGTCAGGATACTCTTCCTTAGTAAGTCATAAGTTGTGTTGCTGGATATGTCGCACAATGACTCTATGGATTGTTTTCATCAGCTCTGAAACAGGGAATAGGCATTCTTTGTGCTTGTAAAGTAACTAAATTTAAAGTTTCTGAGTAAATATCTTGGTACAATGTTTTCTGTCACTATAGCAGTGTGATATTAAATACTGAAAGTGGAGGTTGTAGGGGTCTCCTTCACTGAGATGTTAATATCAATATCATCAAGAGCTGTTCATCATCAACATCAGAGGAAAGGACAGACTGATGCTTTTCAGTTTGTAACTCCTTATAATCAGTTCCCTTTGTTCCATAAAAAATTCTGTGTTAGTATTTTATGGTCTGTAGAATAGTGCTGGTTTAAATTCTATAATGCTTCTTTTCAGTATGCCTGGAAGATGTTCCTGAAAATGCAGAATAATGTCTTGCAATGCATGTGTTACTTTCTCAAGATGAATGTGACAGTATAAAATTAACAATCAAATAGAGGTCTCCTTCAGAGGCAACTTTTATGTTTTAAATTATGTAGCTATGCCAAATCTTTTATTTGATGGGTTGGAGGCTTACTGGATCTTCCTGTTCAGAACAGTACTGTTTGTGCATATTTAAGGTTCAGAACACATTCATTTGTAATGGTAATGGAATACTGATTTGTGTCATATGCTGCGGTATGAGAAGTTTCATTTGATCCAGGTGCAGACTATAGGTGAGGGAAAGGAGGTCAAACTGGATTCCATATAAAACTTCTTTGCATGGGCCTTTCCTCAAATTCAAAAGCAAAATCTGGGGGAGGTAATATTTTCCTTTCGTATTTTAACACTATAGTAATGGTCCCACACACACTAGAATTAATTGCTATTGTCGTTTGTCTCTGCTAATCAGGTTTTCAGTGTGAGCTGATATTAAGTTGTTAAGATATCATTCAAAGTCAGATGAAAAAGATTTTAGGTGCTGATTAGCTTATGGAATGACTAAGTCCATAAGTATTAGTTTGTCTACAAGAAGGATTTTATAATGTAGAAGTCAAAACTGATGATTTCACAAAATTATGCATTTTTTTGTTTCAGTTATCTGTGGCAAATATTTTTAATAATCTGACCCTAAGCTTCTGTGGTGAGTGATTGATGTCTTCCTCTTTTACTTATCCTGTTGCCTTATGGAGATTTTTTCAAATAAATTGCAAACGAGCATTTAGAAGGGCAAAATAAAGACCCTTCGATCATGTAACGTGCATCATGATGTTTTAAACCTAACAGTGATCCAAGTCACTAGTTATTCATGTCCAATAAGATACTAGTGCAGAATTCAGAATAGTAAATACAAATAAATACAAATCCTTGGGAGCAGCAGAGAGTGAAGAGATGTCTGAAGAATCAGCTGAGGATGTGCTGCCCCATCTTGAGACAAACAGCTGTCATGAAAAAACTTCAAGGTCTTGACTCTGAACTTGCTTAACATGGAGATTTTTTGGGGTTTATTGACATTACTTTGACTCTTGGTTGTACGCATTAAAGGTGTTTTATGCAAATATGACAGTGTTGAGGCACCAGGAACCCAAACATGTGTGGCAGAATCTTGCTCTGTCATGTCTGGCTCAGACATGAACACGCCAGTGAAGTTTCTTACCCTGTGTTTAGTCCATTAAGATACAGATGCCCTTAGTTAAAGATGACATTAGATTTTTTTTATTTTTTTTTTAACCAATTTTTTTTTTCTGTTACCCTTTACTACAGCCCTTGCTTTTTGCATAGGTTGGAGGAAACAGATGATATTTGAAATCTTTAAATGGCTGCTGGTTTCCTGACCTGATCTTAATGGTCAGGCAGGTGGCAAAAATAAGCTTACCACATGGGTTGGCTACTTTTATCTAGCTTAGAAAGGTTAAAACATCCTGTTATTTTTACCTCATGCCTGCCACAGGCACCTTTTTTCCCCTCTGGGTTTTTGATTCTTTTTTCTTGTTGCTTATTTAAAGATTTTCATCTCTTCTGGAAGATGGAAAAGTTTGCAGTTGGTCATGGATTCTGAGTAGTGCTCAGTCACCAGTAGTGGCTGAAAATTATCGCTTGACAGCTCTTAGAAAGCCTTGTGCCTTGGTTAGGGACTGTCACAGCTGGCTCTTACAGGAGGTGTCTGTGCTACCCCTTGCCAAAATTTCTGGGGGAGGTCAGTACCCGTGGGAGATTGATTCTGACTGAGGGATGAGATGTGTTTCACAGTTGGTTTGAAAAAGCTCCCACTGATTCCGGATGGGCAGTAATTTCTTTTGAGAACCTATTATATGTAGGATTGGAGTTTCTGTGGCTGTCAGCCTAATGCTGTAAATTAATATTAAGTACACTTTCAAAAGTCAATTACATAATTTCATAAAATACTTTTTATAATACTTTTAAATATTTTAAGTATTAAGTGTCAGTAAATTATAGTGTTAAAAAAAATAAAAAGAGACTTTTCAAATCTAAAAGGTAAAGTAGAAATGAAAAGGTTGAAGCTACTATGAAATTTTGCATATTTTATGCCATTCAGTTCTCAGATGAAGATACATGACTACTGTTGTACCAATAGAGAGATATTATTATTTTAATTCCTCTGATGTAGACAATCAATTAAAATATTATACCTGTCAGTTTGCCCTTGGCCTCTCCAAAGGGTTCTTATTTCAGTTTTATTGCTCCTTAATAATTTGGTTCTACTTGGTTGAAACTTTAAAGAGATGAAATTTCTCTCGTAAAGAACAAGATAAAAGTTACGCTAGCTTGAGGTGTTGATATTTTCTTAATTGGAAAAAGTTCTTTTCTCCATTTTATAAGTGTCACACAGAAATTAAAATACAGCTTTTTTTCCTACCCTCTGTTGTTCTTTCTCACCCAGATGATCAATTACAAGCCTTAGTTGTGTGCAAGGCTTTAGACGCTGTGGTTTTGGAATGTGGTCTCATCATTTTCTTCTGTAAAATCTCCTGTCAGGAGCCTCTGGGGAGGAAGCAGAGCCTCCTTTCTTTGCATCTCAACTCTACAAGTTGTTCTGTTGTGGTTTTCCTTAAGAAATGGAAGTTTTTTCTTCTTAGGTATATTCAGGTGGGAATGTCACTGGAGAATGTTATAATGTATTTTTCTGTTTCATTTGTCCTCACAAGAGTTAACCCACTCATAATTTCTGTAGATTGTAGTTCTAAAAGCCTGAAAATTAACCTGTGATATTCCTGTTCTGTTGATGTGTTCGCTTTTTTCTTTTTTAAGTTACAATGTCTGACAGTATTTTTTATATCTAATGTATGATATCTGCCAGTTCATAGCCACAGGCAGAATGTGTATATTTGTTTTAAACTCACAGAAAATTGAAAGTGTCGTGATTTTGACACACTTCAAGTACTTTGATTAAAAGACTCACTGTGCAATAAGGTTACTCTACAGTTGTTTCTTTGATGAATGCACTTGAAACACAGAGCTGTGATTTACCAAATGCTGCTGTGGTCAGACAGTGACCTTTAAAACAAAGGGTAGGTTCTGTCCTAGACTTTTGGTGTGGCATTGGGCAGGTGAATTAAAACTTTTGTGTCTGAAGTCTGCTTCTCTAAAAGGGGAGCCAGAGTCTTCATTATTCTCTCATTTGCTCAGAACGTGTAATCTGAATGATTTAACGCTTTCATGCGATCTGTAATAGAGTTGTCCTCCATCTTCACTGGAGCATTTAGGATGAAGTTCTAATTTTCAACATGCAAATAATACCTATTAGGATCTTGTCAAACATAGACCACTAGGAGTGCTACGAAATCCTGAATCTCTATGCCTTACAATATCCTCAGGATAGGCAAGAAACTATGAATCTCTGTTCTGAGGCAATACGCTCACTATGTGTGTGTTTCCAATTATATGGAAGCTTGAGTTGCTTTGAGGAAGGGAGGGTAGAATTCACATTTTATTCACCTATAGCTTATTTTATTTATTGTACAGATCACACAGTGACCTCTGTGAACTCCATTTCCTATCTGTGGCAATAAGGTGTCAGTTAAAAAATTGATTATGCATTTTGCTGATGCTGACTTGGCTGCTTTTTCCCTAAAGTACCAACAAATGTTTTATCTTTGTTCTGTGGAGAAAAAAATATCATTATTTGAACTGCATTATTCTGCAATGAACCTATTTTGCCCATTCAGTTTTATACTCCTTGGGAGAAGAGGCCCTTCTTTGCTGGCTTCATTATATATTGCCATAACGCTGCATATAGAAATGAGAGGAGCTGCAACAGATCTATATGGGACTTACCAGTGATGCCAAGGGCTTAAAACAGTGAAGATCACAACAAATTATTTTGACATTTTATCTAGACCCCATTAACAATATTTTAGGTCTGCTTTTAAGGATATTTTTTTTTTAGTTCAAAAGGTATTCATTAAACATCTAAATGATAGAATGTCTCAGGATCAAGGCTGGTACATAAAGCCACAGACAAAAATGTGTTGTTGGAGAGATTTGTATATATATGGGAAAGAAATAAACTTTTCCCCTGCCTTTTTTTCCAGTGTCTGATTTACTCTGTTTTCCTTGTGACAACTTTAAGGCCTTTTTTTTTTTTTTCCATTAACTTTAATAGGACTTGCATATACATGTCCTTTATTTCAAATTAAATTACCTGTATCTCTCTTCCCTGTGAATAAGATAGACACTTTTAGATGCTGCTGCCATTGATAGCTTCTGTGAGCCAATATGTGCTCACAGGTAAAATAAAGCACAAGCACAAGAAATTCTGAGGCAAGTTACCATGATAATCCACTTCTCAATGGATACTGTTAGGCAGAGGTGTGTGTCTTTGAGAGACGCAACTAAAACATGGGTGTTTGGTCACATAAACCTAGGTAGGGACTAAGTACAATAGGGTACTCAATTCAGTGTTGGCATGATGGTGGATTAGTTTGGTTTGGGCTTTGGCTTGGTGAGGAAGTAAAAGCACTGTGAGCACAGCAGTCAGCAAATGCATGAATTTAAGTAATTTTCCCTCAGAAATGATAGACAGTAGCCTCAAAAAGCTCTGTTATGACTAATTCCATTAAAATGGAAAAAAAATAGGACTGAAAGATCTTATTGCTTTTACTGATTTTGGTTTTTAAAGATGCGTCAGCTGGAGTATAGTTGTGTGAAATTCTAGACTCTGAATCAATGACAAATTTCTAACTGATGAAATTCAACCCTTTTCTCACCCTGTTGCTTGCTGTCTGGTTTTCTGAAGTGAACATTTAAATCACCCCTGCACCATGTCACTTTGAAAGGAGAAACCCATTATTCTGAGCAAAAAATTGAATAAAACTGACACTGTCTTTACCGACTGACATGAACAAGCTGCTTATATGAGAAAAGTGCCAGCCATATAGATAGAGGCTTTTTTGTTCAGCAGTTTCTGAGCACCTTGGGTATGCTTTGAAAACAAAGGTAATAGTTTATTAACTCTGCATGGTCTGTGTCCTTCAGTCTACAATTTGATCTTACAGATGCACTTCTTTCATAATTCTGAATTATAATTAAAAAAATGAGGCTAAATTGCAATTTTTTTGCAGGCCGTGTGACAACGTCCAGTGCAATTTGAGTGGGATGAGAACCAAGAGTACTCTAGGTGGGCAGTTACCATTGATCCAGGCATGGGTTCACTGGGCCTTGGGTTTTTATTCATTTGTTTCTGGATCATGTTTTTTAATGGACAATTCAGATAGCTTGAGCTTCCTCAGTTTTTCACTAGGAAGTAAGTTTTGCAGCTCTCAATTCTTTTACTTCCTTCCTATAGGTCTTGATTGCTTTTTGCTTTCTTTTGTGTGGAGTACTGTGTCTGTGGTGGGCACGCTGTCTGGAGGGGGGTTCACAGGTGTTACGCACAGGGAAGGTGCCATCTTACTGTGTCTGGATTCAGAACTAAGTCACCTTAGTTTCAAAATTACTACGTAGGAAAGTTAAATACAATATCTAAAAAACTAGCTAAAAATGTTTTTTTTTTCTTTTTTTCAAGTCAAATGTGTCAGGAACAACTTAACACTGGACTTCTTTAGCTTTCAAAATGAGCCTCAAATTCTAGCTCTTGTTTGTAGAACAACATTAAATTAGATTTCTGTTATCTCAGTGAATACAGAAGAAGATTGGTATAGTGCATTTTTGAACACAGTATGGTCATTACAGCTGCCTGACCTTTTGCTCAGACTCTACAGTGAGGATGTCACTCTTTGTCTGAAGGGTATTATCTTACAGAATAAGACCTTCTCTTCCTCTGGCCTTCCAGAAACACCCATCGCTCATTTAAGCATGCCTAAAGGTGTGCAGGGTGTCAATCTGAAAGAAGACTTTTGCACATTTTACACTGATGTATATCTTTCACTTACTGACAACAATACCAGTATAGACAAACTAACAAAAACTTCACAAGGAAATTCTCTGGTTTTAGTTTAATCTAAATTTGGTTATATAGTAGTATTTAGGGGTTTTTAAAATTTATTTTTACAGTGAGACTTTATAGTTAAGCTGCATTTAATTTGTTACACAGTGCTACAGTAGTTGGAGATCGCAGGAAAACATGCCTCCCTGTCTCATGGGCCCATTGTTACACAACACACTGCTCTAGCAGCACTTTCTAAATGTGATGTAATGAAGTAGGTAAGGATGAAAGGACAAAATGGTGGATTTTTTTCTTAGGAGAAATTTCTTCTAGAAGAATTTTAAAATGTGATGTTCTTGGCAGAAAGCCTTATTTCTGGCGTGTTGCTGTGATGATTAATGAGACGCTGATGAAAAGTTTTCCAGTTCTCTTCCCCATCACAATACACTATTCACTCTCTAGAATGTGCAAGCAGAATCTGGAAAAAACAGCAGAGGCTGGGCTACATTTTGTTAGTGATGTTGCTCCAACACATCTGGTTTATTTGCTTTTAAAACTTCTGGTGAAATTTTCACAGAATCACAGGATGTTAGGGATTGGAAAGCACCTCCAAAGATTATCTAGACCAATCCCCCTGCCAGAGCAGGAACACCTAGATGAGGCCACACAGGAAGGCATCCAGGTGGGTTTTGATTGTCTGCAGAGAAGGAGACTCCATAACCCCCCTGGGCATCTGTTCCAGTGTCTGTCACCCTCACTGAGAAGTTTCTTCTCATATTTAAGTGGAACCTCCTGTGCTCCACTTTGTATCCATTACCACTTGTCCTGTAATTGGTTGTCACTGAGAAGAACCTGGCTCCATCCTCCTGACACTCACCCTTTACATATTTATAAACATTAATGAGGTCACCCCTCAGTCTCCTCTTCTCCAAACTAAAGAAACCCAGCTCCCTCAGCCTTTCCTCATAAGGGACATGCTCCACTCCCTTCATCATCTTTGTTGCCCTGTGTTGGACTCTCTCCAGCGGTTCCCTGTTCTTCTTGAACTGAGGGGCCCAGAACTGGATACAATATTCCAGGTGTGGTCTCACCAGGGCAGAGTAGAGAGGAAGGAGAACCTCTCTTGACCTACTAACCACCCCCCTTCTAATACACCCCAGGATGCCCATTGGCCTTCCTGGTCACAAGGGCACAGTGCTGGCTCATGGTCATCCTGCTGTCCACCAGGACCCCAGGTCCCTTTCCCCTACACTGCTCTCTAATAGGTCATTCCCCAATTTATACTGGAACCTGGGGTTGTTCCTGCCCAGATGCAATACTTTACACTTGCCCTTATTATATTTAATTAAATTTTTCCCCACCCAACTCTCCAGTCTAAAATCTTCTGCCACTTAATGATGGATGTTTTTGCTTTATAATCTAGGGATGTTTGGGGCTACATAGGGGACTACCTAGATTCAGTCTCTAGTTATGTATGTTAATGGTGAATTTTTGTATTAGTCTGCTTGACTCTGCAAGACATTGCTTGAAAGCAAACAACACCCAGCATTTTAAGACTGATTTCTTGGGTAAAATACATGGGTACTCTGTGTGTGTATAATATAGCATATATTTTATAACATACACATTGCTCTCTGAATTAATAGTTACACTGGGATTCTGCACTGGTCATAGTTTTTCACCCTATTTTACATATTCTCTGATTACTTTGGGATTTCCTTTATAACTCAGCATATTTTTGGTGAATTTCCATTGTGCATCAAATTACATAGAATATAGATTACAAATCTGAACACATTAAGTTAGAATTATTTTCTATCATTTATCTTCCTTTCTTGTTTACTAACAGGCACTGAAAATAGGATTCCTTAGGAAGGACATTTGATGAGACTTGTACTTTCTGGGTTACAACGCTCCAAATAAATGCAAAAACATCCAACTACTGGTAAAATATTAATAACATTTAATTTAACACTGTAATTCTTATTACTTATTTTTATAGTGGGAGATGAGAAGCTGTAGAAAGATTCAATGTTTCTTTTGATCTTTATATTAGAAATACATTTTAGTCCCCTAATTTTATGGTATTGTATGTCTTTATAGAGAAATATTTGTAGTTTGCCCAGAACAGAATGAGCCTGGGATTGTCTCTCCCTTAATGCTGGGACAAGTTATTGCACAGCTGGAACAGCATCAGAAGGTCAAGACTAAGGATCGACAGCTATCAGGTCACATTTATCTAGGTCACTCACTATCATTCGTCTGTCAGTTTACAGCTACGCACCAGGGAAGCTATAATAATAGAAATAATGCTCTTTGGAATACTACTTCAATTAGATTATGTTTTTTCAAGCAGGTGATTACACTATCAAAGTCATATTTAAAAGAGTTTAAAAGTACACAGAAAAACAGCTGTATAGAGGAGGTATTTATGCATGACTTACATTAAAAATCTATCATAATTTGACCATATGTTCATGTCAAACCTGAGAATTAAATTACTAAATTATACCCAAATAAGCATTTTTTTCATATTGTGAAAATCAGCTTCTGCCCTATTTTTCCCTGGGAAAGAAAGTAGATTCTGTGAAATACGTGGAAATTTGGTGCTGCTTTCTTGTGCGGGTCATACCATTTCTTTAGGGACACTGCACTATCTTTGCCTGTTTTCTGATAAGACAAAGAAATGGCTCGGAATTTCATGCTCAGTACGTAACACTGATACAGCAATAAATGTCAAAGGCAACTAATGCTTCTTTCTGCAGTCATACTGCTGTGAACTAACAATTTGTCAGGCTTTATTTATGTTTCTTAGAATCAAAGCAAGTTCTAATGCCTCAGACTGCGAGGCTTTTCCCAGTAGTCCCACACTGTCCCACAAGATGCATGTGATTAAGCTAGCCCCAAACCACCCTTACAATAAAGTTTTGAAATTCAAAACTTGCATCCCATTTTAAGCTCTTGCTTCAACACCCTTAGCTCTTCCCACCAAATAAACAACTGCTCAAGCAAATGCTAAGAGGATCGAAAGCCAAGAAGTTCTGGGTATTTGGATGGAAGTCACTATTTCAAATTGGCTTTTGGCTGATTTTGCCTTTCAGGTGCTTGGTGTTGATGAGAAGTGCCACCCCATACAGTAGATTTCTGTGGAGAAGATAAATGCAGGGAGTGTGAGCGTTTGACTTGACTAGCAAAACTAACTGTGGCTCATTAGAGAAAAAGACCTTTGACTTCTCTTTACATTTTCTTTCTTTCCCCTTTTCAGCTTAGTACTCAGCTCAAATACATTTGGAGGAACCTGTAGGGCTTCACCCACGGAACCAGAGGAACTGCAGAGTGGATTTTTATTTTTAGTTTGCAAAACAATGAGCAGTTAAGATTATATTTTTTGTCCATTTACCAGAAGTTAATGACCTCGAAAGACCTGGAAGCATAAACCAAGCAAAGCATGATTTATGTTTCTAGATGTCTGCTTCATTAATTTGGCTTTTTAGGAAGACAGATGTTGCCAGCTAAGAAGCTCATACATGGCAGGTACCATCTTCTACAGTGCTCTACTGAACATAAAAGCTGCTATGCTGGGTGAAACCAGAGGTCCAGCTCATTTTTCTCTTACTATGACCAGCAGTGAATGCTCACATGGGGCACACCAGGAATGATGGAATGACCATCAGGGAATAAGGAGCTCGCTTCTGCCTTTAAGAATGATCAGGGAGCTTACTCTCCATGAACTTCTCAATCTCGTTTTTAATTCTTTATACTTAAGTCTTCTTTATTATTTTAAGAGAATGAGTTCCTTGACTTACATGCACAATCTCTGAAAATTTTGTTCCTTTGGTTTATTTTAAACCTTCTGGCTGGTGATTTCATAAGACTACCAAATTTTTGAGTTATAGAAGGGGATAATGGCTCTTCAGTCACTTTTCATGAATTTAAAGTAGTATGTAGAGCCTTAAGCAGTGTACAAAAATAGTTTATGGTCTTCTGAAGACTATAGGTTTTCAGATTGCTTCATGTGTGCGTATGTAGAACACAGTATATCATAGTACTTGATTTTTTAATTTTTTTTTTAAGTCTGATATTACAGAGGAAACATATTCCAGAAGATCATTCCCAATAAAATTCTTAAAATATCAAACATACTCCCATCTTTGCTGGTGATTTGTTGTTTTACCTTCAGCAAACTCTCTTATTTTTCTGTGCCAGTGCTTCTTAACCCATCCATTGCATGCCTTACCTTTGTCAACTTTCAAAAAGCAGTGTTTTACTATATCAACTGTATATTACTGTATCAACACAGAGTATGTCAAAATAATCTTTTAGTTCACTCTAAGGTGTCTGCCAACATTGCAATAAAGATGACTTCCAATAAAACAGTATGTGAAGGAATTAAACCACTCTTTCTTTCTACCAACCAAAATTGTTGGGAAGTTTCTGCAAGGGCATAGAATACCATATGTTGACATTGTTCTCTTAGTGAGAGATATGTAGCTTAGAAATCTATCTTAATTGTGTCAGATGGCCATAGTTTGCTGATGTCACTTGTAATTCTTGTGTATTTGCATCTTTCAGGAAAATTTCACCTTGACTCTGCAAGTTGGTAATATGCAAATCCTGCATGTTCTGTATAATCAAAAGGTCCCTGTTGCCTTTTCAGCTCCCTCTTCTGTTTTATTCCCTACTTCATGTGTTGAAACAGCTTTAATTGATCATTTTTTCAGTCCTGTGATCCATGGCCCTCAAAGGTGTGTCAACTAAGGAACTTTGGAAGGTGACAAGGAATCATATATTTATATATATTATATAGCTCTGTCTGCATGTGACATTTTAAAATATATTCAAAGGTCTACCCTGTAAAAAGCTGCTGAGAATGACATTTTCAGGTTGTAAAACTCACTATAGAAGAGCGTCTCACCTACCTCTTGGCTGACTGGGGAGAGTTATTCCTCTTCCTTAACTCAGCAGTGATCAGGCCCTGAGTCTCGCTGTGGGGAAGAGAGCAATGATTATTTACCTGCTGTTATCTGCTGTGAGCAACTGGAACGAGCAGAAGTTAAAAACTTATTGGCTGCACCCCACTGTCTGTTGGGTGGAGGAGTGACGGAGAGCACAGGGTGAATTCTGTGTAAAACCGAAAAGGGGAAGCACAGCTGGCTCATCCCTGTTAACCAGCGTGGGCAGATGGGGAAGAAGTGGTGCAGATGTCAAGGGCTTTTTGATCTGTGCCTCTTTTAGGGAAGCTTCTTTGGTTGCTTCTTACCTGGAATAGGCTGTGGAGTAATTGTTTGTATTTGTGCTTATCCAGTGGCCTGTCCAATTTTAGTGGCTACTGGTAATTTCAAATGCATTCAAGTGTTTGAGTTTGAGGTGAAAAATGTGTTTGGGAATATGCAGCATCAAAAGAGGTCTGGAACCAGTTGATACTGGTTTTAGAACACAGCAGACATGGTCCATACTAAGCTGAGATTGCAGCACTTGCAGACTTGATACTATCCTGACAGACTCCAAACCAGATCCTTCACATTTACAGGGTAAAAGGGGACCATCTGAGAGTCAGTAAAAGAAAAACATCAGAAGAGAGGAGAATTATCCAGAATGTGTATTTCATTTTAAAATCTGTATTTAATTAAAAGAGAGATTCCTGTTAGCAATAGTTGATCCATTTCCTTCCTTATTTCCTTTAAGTAAATACTTTCAGAATATGAATTCTTGATTTAAATATTGGAAAGTTTCTTTAAATCTGACTGTAAACCACTACATGAATGGAGCTTTTCAGGCTAGCCATCTACTACTGCCCTTAGACCGAAGTGGCAGATTTGGTGTTAGGAGACAGCTAACTGGTGCTCTGTCTATCAGAGCACTTTGTAAGCAGTACTATACTCTCATGAGATTTTGAAGGAAATCACTTGTGACAACCAATGACAGGACAAGGGGCAATGGATAGAAACTGGAACACAGGAGGTTCCACTTAAATATGAGAAGAAATTTCTCAGTGAGGGTAAGAGAGCACTGGAACAGGCTGCCCAGGGGGGGTTGTGGAGTCTCCTTCTCTGGAGACATTCAAAACCCACCTGGACACATTCCTGTGTAACCTCATCTAGGTGTTCCTGCTCCGGCAGGGGGATTGGACTAGATGATCTTTTGAGGTCCCTTCCAATCCCTAACATTCTCTGATTCTATGATCACAAAAGGAAGTTGAAAATGTATATTTATGGTAGAATGAACCTTTACAGTAACAAATACATATATAACTTCTTACCTAAAGAGCTTCTTTATGGTTGTAGGCCTCAGGATTTTTTTTCTTTTATTTTGAAAGTGAGATTGACATATTTTAGTTACAAGAGAACCCAAAGTAATCAAAGCTGGAGGACTGAATGGTAAATTTTGTAGGTCCACCAGTTTACACAAGTGTTGCTCCTTTTCTACCCATATTCATATTGACCCAAGTTTCAGACAGTATGTCAGGTTTATTTCTTAGTTTATGTTTTTTTTTCCTTAATATGTTTCAGTGTATTGGTATGATTTAAATATCTTGAGGGACTTAACAAAATAGTAACATTCATTTTTCTCCATGTGGGAGTGGGAATTAATGGTTAAAGACAGAGACAATGGGCCACGATTCCCTGGTTCTATTCTGGGCTCTGAGCTGACTCACTGCATAATCTTACTGAAGTCATTTAAATTCAAGTGAAACGGGCCCCACTAAGCTGATGAGATAATGCATGTTTTGGCCTTTCTACCTCAGTGGATTTTGTGATACGATTCTGCCCCTCAGTCATCAAAATTTATGAATATGTTGTTTCATAGGTTTATTGTAAAATGTGTTTAATAAACTTGTTTAATAATCTTTAAATCCTTTTTTGAAAGGTACCTTTTTTTCCTAACAGAAGCAGGCAGGTAAATGTTATCCAATTCTGTGGATATATGTTTTCTAAAATGTTCCTCTTCTACATCCAGATGGAATGACTTTTCAAAAGGCATTGACACCCATAGTAGTTAATTGCTGATCTGTAGACTTGATACTAGGAGGTATGATTGTCTCATGCTCAGATCTCTGCAGTGAACTAAATGATCCTTTGTGATACCCGTGTCCCAAGTCAGACCACTGAACATTTGCTCTCCACTATAAAGAGTACCTCTGTCACTGATGTGTGAAAACTCAAGAGTTCTTTATTTTCTTTGTAATTCCAGTATGTGGAGTGGAAATCAAGATACTGACCACTTTTACTAAGTAGATTTTTTTTTCCCACCAAACTGTAGAGGAACTTATCATAGAACAAAGCATGCTTTCTCTTCCATTTCCCTGCAGGAACTGCATCCTATATTACTGTGTTCTGCTTTTTTGGTTGCCTTGTTTGTTCCAGTGAATATTCTTTCTCAAGATAGCATTCAAAATTTAAAAACAGAGGCATGCAGAATTCATCCAGTATCTGTGAGGTTGTTCTGGTCTTTTTGACAGACATGTTGGATGACCTGTGCGTTACTTGCATCCATACAGTCCTTCTACTGTCACAATCCACAGCTGACTGAGGAGAATAAGAAATTATGGCTTCACATGACTACGCATCCCAGCAGTGTGAATGGCAGTACCAAGCAGTGGTGATTCATTCCCTCAGCACTGAAATTGCCGGTGTTTAGAGGAAAAGGATTACTTTTGAACAAAGAAATGCTTTATCCAACAGAGAGTACAGATATTATAGAGTTATTAATCAGAGCAGTCATCCTGAAAGTAGATTTAACTGCAGGATTTAATGTAGAGGGAAAGTAGAATTACAGTAGGAAGCGATTGAAGACTTAAAGTAGTAGATAGAATTGCATATTTTAAGGGCTCCTTAAATTACACCTGGGGAAAGGTTCACTCTGTGGATGCTAATGAAATGGTTCTTGTTTGTGTGCTTCATTGTGTTCTTTGGATGGCATCTACCCAGTACGGTAATTGCTGTTCGTTGTAAAATAGGAAGACAACCAATTTAATTTGCTCTGTTTTCCACTTCAGTACCACCTCAGGCTGTTTCTTTGCTAAATCTCGTGTGCAAAGCCAAGTCAGCCACAACATCAGTGAGATGGGAGACCTCAAAGGAAAACCCAGATATGGCAGGTAACTGTACTGGTGATTTTTGGCTGCTAGCAATCCTTCTTTGGCATTGCTATTGAAGCATGAGCTGGGAATTAAGGATTTTGTAACATTGGAGCAGCTATTGTCTTTATGAAACATAAAGCTGAGGTTCTATTCTCCTATGGCCATTGCAAAGCAATTCAGATGATTTGGAACTTCCTGACTCCACTTCTTTTTGGAAGGTGCCTTAAGTGGAGCAAATCCAATTCCTACCTTGTCTTGTGGATATTGCTGTGGTTCAACTCTGGACAAAGTAGTTTTGCATAGATTCAAATGATTGTTTAGGTTGAAAGGGGCTTCTGGACCTCTAGGACAACTTCAAAGCCGGATCAGGTAGTTCAAGGCTTTGTCCCATTGAATTTTGAATATGTCCTAAGGTGGAGGTTCCGTGATCTCTCTGAGTAGCCCATGCCAGGGTTTGGCCACTTTCATGCCGAAAGAAGTAGATATTGTCAGTTGTTCTGTAAATGTTCCAAGTAGAAGGGAGTTGCTTTTCCTTTCCCCAAATAAATTATATTTTTATACTGCATCCTGGCTGAAGATGAAATAATGTGTAAGTGCCAAGGCTTTAGTGACCTCCAGCTTAACTGTGTCTTCACTGAAATTATTGGGAAACCATATACTCATCATTTATCTCTGTGGAGACTTTCAGATTTCCAGAACATTAACTGAGCCAGATAAGGCTCGTGTTTGTTGGATCTCTGTCATCAGTAGGTCTGTAAGTTTAATGAAGTCTTCACTTCCCAGAATGAAAGGGGTGACTGTGTGTGTATACTGGAAACAGATCTTTATTCTGGTAACAGTAACAATAGAATAGGGACAAGCAGAAATAACAGAAATTCTGAAATGAATTCTTGGAAGTGCAATTAAAGATTTCAGAGGTGTACGTTTAGAAATGAGACCCTGAGTCTCATTAGTATTTATCACAGTTTATGACATTGCGAATTACACCAATGCACATTTCTGGTAGTTCTTGAAAGGCATGAGGTTTCACCATTTACTAATGTCTTAGGTATTTCTTTATCCCTGTAAAAAGTGTGAAACATAGTAATTTTGATTTGGTAGAGCTTTTAGTACCTATTTGGCACAAGTGTATTTGAATGCACACAGTAGGAATTAATAGGTAATCATTCATTTTATCTTTTCTGACACAACATCACAAAATTTCATTCACTGGAGTCTTTAAGGACTTGGTCAGAACTTGTATGGGGTTCGACATTGCATTAGTTTCCTCTTTCTTCTTCTTTAGATGTTGGAACTTGGTAATGGAATTCTAAACTTGCATAAATGGGCATGGTTTCTGCCAAGTTTCTGAAAGGTGTGCATGTTCAAAGGAAAAATTGCTCCACATGTGTCATGGTATTAATTTTTATTTAAAGACACAAATATTTCCATCCTTAGTAATGTATATTATACCTGAAAGCTTCCATTTCATTTACTATTCTAAAATTGTGTGTCATGCAGTCTGTAAATTCTCAGTTTACTGGTTTCAGCAAGTCAGGAACCAATACGTTATTAACAACCACAGCACTGGTTGCTCAGGGAGAGGTTTCTGTTTGGTCTTATTGGAATCCTCTGTGATCAGTCCACGTTATCATTGACCTCATCCTTTCTCCCATTGATTTATGAGATTATTAATATAGACATCTATTCTTTTTCTGGTGTTCTAGTGAAGAGTGACATCTTGGTAGTGCTACATTTAGTGAAACAAAGATTTAGGAAATAACTACATTTCTGGAATGCACTGTTTCAAGTAGTCTTTTCTTCCCAGTGCTCATGTTTGTGAAACTGAGACTGGATCTGTAGATGTTATCAGTTTGTTTATGAAGAAGAAAATAGTGTCCAGTTTATAATAATGGAGATGCTTCTAAGTGAAGCCCACTGGTATTGAAAGACATAATGTTGGTTTGTTGAGAGATGAATGATAGTATTGTCCAACTTTTTATTTGCTCAGGCAGTGAGTTTATCTTAAACATGTTCATTAGTGTATTCATGACTTTAATTCTATTGTATTTGCAAATAGGCAAATGTAACTGGGGATGTTAAGTGTTAACAAACAGCTTGGGTTTCCTTCTTTTCTGAGGCAGAGACAAGAATTAGGAAAAATCTTCCCATCGGGGCTTTCTGTTGTATTCCCACGTGAACATGAATGGTTCTGTTTTTCTGATATTTTTTTTTAACTTTTGTTTTATTAAGTTCCTTTTCTTATTTACATTATTTCACAGTTATTTCCTCTTATATGAGCTATAATTACTTCTCCGTTATCAAAGTGTATTATTTTGGGTTGCTGGATGCTACTGCTTGAGATTTTTCTCAATGTGTCTTTTCCTTTCTTTCATTACTTCAATGAGTGTTAACAATTTCAAAATATCTGACAAGAATCTTAAATGTCTGAATTGTACAGTTGTTCTACGGCATGTTGAATATGCCAACAGCACAGCAAACAGAGCTTAAAAAAAAAAAAAGCCAATTCATCATTGAAATGAGAGAGGGAGGCTTGTATCCACTGTTTACCTGCCTTTGCTGTAGACCATGTGGTATTAGAAAGAAGATATGAATTTGTTGTGTCATTCTTTAAACAAGCAGTTATCGCAGAAACAACTCTCCATCTTTGTATACAACTTTAGTTAATGAAATGCTTTGCAGTACCTGCTGGCTTTAGGATATCGAATGCCTGGCAAGTCATAATTGTCTAATTTCACTGTTATTTTCTAAACCAAATTCTGTCTTATTTTGCTGTGTGTATTGAACTCGGTGTCTGAGCCCCTTTACTGATTCCATCTGGTTCTTTCCATACTCAGCAACCTCACTTTTCTTTTTCTTTGAGGAGCTTTTAAGAGTGATAGGTCATGCAATTACTAGTTGCAAGTGCAAAGACCAGTATCTTATCACTTCACTCTTAAATCCCAAAGATTGTTCCTAAAAGTTCAGAGTTTTCTTCATAGCTATGAGTGTTGTTTCCAATCCTTTAAATTTATCTTTGTTATTAGTAACTTGCTTCAATAAATGCACTTTTTTAGCAAGTTGCTTATTGACAACATGCTCACATTGCAGATGTTTGACCAGGGTGCTCTCAAAGAAGTTTGGGAAGTTCTTAAAACAGCTAAAAACCACATCCAGCCTGTTCTCCCATTTTCATTACCTTATCTACCAATACTTGGCTGGATCGCTGTGCCCTGGCAGTTATCTGCTCTCGCTTGAGCCTGGAAATCTCCGTCCATCTCTGTGGCCCAGTAAGCAGAAATGGTTGTTAATTGGCAGCACGCTCCAGCAAATGCTGTATGTAACAGAAGCAGTTGTGCAGTGATGTCAGATCGTTATTGCAGTCAGAGTTACTCCGTATGATTTGTTTTTACCTGCATCTCCTACTTCGTCAAGTGCTCTGGAATATATTATTTTCTTTTAGCAAAATAATGCCAGATTACAGATATATATTTGGTAAGGATGAGATGAGATTTTACTAGTTTAAAATGAAAATTCATTAATCAAAACTCCTTTCTCCTCTTCAGCTAACTATATATTTATTTGTGTGTTTGTTTGGGGTTTTTTTTTTGTCTTGGCAGCCTAAAGCATCACGAGGGTCATATTGTTCAGGATTGCAAAGAGCCATCGTTTATCTTTGTGGATACAAGTAAACGGACAATGATGTCCCAACCATCTGCTCAAGCTGCTTGAAAACAGTCTTCTGTGCAAATGGCATGAAAGGTAATTTAACCTCAGAAGGTGCCCACAGAGCTTCAGTTCTGTTTAACATTGTCTCATTGCCAGTCTAAAAATAAATCATGCTGAACAAAAAAAAAATATCCCTTCCTTTTTCCCAATTTAAAGAACAGATCATCAGAGGAGCTAATTTCACCTAATTTCACTAGCAAGGGGTTGTTTTTCCTTTCTAGTATTTTTCTAAGTAGCCAAGAGATTTTCTGGGATAAATTATAGCTGTTTATAATTGTCTTTATTGCTGTAGGAGGCTGTTGTTTTTCAGAGTACAAGACAGGATATAATCACAGAGTGGTACTCAGTGCTGGGTGATACATACTTTCAACATATCAAATGTTTTTCTGCCGTGACCCCTTTTATTTTGCTTTGCAAGCCCATGTGTTTTAATGAGGAAGGTGCCTGTGTTAGTAAGCAAGTTTGGTTGGTTGGTTGGTTGTTTTTGCATAGGGATATTCTGTCCTGAAAATGATGAGTGCTTTCTCTGACTGTTCTTTTTCAAAACCTCATTTGGTAGTAGTTTCACTCTCTGGTCCCAGTGAAACTGTTATGAGGCTTTTAAAGGCTTGTAAAATTTCACTGCCAGTAAAAAAAAGAATCAGAATAGCAGTTGTAAAATGTGTGTGTATAATGTATGTGTATACATATATATATATATAAAAGAGGCCAAAAAGGGAAAAGGAGTTCATATATAAATGTAAATATATATTTCAGGATGGAAAAAAAGGACATGACATTCATCACACTGTGACTGGTTTTATAGTTACTATTGTGATGGTGATTAATCTCAGGACCAGTAAGAGCAGACTTCAGGTGCTGCCCCACAATTTTAATCCCTGTATTGTCTTCTGCCATCCACTGTGCTAATTTTTTCACTTCCCATCACTATAAATATAGCATTTTCTGGCTCCCTCATGCTCCCTTACTGTTTATAGTCCATTCCTCCTGCTTTGTGGTAGGTCAGACTAGTCCAAGCTTTGAGTCTGTTCTCTTGCAAAGACCAGAGGTCCAATCAGATGTTGCAGAGCACATTCTTGGGGATGCCGTGGCTGTGCAGTCATCTTGCGTGCTGCTGTGGGAGGAGAAGTAGAAAATGCATTTTCCTGGCTGCTTTGTCAGATAGGTTGTTCTGAGGGCACGTGGGAATATCACTAGCAGAAAGAAGGTAGATACAATCTATATTCAAGAAATGAGCTTCGCTTAAAATAAAAGTGAAGACAGCATGTGCATGAGAAGAGGAGTACACCTGAGCTGGTTTTGTTGCTGAATTAGATACATTGGTTTAGCTAACCTAATAAAATATGTCTTCCTGTAATAAATACATTCTGAACATAAAAATGGACCAAG
Organism: Columba livia; assembly: GCF_036013475.1. Classification (NCBI taxonomy): domain Eukaryota; kingdom Metazoa; phylum Chordata; class Aves; order Columbiformes; family Columbidae; genus Columba; species Columba livia. Next base: position 110,650,928 of record NC_088603.1, read on the forward strand.
TTTTTAATTGTGAAGGAGAATCCAGTCTTCCTAGTGGCATACCTTTTGCTCCAACTTAACCACATAAGCCTGACTCATATTTTTCTTGGACATTTTAACTTAGATTTTTTTTTTTTAACCAGGAGAGGTAGAACATGACAGATTTGAAAATGTTTTATATAGCTTTCAACAAGAAGCAATTTATAGCAACTTGGAGTTACATAACTTCTAACTCCACTTTTTTCACAGTACGATTTAGATAGATCTGGTGCTTTCACAATAATTCAAAGGAATATGCTGTCAGTCAACCCATCTTATCTATTTAAAGCATTTCCAAGGAACCATCACTGTAGTTTCTAGGTTCTAAATCTGAATAAGAGTGACAGTTTGCCATAAACATGCATTTTTCAAAATATCATAAAGGAAAATGGCATTATTCATTTGTGAAATGAAGACTTCCTCAAATAAAGGCATCCCACAGTGTTGCTCATTATATTCCCTACACAATTAGTATTAATTTGTGCAGGTACTTTAGAACCAACTGCATTTGTCATAGTTATATGATGGGTTTGGTCCCCAGCCATAGCCTTCTTGTAGATCTATAAGACCCCCACAATTCTCAGAAAGATAATGTAGTACTACTTTTCAGTAATTGCATTGGCCTAGATATACAAGAAATTAACACAACAAAATTTTTCAGAGAAACATTTAGGATAACCTAGGAGGGCATCTAGGAATTCACCCAAATGGCTTCAGAATACTTATAGCCAATGGTGGTTTGAATAATATAATAAAATAGTTTATTCAAATCATTTTGCGATAATGTTCAAATGAATCATTGGACTTTAAGTCAACTGAATAATGCATGAACATTCATTTCAAGGAACCTAATGAAGGTGTCTGCTGAATATTTTCACAATTCATTCAGTTTTACCTAAAGTACTATCAAAGCAATGCCTCAACCTCAGCTTGCACCTCTGTGTAGTTTGGACATTTGGGTTTTGCATCACTGGAGTTCACAAAGAACATGGCAAAAAGAAGGTTGACAGTATAAGGCAGAATTAAGTGTCTGTCTGGGATGTAGAGGTTACCCAGCTGAGAAAAACAGACTAACTTTAGTAAAGCATGAGAAGTACAGATCAAGACCTAGAAATTTGGAATGGATGGAAAAAAGCCCAACAGATAGAAAAGCCTATATCTCAGGAGTATTGTTTGCTTATGACTACATTAGGATATTTCCTTAAAATCTTTAACTGTTCACTCCTTGTTCATGGTTCTTCCACATCTGTAAAGCAGATTTCAATGTTCTCAGTGCACTTTTAAAATTCACATTATAGTTTTACTAGAGAGAAGGAGTATTAATAGAAGATATCAGAATTATCTGGAGCTTTTTTAGGGGCAGGGACTACCAGTATAATTCAAAGCAAAATTTTCAACAACAGATGGAAATCTCTGCTGCTCTTGAGATGAGAGAATGATTTGTGGAAGGATTTTTTAGTATTCCCTGAAGTATGAAAGTCATGAAGATTTGAGAGCTTAGTTTATCTTCTTTCTCTCAAATGGTGCATGGTAGTTCTGTATGTTATAGCTGACATTTTACTGAGCAACATATCATTATTAGACTCACATGAAGCAGGAATTAGAGATTGGGTGTGATTTGATTTCTACCTCCCATCTTCCCCACCTCAGGGACCATGTTTGGACTTCATTAGTTCTTGCTGTTTCAACGGTAGTCTTTCCTGAGATGAACCAGTCAGGGAAGAGAAAGAAGTAAAGAAACACTGTTACTTTCTCACATGAAAGTTTGTCTTAAATGTGCATTTCATTAAAGGCCTGATACAAAATGTGAAAAAGTTGCTTTCCAGTATATGGTAATATCATTTTAAGCATCGTCCTCATGCATACAATATAGCACTGACATTTGATTTGACCTTAGGCTGTGGCCACTTCAGTTAGTGGTGAGGGCGCTTTAATGCAAGCATATGTAGGTGTCTAAATTCTAATACATAATCAATGGACTGTATGCCTTTGTGGTAGACAAGCCAAAAGAATGATTCAAATAACTGTCTCCTGTAGGTTCGAATCACTGAGACCTGCGTATGCCACTAGTACCATTTGAAATGTGGCAGTGCACAGGATATCCATGTGGAATTAATAAATATGACACAGGACCTGTAGGAGACCTGCAGCCTCCTGAAGTGATAGCTGGAGGCCAGGAAGGAATATTCCAGGGCAACTGCACTGGGCCTTAGGTGTCTAGGTAACAGTAAACTTAAGCATCTTTCTTGCACTTAGACAACAGATATTGGGTATGTTAATCTGAAAATGAACTCCATCACATGTAGCTGTGTCTTTATTGTATTTTAAGCAAACAGCCTCACTGGTGTGAGAATCACACAGAGAATTAGAAAGAGTAAGGGAAGTCATCCAGGCTTTGTCTTGTTTGTTTACTGTGGTCCCTTGTTAGGAGTATGACATTACTAAATTATACCAGCTTTTAAGGGCGTGTGCATGAAAATTTGGCTTGAAGCAGCTGAAACAGCTGCCAATGCAAACTTGCTGGCTAACTGTGGTGCAGAGGCAGGAGCTCAGGTTAATGAGCACAAGTTGAAACAAAGGTTTAGACTGGATATAAGGGCAGATGTTTTCCCTCTGAGGACAGCCAGGTGCTGTGTTGGGTTGATCAAAGATATCACGCTGGCTCTGTTCTCTGAAGTGTTCAAGACCCAAGTGGACAAAGCACTGAGCAACCAAGTCTGGTCTCACAGCTGACCCTGCTTGGAGCAGGAGCTTGGACTAAAAACTGCCTAATGTCCTACTGGCGTTTTCATATAATCTTACAATACATTATTTCAAGAAGTGAAGCCAATAGCTTCTCTGTTCAAGTCAATTTAGATAAGGACGGAAGAACTATTTCCCCTTAACTCTGAAGGTGCAAGGACAGTAATTTTTTTTTTTCTGGAGGGAACAAAAGTGGCCACAAAATTAATTGAATTAAACAGTTGTAGTACAATGGAAAATAAAATTTGATAATTAAAATGGTTTGTCATTTCTTGTTACAATCAACATTGTGAAGGCACAGAAAAAAACAACCAACCAACTAACCAAACAAAAAACAGCAGAAGGTTCAAGGGTGGGATTTTTTGTTTTGTGAATATTATGCCTTTTTTTCTGTGAAAAGTTGGGAATATTTTTGTAAAAATTAAATCCTACTTCCTTATAAGTGAAACAAGGTAAAAACACATAAAAGAGTAAGAAAATTTAAGTGTTTGATTTGCAACTAGAAATCGAGCATTTCCTCAAGATTAGGAAAGCCCCCAAAAAAAAAGAAATTTCAAGTCATTCTAGAGTATTTTTTTCTCTTCTCTCCCCATCTCAGTGGAGCAAAAACTTCCCTATATATTTAAGGAAACATTGAAATAGCTTTTTGTAGCTCCCTAATTAAACCCGTTCTTTATTTCTTTAATCAGAAGAGACATATTACAGGTAACCTAGCACATACTGCTAGCCTTGCCTATGCAAAAAGAATTACTTAATTTTGAATTATGATATATTTGTATAGGGTGAGAGCTGCATTACACAAAAAGATACTGAATTACTTTTTGCCTTTGCCACTATTATAAAATAGCTTGTAAAAATGAAAAGGGAAGTAGAAAGTCCCAATTTCCTTGACCTATGAGCAAAAAGAAAGCATGTTTTTAAAGAATATAAAATGGTACATAGAGAACATGTGTTATAGTTGTGTTTCAGATAAAAATTATGATTTTAAAGAAAGAAAAATGGAAATAAATACAAGAGTAAAGCATAGTTTTCACAGAACAATAATAAAATCAATAGTGAATTTTATGTATTTTTTATTAATTCGAAGAGCAGCATTTGAGCAGGCTGTGGAACACAGAAACCATGATCTTGCTTTGTTATTTAGTGTAAGCCTGTTTCATATTTGAGTAGAAAGGTGGCTGTGAGTGTTTGAATTTTGGTTGCTCCTATACCAGAGGCCGTGTAATACTGAGATGGTAACCTCCTTCCTAAAAAAGCCTGACATGTGCAAAAAGATTAGGTAGGATTCTAGAGCTTGTGTTACTTTAAGAACAGCCACAGACAATTTAGAGTGTGTTCATAATGCCACAGAGCTTCTCCTACAAGTTAATAAAAAAAAAAAAAATCTACTGGAATGTGACCAGGACAGATAGCAGAAAATGACCAAAGGCACTTTTCTTTCTTGTGTCAAAATCTTAGAGTGTCTGCAAGAACTTAACTATTTTCAGTCATACATTCAGGAAAATACAGGTCAGCTGATTTTAATATCAGAATGAGGGGTTTTTTCTGTCATTGGCCATGTCCCAGAATTATTTCCATACTTTTTAACACTGTCAACGGTCTTTCAACTGTTGTAACACTGTCTTATGGTATGTTGTGAGAAGCATGCCATTATAGTTCATAAACATTTGATCACAGCAGTACTGTTATTTAGTTTGTTTCAAGAACTTTCCCTTTAATAGTAAGTAAAGCAAGTTGTGTGCAATTGCTAATCACTAAAACCTTATCACAGGATTTATTTCATTTTGCTGTTTTATTATCCGGGTCCCAAACCCTCAAATAATATTTCTTTTTAGTTCTGTTCTATTATTTTCAAGCTTCAGCCTCTGAAGTTTGTTCTGATTGAACCTTGAACTAATCAAATACATTGTCAATAGCATAAACTTGCATAAATATACACATCATTATGGAGAATGCATGCATGCAGAAGACATTTCAAAGCATTTATAAATAATTTAAGAAATAAAGGAATTCTTTGTCGACATTTTTTATATTCTCTAGGGAATTGGGGTGATAATGTTAATTATTTCTAATTTTTAAAGTATTTAGTTATACACAGTCATTAGTTCTAGCTGGAGGTTTGTTTATATGGAAAAAAAATTATATATATATATATATATATATATAAATACAGATACATTTATTTGTTCCCTTACTGCATCTTTCACCTAATTTTTGATTTTTCTTTCTTCTAATGCATTTTGACATTTTCTCGAAATGTTCTTCAGCAGAAACATTGCTGACATTTCTCAGATATTTACAAACATGTTACCTTTTAATCCTATATGGCCTGTCTTCATAGAAAATCGGTGGTAGTTTGGGGGTTTTAGTTTTGTGTGTGTGTTTTGTTGGTGATGTGTGTTTGTTTTTTCCCCACGGGTAGGCTAACACTAGTCATCTGCAACTGTGCTGCCTAGAGAAGATGGCATCCTAGTGAGAGTGGTACTCTAAGTGTGTATTTTGAATTCCTATTCAAAAAGTTTGGTGTTCATAAATAAATAATAATTTTGTTAGTTCCTGCATCAAGTTCTATCAGGCAAAGTATCCTAGATGTAACATTTGGATTGTGATTTGTTCTGTCATGCTGAGGCTGAAGGTGTGTTATGTATCTTAGCTGCAAAACAGACCAATTTTGATATGACACACCTGGGAAACTGTGGCTGTTAGCATTTGGCCTCTTGGTTGGAAATGGTATGGCAAAGCTTGTAGGCTTTTTTTTTTTTAAATGACATAATAGCTAAATCAGCCTCTGAATTATATTTTTGCATCTCTCTAAATTACAACCAGTAATTTCTAAAGGAGAGGGGTTAATTCTCATGCATGATTGGCTTTTGAAGTAAAAAGGATATGGAGGTTTCATAGTAAAGACTCACTGCAGGCAAATCTTACAGTCAGAAACCGTCATGGTGCTTTCATGCTTCTTTAGAAATAAGGCACATTCCTTTTACAGTGTTTATGTGCAAACTTGCAAGTTGAAATGAACATGAGGTCTTCCACTTCAAAACCTATTAATTTGACGGGTGTTAATTCTTCTGGAAAAAAAACAGCTTTTTAATATGCTTTTTGGCATGCTTCCATTTCGGCACTTCAAATCAAGTCATTAAATATTTCTGATAGTTCTAAATTTTTAGAAGAAAAATAGGTCAGCAAAGTCAGTAAATCATGTTGTCTTTAGGAGAGGTGATATCTTGAAAGATAGTGATAAGATTTATTCTTATAAATTACATTCATAACTTTATAGATCACCTCTGGAATTAATACTACCTTTGAATCAGTGATAAGTGCATAACACAATGAAATCACAAAAAGTAATTTAAGTATTGGAATATTAAAGTTACAGTAATTTGTAGTTTTAATCTTGAGGTGATATTTAGACTACAAAAAATACTGTGTTGCTAAAAGAAACATGGAAGGCTAGAGTATGCATGGGAGTGTGGGAGTGAGAGGTACAAGGGATTTCAGGGCATTATGCAATAAATGGGTTGATATCAAATAAGATTGGTATAGTTGAGAGTTACAATACGCTAATGGGGTTTAGAAAGCTTGTTTCATTAACTATATCTGTTACAAATGGAATATCTCTTTTCTAGGCAGTTTAGTGCAATGGTTAACCACTAAAACATCGAAGAAACTAATCCTTCCTTTCCTTCCTTACATTCTGAAATAAGGGATTTGATAGACAATTTTGCAGTACATGAGTAGAAATTTCTAGACATGTTTCTTTCTAAAGTGTGTTTTTTTTTGAGCTTTGAGAACTCTAGTCTGAAGGACAGCAGTGTGTTTTACTGCTTCTTCTTTTTCTTTTTTTTTTCTTACTTTGCAAATATGCCACAGAATTGACACAGGAGTTAGGATTCAAATCTGGTTAAGGTTGCTCTTCTATAGGGTAAGTTCTATAGAGTGGTTCTTCCAGAAAAGCAGTTTGCAATGGTAGGAACACCATGTTTCTAGACATCAGCACTCTAATCCTGACAAAAAGTACAGTAGAAGTAAAACAGAGGTGGGTCTTTCTTTATGTTCACTATGTATACTGTTTCTCACAAAACCGATTATGAATGATGACAATTAGAAGGAAATTTTTTTTTAAATTCCTTAGAGTTTATTTTTTTATTAGCTATAATTATTGTTTTTTTTTTTTTTTTTTTTCCCAAGTGGGGAGATTATTTTTGCTAAAACAGAGGAGCTACTTTTCTCTCAAACAAGTTATTCTGCGTTGGAAGCTTGTCCTGAAAGTCAATCAGGTTTCCGAAAAAGTGAGAAAAGGATAGTGATAGATGTATTTTTTTCCCTCATATTTGCATCGAAATTATCACTTTGAAATATTTTCTTTTAGCTTCTGAAACTAATATGCTCAACTTAAGTTGCTATCTAGAAATTACTTTTTTATAGATGGGTAGACTCTTTGTTTCAAATATTAATTCAATTTTACAAAATAGTCATGATAGAGTTGAGATGAACTCTTGTAGCTGCTAACACCACAGGAGAACATGTAAGAACATGTAACATATGAGGCAGAATTAAACAGTGCTAATATACAGGTCATAACGTACAGTTAATAAGTTAAAATAACAAAAAAATCTAATGTTACTATGGGATTTTCCCTGTTGAAGGTACTTAGTAAACTATCCCAGATTTATTCACATGCTTACTGTTCTTGCATTCAGCACCTTTTTTGTAATTCCTAAATGAAGTCACCCCAGCTTCCTCAGTCATCTATATTAATGAAACGTAATGTATCTACATATTTGAGTATTGAAACTGAAGGGAATATAATAGGCTAATAGTAATTGAAAGGAGATTAGCAGTTCTGTGTTATGTTTGGTAGTACTTAAGTAGACTTTTTCTCCCTTAAACAAGCTCTTAAATAAGCTTTACCTTGTTTAATAAGTGAGTGTCATCAAAGATGCTTTAATTATATAAGCTCTTTTCATAGGTAGCAAAATGAATTTGAATCTTGAGTGTAGTTTGTAAAAAGAGCTCCAATTTTTTAAAACACACTGAAAGTTTCTGGGAGAAAGGCATGCCAAACCATACTAAAAACATTTGGTACAAAAAACTTGAAGGCTGGAAGGCGAACTGGAATTTGGAATTGAAATTCATAGTTCCACCCAAAATATAAGTTTTCTACAGTATAAGTTTTCTCAAATAAAAGTTTTCTAGTTAAATGCTTTTTGACTGGAAAATACCAAGTCATTGCAACATACTGAGCAGTTACATTCTTGATTCAACAAATGCCTGAATTTTGTTGACAAGCCTTTGGTTTGCCTTGAAGTCTATCTCTAGTATTTACTTAAGTGGATGCAGTAGTTTTATGTGCTTTAGGAGGCATTACTTATATTTCACAAATGAAGATGACTCAGAGCTGTGAGCAATTTGCAGTCCATTTATAGTTGTGGTGTATTATTAAAAATTCTGATACTGCATTACAACCTTATAAAATTGTTACAATTTAAAATAAGTTTTAAAATATTTTGAGAGTTTACAATAAAAAAGCTGAGTAATATTGGACGGCTGACCTGGATATTTTACAGTAGCTGGGGTCTTGAGTTTAGATGAGCATGTCATCTTAAAAAGTTTCTATACTGGATTTTTAACATTCATGAATGGAGCAACTGTGGACAATACTTGGTAAATTGTCCCTACTATTAAAAATATCTTCTTATTATTTGAAAGCTGAATTCATCTGCTCTTGGATGCTAATTACTCATCACTAGATTTCTATTGTTCTGTGACACCATAAACTGTGGCCAGTTTGTCTTATAACTTTTTTATTCTGAGTGAGTTTTTGGTATCAAGCATAGTTGTTGATTGATTGCTCATTCTTAAGCTTCTTTGCTTCTCCTGGCTCAGCATCTCTGCAGTGTTGCAAGAGGGAGATAGATGGGAAGGGCGTTTGGGTGGGAAAAGAGGACAGTTCCCTAGAGTGCAATAGAATTATGAAAACTGCATGAGGAAATAAGGTGTTCTTTGTGCCATATAGGAATATAAACTGTAATCCTTATAAATAACTCCATGCTCTATGTAATGCATGATGATGGAAAATAATTTTCATTTTCTCTGATGAATAGATATTTTACTCTTCAGAGGAAATATGAACATCAAAAGTGGCTATTATCATCTTTTCACACCAGCAGATAGTATTTTGGCCACGAATTAATATACTGTGGATGCCTTGAACTATGCAAAGTTCAGACTGAATGCTTTGTTATTGGTGTCTGTGAGGTAGCTGAAAATTGTGTTCTATCAATCACACTTTCTGGTAGTTCCTGAAAACAGTTAAATACAAAATGCATAATGTATAATGCATATGTGTAATTTCCAAGGAATTATTATGTGACATATACATTTCTTAATTTGTATAATCTAAATTAAGCGATTTTCTACTCCACTGGTTTCTGCAGTAGTACTGCTTAGGGTCTGGTTCCAACAAAAACACTTTCACTGACCTATTAGGACATGTTTAAATAAATTTTAAGTATAATATCTCTAAATTTACACATTGTAAATCACTTCAATTAACTGTGGTTTTCCCTGCTTTTTTTTTTTAATAAAAATAAACCAGTGTGGTTTTTTATTACTTGAGGATTTGTTTGGATTTCTTGGTAATATAAGCATTGTGGGAAAGGGAAAAAAAAATCTTTACTGGAGTAAAATAATATATAATCTAAGAAATTCTTTAATTATTGATTGATTTTTCTTCAGTCACCTTTATAGTTAAAGGAAAAATGTCAGAAACAATCATTTTCTTTTCTAATGTAACTTGCATCTTATCCAACCATGTCATTTGTGGTGCAGTAATTTATATTAGAAACTTTGATAGTCTTTGCTGTAGTTGTGTATTTCTAAGTGTGACTACAGCTAAGTGAAAAATAGAGACAGTATTAGTCTGGACAAGTGAAGATGAAAATCTGGACTAGTAGATCAAAATGTGAACATGAAATATGCTGCTTTTTAGTGTTAGTGTCTGAGCCCCAAAGGATTTGAACTTCTCTTTGATCACTTGAGACTTGTCTGCTTGTCCTCAGGTTGGCAGCTGTAAGTTCTTCTGTGGATATGAAAAGAAACAAAAAAAAAGGAAAATTGGTGTACTTCTATGAAGTATTTGCAATATGATTTTGCTGGTAGCCAGTGAAAAATTTGTTTCATGTGTATAGTATAGTAGTATAGTTTCATCTGTATTGTATAGTAAACATTTACTATTGCCTTTTCTATTGTATTCTATATTCTGCTGAAAGAAGTAGGATATTTTTTATTGCATCTTTGTTGTTAGCTCTATTTTTAACACGACATCACCTGAAGTCTATACCAAATTCTTGCTGGACAAAACCGGTAAAACTATTTTTGACTCTTTCATGGCTTAATTCACATCTGGATCAGCCACAGGTGAGGTTGCCAGATTTAGTGTCAAAATTTGTAGTTCTGTTTTGACATTGACTCCCTTTTTGGTGGTCTTACTCACCCAAGCAGTGGTGAACGTTTCAATTGCAACCTGGCATCCCAAAGAGAATGGGGGCTGTGTAATCGGTGTTTCCACTGCATCTTGCCTCACTGCCTGTGGTGTTGTCTTTGAGCAAGTAGTGCAGTAGGAAAGCAGCGAGCATAAGCAATGAGATATAGACAGCATATGTAAAATTAAAACCTAGACTACCTCTACTGCCTCTTTATTTTTTGAAGTCTTCTTCAGGTTTATTCTTGTATGCCACTAGAATTCCATCTCAAGAGTCTGAAGCTGCATTTTGGACTTCATACTAATTATGATTATGGCACCTCAGATCTTTCTTGATGATGAGCATTCTTCTAAGTTCTCCTCTATACATTAGCGTGCCTTACTGCTCTGTCAGATTGCACAGTTCTAGAAAACTGAGTCGCATTTGAGCATCTGTTGCAGTTAATCTTAGATTGTTTCTACACATTTTCCTAGCTTTAAGCATATTTTAATATAATATTCACTAGAAATTAGAAATGCTAAACAAATTAATCTCACAGAAGAAAAAGTGCCCAAAGAAAAATGTAGAAATAGAAAGTATAAAATGTCCAGATTGCTCATGACAGCATAAATCGATCCTACAGAATTATTATGGGAAGTTCTTTCTTATCATGTCTACCAAAATTACGGTCTTTTTCTGAGCTTATGCAGATGCATATCATACACTCAGCCTGTAAACAGAGTAAACAGTGATAGGCTTGAGTAAGAACTGATTTCCTTTTGTACTTTCAGAAATAACAGGGTGAAAAATAGCCATACGAAATGGGAAATTTGTGCAATTGTAATTAAAGAGACTGCTGCATTGAAGTAATTGTCTACATTGGCCAGAAATAATTTCATATTTCTTGTCTGAATCTGTAGGAGAGCAGTTTAAAGCCCCAAATCATTAACATGTTTTTTGAATTGTACAGTTCTGCCAAGCTTCCTTTAAAGCTGGCAGCTTCTAAATAAGCTTTGTCTAAATTAAATGTATTATAACTATAGGGGAATTTGGAGAAACATAAAGTCTTGAGGGCCAGAACTACTGTCTTTTTTTCCCCAAAAATCTGTTGATGTGTTGTTCGAAACACCTTTGCACAAACATGCAAAACTGTATGCTTCTCTGCTACTGAAATCTTCATGCTGATTCATGGACATTTTTTTGACAGAAGGAGAATGTGAGTCTCTGCAGAAATTAGAAGAGTGTTATATAGGAAGAATCTTCCAGATCAGCCTTATTTTAACCATTAAAGTTTTGAGTGGACAGCATGATGACAAATATGAGCCAATGTAGTGATTTTGTGACTCTGAGCTGCCAAACATCAGCCAAATGCCATGTGACACCTTAGAGGAGCACGAGGACTTCTCTGTGCTATGTCTGGGGGTACATGGGTATTTGGCACAATATATAAGTTCCCAGAAGTGTTTCTTGAGCCCCAGAAGCACAGGAGAGAGGAGAAGAGGGGCTGTTTCATTGTTCCTATTTTATGTTGTGTTGTGTTTTGTTTTTTTCCCCTGGCCAGAGTAATTCCTAATCATTGGATAATTTAATTCAAGTGGGTTTTGCTGCTAGAGCAGCATAGAGCAGACTTGCTGGTCCCAAAAAGACCCCATCTGTGGGCTATTATGCAAGAGGAGAAGTTGTGCAACGCTTTCTCTGTTAATGAACCAGAACAACCTAGGCCACTCCAGCTTCCTGAGCAAACATCTCATGAGTATTAACAGTTCCTATTTATCTGCTAATGGATAAATCAAGTTATGCAGAAACATGAACATCACAGAACTCCACAGTGTACCCCCTGCAGTACATGCATCATCTCTTGCAATGTGTCATTTGCATACTTTATACTACTGCTTTTAATCAGGTCTTATAGGAAGGTAAAATAAAAATATAGGATGCCTTCTGCTGGCATAATCTGTGTACATAGAAGAATAAAATTTGAGCAAGTTTTCACAAAGAGAAGGAAAAAACTTTGAAAGCCATTTCTCTTATTTTACGAATTCTCTGGCCTTAATAAAAGAAATCTGACTTCCTGGTGCTTGATTTCTTAAATGCTGAGTGTAAAGTCAACATGAGCTTCATCAATAGCTGATGTTCTTGGTAGCTGCCTTTCATACTTGATTGCAAGTATCACAAGTAAAAATATGATAATTTATCATTCTGACTCTAATCCATTGTTTGGGTTTTTTTTCATTGATAAAAATAGTTCTGAGACAAAATTATACTGTAAAGGAATCAGATTTGTTGTGCCACAGCAATTTTTCTTTAATATGAGGGTAAAGTTGCACAACATCTTAGAAAAATGTGTTTGTTTACCTTTTCCATCTTTATTACCTTTGTGACATCAAGCATAGCTGAGGCCTCAAATAAAATAAAAGCTTTCTAGACTTATTCTTGCACGTGCCTTTTTCCTTTCCTGCCAAGTGTCTTACTCCTCTCAGTTTCCAAATGGCACCAGGGGCTGGTACCACTGCAGAAGCCACAGGGCAACTCCTGTAAGGAACAAAGGACTTGCTCTTCTGCTTCAGCTGAGCGCATCCCTGAACACTAATGGTTCAAACTTTAAGAAAGCTCTCTTTTATGATTGACTATACAGCATTATATAATCTGCATTAGATAGGTTTTAGTCTTCTCACTGCTGCTGTATTCAGTGTGCATTAGTCTCACACCAGAAGAGCGCTCCTGTCTTCATTTTCTTTGCCAGCCTTTCCAGCTTGATGGTTGTGATTTTGATTGCAGTTTATACCTCATTTAACATGACTGTCCTGAATATCTTCAAGCAAGCAATGGCTTATTTTTTATGATATTTTCTTTCTTAATCACCATGTCACTCTTTGCTAGATAGAATTGTCTTTCAGAGTTATAGTTTCAGTCTCAGACTTCCATCTGTAAGATCTGAAGATAGAATAGGATGCAATAGACTATTTCAGTTGGAAGCGACCTACAGTGATCATCTAGTCCAGCTGCTTGACCGCTTCAGGGCTGATAAAGTTAAAGCATGTTTTTAAGGGCATTGTCCAAATGCTTCTTAAACACTGACAAGTTTGGGACAGTGACCACTTCTCTAGGAAGCCTGTTGCAGTGTTTGACCCCCCTCAGTAAAGAAATGCTTCCTAAGGTCCAGTCTAAACCTCCCCTGGTGCAGCTTTGAACGATTCCCACATGTCTTATCACTGGATCCCAGGGAGAAGAAGAAATACAACTACCCTCCTTCCTATCATAAGTCTGTGATACTCTGTACCAGTACACCTGTGGATCTTTTGTTTTAAGTATAAAACATTACTTTGCCTGTTTTATGTGTATAAATCTTTAATTTAAGGAGTTAAGGGGGGAGGTGTGGGAAAGAGGAGTGACTGTGGGTGTTTGAGAAGGGAAGGAAAAGGCATTGGATTCATGAATAAGGTATGGCTGAGTGTGCTTTAGCAGAGTGCAGATATTTCTAGAAAAACATCATCACTGCCAACATTTGTTGGCAATCTGAAGGTAAGAATAGCTACATGGTGGCCTCAGGTGGGAAGGATCAGCGCATGAACTGAGCCAGGTGATGTTCTTCAAGCAGTGGCTAGCATCTGAGCCAGGGAGGGATTTTTGCAGCTCATGTCAAAGTAAATCTATTTTATGTCTCTATTTTATGAGAAGCACTAGTTTGCAATAATATTTATCATCATTTTGGCAACTTCTTGGTGGTAATTCTATCAGCTTGCTTGTTTTGGGAAGCCCAGCTCAGTGAAGTAATAAATAAAATGGACAGTGCTGTGACATAGGCTAGCAGGATAATAGGAAGGTGTCTCTTTGAATTCCTTTCAAATTGAAAGTGCCTCATTTCCAATCTTGTGCAAACAATGAGAAAAAAAATAATAATTGCAGTCATTATTCGTAATAGAATGGAGCTTCTAAGTGTATTAGAGAACCATAGGCACTTGTATTCCTGCCAGGACAGGGTCCCTACTTTGTCACCCAGTCACACTTAGCTCTTCGGTTTTCTTTTCCAAGGATATTTGGTTTGCTGTTATAAGGTTTTGAAAAGAGAGGGGGAATTACTTTGTAACAACTAGTTGATTGGAGGGAAGATAGAACAGTGATTCTTAACTGCTAAACAGAAAACTTAGTTGGGATGAAGAGCATGAACTTGAAGTAATGTGCTTGTATTGAGCTCAATAGTAGTAACAGTACAAATTATTAGATAGAAAAGTGTAAAAACCAAACATTTTCTAATAATTCTTTAATTCTCTAAGGGAGAAAAATAAGTAATTTCTAGCACTTTCGAAGAAGTTGTGGAAATCATTTAACCTTTTAGAAAAATCACAGACTGTCCTCTTATTTGCAGTAGTTTTTAAACTTTTATGATTTAAAGGTAGTGCCACTGTTGTAGGTTAGAGGTGCGCTGCATCACTTTAAACTGCACAAGCCTTCTTAACACTGTCAGAGACCACATATTTGTGTTGTACGTGCAAGCACGAGCTGTCCTGCCTGGTCTGGAGTGTCAGTGGGTCCATTTTTGTGCAGTGCATTTTGCTTTGAAGGATTCTGTAAAACAAGCTAAAACAAAGAAACTTTGTATTGACTGATACAGAAGTTGGTAGTAGGGCTGTCCATCAGCAGAGCTTAACTCTCATGTTCTAAATACGGAATGATATGAATAAGTGAATTAGGTAGTTCCTAGGCCTCCTGATAACTGTAATTTACTCCTTATAGACATATCATAGCAAGTACTTATGCTGCCAAGTTTTCACAGATAAAGAGGAAGCTACATAAAATGTAAAATACATGCCCAACGGTGGTAAACACTTGATCTGTGTTACTATTCCACATGTGAATAAAATGGCTGAATAGTACTGGAGTAAAAATCACCCCGCCTGCCAATGCAGTGCAGTGATGGAAAGTATGTCTAATGTTTCCTCTAAAATGAAATACACTGTGTAAGGTGTTTCACTGGAATATGATTTAGTATCCACATTATGTTTTTAGAAGCTGTATTTCTTAAACATCTGTGTGTTTAACATATTTGTTTAATTCAGAAGAGATAAGAAACCCCCACAATTTGCAGTTGAATGAATATACACAGCAAAGCTATAAAAGCAAAACCAAACAAATTATGTAGACATAAAAAATTTGGATAGCCAGCTGTATGCCTATCTGCTCACTATCCATCCATTAAGTCCTTGTTCACAAGCATTCAGCGTACAGTGAGTGCTCTCTTACTCATCCACAGCAGAGAGGAGATCTGGAAGGGATGTGAATGGCTTCACACTTGGCTGTGTACTCACCAGTGCAGCAGAGGTAGTGAGGCTGGAGACCATGTTACTGCAGCTGTCGGCAGTACATTTCTATATTCCTTGTATACGGAGGAATTGTGGTTTATTTCTGAGTGTTGAAGCAATGCTGTTGTCCCTTGGTAACAAATGCTGTGTCTCTGGAATACAGCCTGGTGTGGAGTAGCCGGGAGGGGAATGTGAGAAATGAGTGTTGGGATATGAACATTAGAACTGATAAGAACGGTTTCAGTGGGACTGGAGTGATGGACACTTGAGAAATGTGCAAGTTGGATTGATAACATGACTTATCCATGTTCCATCCATTAACACATACGTATTTAGACAGTCCATTTTTAAAGTAAAAAGCTCACATATTTTGTAAATGTGCTAGTAGATTTAAAGAACCTGTTGGAACACTTCCCATTTCTGCCTTTCTGTATCTAGCCAAATCTGCCTTGATAAATCCCAACAACCTGGTATGTATTCAGCAGGCCCTGCCAGAAACACAAACAAACCCAGGACAGAAGAAAATATGGTGATTTCATCCTGCTAATAGGACATGACAGCACACTAAGGTGTAGACTTCACATGGCTCTATAAAACAGAGGACAGGCTCACTCGTGGCACCACTTCTGTTAGCAGGCTTTTATGGGGTGTGCGACTGAACTGCATATTTAGTATGATCTCCTTACTCTGTATGGTGTTGAGTTTCACATAGATAGCTTTCTTTTTGGCCAGATAAATTTATTAAGACAAAATAATTTTCTTCCCTCGGAGACTAAACTTGGGGTTGAGAGAAGAGGAATGATTGAAGTATCTTCAGTGTGCAAAACCACTGTGACAGCAGGGGATTAATTAGATAAGGCGAGCCTTAGGTGGTTCTAGCAGGCAATTGAGGTCTTGTGCTACAGAAGATGGCTGAGGATTTACTAAAAAAAACTGAGAAAATAGGAATAAATCACTGTTGTATACCCACTGAGGAGCTGACCAAAAATTAGGTGATGAGATAAAACCACAAAAGTTGGCATGAGAGTTGCATAAATGTGAGCCAAGACTGGACCAGTGGCCTCTCTGGTTCCTAGGTGGAGATTGTCCACTTTGGTAATTGTATTTTCATTTGTTGTTACAAGATGTGATGCCTTGAAGGAAGAACCTGGATGACTATAGCTGTGTGTTTTATGTGCTGGGACATTTTATAATGTTCTGAAATGAATTTGGGCATGAAGCAGTTTGATTTTGGTTGTTTTTCTTTTTAAGTCTTAAAAAAATCAAGTATTTCAAAAGATGTTCATAAGTATAAGAAAAAAGTGAATTAAGGTAATGTAGGGAATGAAAGAGTTCTTATTTTAACCAACAATTATGTTTTAAAAATTTTCTTTTGTTACAGTCTTGGAGTATAAAGTAAACATAGAAAAATACAAATGACTGTGCAATGACAATCAAAGATAGTGTGTTATGACTGAATGTGGAAGTATCTTTGTGTCTTTTTATTATGTTTATAAATATGCATGTACCTATTCTGATGCATAGAATTAGAAACTCGGAACTTTTAAATTGACTGTTCTTCATGTCTCCTAATTAGCTGGTTAGTTAAGTAGTAAAGATGAAGTTTTAGCTCAATAGTAAATGATGAGGAGTTGAGTAAGAACATGCTTATATAAGGTAGGCTAAAATTTGTATCTAAGCAGTATAAAATACGTACCAATTAACTGAATGTGGCTACAGAGATACCATGACTATAAATACCCTGGTTATAAATGCAGTCTATATTTAAAATGTGGTGTTGAAGGATTCTTGCAGTTATTAAAAATATGCTGTACAAGGGCTAACATTTATCTTACTGATGATTCTCATTCTTAAATTTCTTTTAAGTGAGTGAAGTTGTTCTGTGCAGATTCAGATTTTTACAAGTCAGTAGAATAATAAATGTTATAGGATCCCTTTCTTTCTTTCTTCTTTTGGAAACTAAACCAAAAAACATTGGCTGTTTCCTCTGAAACTCTTTGATTAGTTTCACCCCCAATTGAAGCTTGTGCTCCATAGCAGGAAGTCTTTCTGTAGAACCATTGGGGAAACCCTTGATTTTCAGGTAGCAGGAAAGTCAGTAACATTTCTGGTGGCCATAAAGAAGAAATCTTTTGAAATGGGTTACATAACTTGCTGCAAGTGCAGAGATGGCTTGGTATGTTTAATGGTTTCACCTGTGGTGATGCTTGAGGGCAACCTCCAAGCTTTAATGCTGAACTCTAATTAGTGTAGACAAGATCACAGCACTAGATTTCAAGGGAATGCAGGATAACCTGCAGACAAATTACCACTGATGTAACATGACAGGTCTTGACAGTATGTTCAAATCATTTACAGAAAAAAATACATCCATCGACTCCAGCATTTTGGAATATTTTGGCTACCAAAACATTTACATGCAGTAGGTAGGTAGAGTTCTGGATAAGTATAGAAGTGGCACTGTAGCTGGAGGGTTTATGGTAATTCCATAAGCAGCAAAGTGTCTCTGCAAAGGAGAGATAAACAGCTAGTAATCCTTATAATTCCCCACTGATAGCCTATCCATCTCTGCTATAAATTAGAAAGCCTAGAGATTAGGAAGGGTAGGCAGGGTGTAGCTCACAGCATTAATCACAGTATTAGGACAGCAGCATGCTCGTATTCTGTGGCCAAAGGGCTGGTATTTCTCTCTAGGTTAAAGTGGAATAATGTAGTTTGGAATATGTATTGATCAAACTACCAATACAGTGCAGAGATGGTTTTACAGAAGACATTATTACACACTTCTTAAAACTAAACTATCAACTGCAGACTTGGGAATAATTTGTTCATTTTCACTATGAGGATTGTCGCCATGATTTTGTAAGCTCTGCAAGCTTCCAAATTAAGATTTTTTTACATGTGTTTAGCATTATTTAGGTGGAATTAGGGTCAGTTTGTCCTCAAATCTCTTGGCACTGGGAAGAGATTGTGCAAATACTTTGGATCTTTTAGAATCTGCATGTGGCCATAGAAGCTGCACTAATAATGTAGTAATTGTCTGTGCAAATTCCTATTTAAATGTAAGATGTGAATGGGCATCTTTAAAAACTAGAAGTTAGTTATTAGTTCTCAGAAGCATATGATTGAATTAAATACATTTCATCAGAAATTTTCATATTGATAACATTTAATTGTGGTGGTAGTCAGCATAGCATGAAGAACTATGGTTTGTTCTCCAGAATAGTATGTCACATATTCCAAATCTTGTACAACATTTAATTAAATTATTTAATTACAGAAGTGGATATTTTAGTCCTCTGCTTTTTTTCAGACACATTTTATGTGTTCAGATCTCTGCTGCCTCATTTTGATATTCTTTTGAATATATTCACAGTAATTGCAGTCTGGGAATGTAGTTGATGTGTGTACTATTGTCACTTCAGTCTTTTGAGTGGATCTAGTTCAATAAACTGGTGCTGAAGGAACAGTTTCGAGGAAGAGTCTTTTCTAAAATCAACAGTGCATCAACGAACTTTATTCACACGTGCATGGTAGCAGTCTGTGGGGCTTCTGAGACAGTGAAAGTGTAACCATCATGTCATATGTTCTTGCTGTGAAGTGATTATAGGGTTTCTGGTTTTGTAGTCATGAGAAAGGCTAAGGGGGAATTTCTAGAGAAAGGGGCTATTATATTAAAAAAATGTCTACTCAGCAAAGAGAGAAAAACACTAACACGAGGGGAAAAAAATGTATCTGGAAGGGCCAGAATTGTAGATAAAATGGAAGATTTTAAGTGTTTGTAGTGTTGTGAAAGGATATGAATTGACATCTGACTGTTAAAAACTAATAGGAGATTAAGAACAGGCATTGGCGAAAGAAGCACCATTTTATCATTGGCACAGAGTAATTTGGACTCGGCAGATACTGTAGCAAAGTTGAAGATTCACATTAAGTGGAAAAAAATATCTGCAAGATGACAGCATTAGACAGAAGACAGTCCCAGAGAGATGTTAATGAAAAAGTGGTTAGAGCAAATACACCCTACAGCATAAATGTAAAATTCACTACTGGAAACTGTTAAAGATGAACCAGAACACCAAGCCACAAAGTGCAGAAACTTCCAGCAAAAGGTAAGATATATATGTAAGACATCAGTGGAAAGATGAGGTTTTGCAACAGAGACAGAACCAAAAGGGAACATTAGGACTGGGTGATTGCAAAGAAATACATCTTCAACAGCATACAGATTGCCTTTCTGTGAAGCTAACTTCTGAAACATTTTCACAAAAATAAAATGTCAGCATGTTAGTAACAGTGGTCTGATCTATTAATACTCTTCCACTGGACAGATGTTTGATAAAAGCAGTAAAGATTTTTCAGGCAGCTATTTAAATTATATCAGCAGACTCTTCTAAGTGTATCAGTCACCACAGTTTGTGTCTGAACTAAAGAGTTTCAGATGGGAAGGTGAATAAGGACTCTTGCATTTGTAGTAGTTGTTAAGCCTGAACAGAGTGGGCTACCCAACTGAACATGAAAGAAACTAAACCAAAGGTTGGTGCTGCTACTTAGAACTGTTGGAAAAACTGACAGAAGCCATTAGGTAACAATTGAAATTCTATAAATACTTTAGAAAGTGGCATTCTTCAATCTTTATTATTTTCTTAGACACCCAGAAGAAAAGTGTGTGTCTGGTGGTGTGGTATCAGGAAGTAAAATTGTCCTTTACTTCCTTGGAGAAACTCAACAGGAGCGAGAATACAATTTGAAAAGCTGTTCAAACCCCTCTTTCCCTTCCAAAGTACTTTTAGGAAGAAATATGTTTAGTATCACGTATGGCCATTTCAACGTGGATAAGATGGTATTTAGATCTGTGGATCTGAGGCATGAGAATTATATTCCAGTTGTATTTGTATGTCTGTAACAATACTGGAGTGCATGTGTAAATGATTTGTAGGTCCATTATGTTCCAAATTATTCAGCAATGCTGCTGTTGGTTCCATGGTGTCCTCTGTTCTGAGCACTTTGACAAATTATACTAAGTCTTGTTCAAAACACCCTTCAGATTAGAAACACTAATGTAGTGACCACACATGGAAAGTTTGGTTGATTTTGTTTGCTACAATTTGATATTATATAGAAACGCTGTAGTTAGAATGAATGTGGTTTTGGGGGGAAGGGGAAGTGTTGGCAGTTTTAACCATTAAACAGTCATCATCTTTCTGTAGTCTCTTGCCCTGTTCTCTTTGCATTTTTCCAGGTTCAGCGTAGAGAAAGGATACTGTAGACATCATACTCTTTGCCTGTGCAATTGTGTTTCATTGACCACATGCTGTCCTGAACAACTTGGGGGTGCTGGGAAAACTTGCGTTGTCACATAGTTGTAAAGAGTATTACAATGATCAACAGAGGGCACAGTAAGCTTACAGAAGCAATAGTGTGGTGTCCTGTACCTTTTCAGACGTTGTTTTGCCAATGTCTCTGAAGTTATTTTGGGCAGTTCTAATGTATTAATCTCAGTAAGCTCCATGATTGCTTTTGATTTTTTTTCCTATCCCTAAATTTGGGCACTTGTAGCAGTGATGGATATATATACACATGGCATTTTTGTTCACCATAATATTGCCAGCTCACTTGCATGTTATAGGAGCCTGCTTGATTGATTGGCAATGATGTTTGTCTTGGTATTCTCTACTAGAAAAATACTTTAATATATGAAGCTAAAACAACTATCTCGTTTGGTTAGCCCTAAGAAAGTAGGTGAAATAGGAAAGGCTAACTGATAAAACTTTCTGGAGTAGAATTACAAACACTGGCTGAGAAGATGCTTGTACTGTCATGGCTAGAAACAGAACTGGTGAGATGTGACTTCTTTTGTGCAATTTGGTGCCTGAGCTGACAATCCTACCAAGACAGCCATGCTGCCTCTAGAGACTTCAACCACTGCATGTACAGCAGGATACAGATAACTGTCCCATAGTCTGATACAGGCACACCTTCATTTCTAGTTGTAAATATCAACTTAATTCTCTGAAAGCAGTGGTTAAGTTGAAAGGGATTATTTTGGTGAGCTTAGGACATGTTGAGAATATCCAAATGTGGATACCAGTCTTGTAAACCTAGGGATGAAAATTCCTGTGTTAGTTCAAATTAAGATAAAAACTTTTCATAAAATTTAAATATGATAAAGGCTCTGTGACTTTTTATTTAACTGACCCTTTGAAAGCGCAGTTGGAGGACACAGAATTGACATTTATATTTACACTAAGCTGGAATACCAGACCCAGTACTTAGGTAGGTAGTTGGGCTGAATTCTTTAGTGTAATGAGGCTGAGGACTTCACTGTAACGTAAGTGACATCAAGGGAGAGGAGGTTAGTGTAACTAGGTAAGTGGTTACTACTTGTATGCCAGGAATAAATAAATTGAGCATGCAAAAGGTTTTAGAACATGTCAAAAATCTGCAAACATTCATTTATGTAGCGTTATATGTCAGAGTGTAGTTGCTAAAATGATGTATATACATTGGGAAAGGTTAGGTTACTTCTAAGGGGATGTGACGTTGCCTGGCAGAGCCCGTGAAATGCCCATGTAAAGGAATTTTGTGTATTCATGAGGGTGACTGCATTAAATCTGGTGTTCAGTTATTAAAATTGTGAAAATTCCTTCCTAATCAGTCTGCTTACTGAGTGCTTTCTAACACCTCTCTACATATAACGACAGTTATTTTCCAGAAGAACTCAATCAAACACATCCTGCTATTCGCTTACATTAGGTTATAATGGCAGTCTAAAAAGTGTTTCCAGTAACATTGTAGGTATTTTTCAGCTCAACAGCTAACAGTCTAAAACTTATCTGCGTCAAAATGCTTTCTTTGTTATGTTTTATCAGAATGTCCTCATGTCTGGACTGGGAAGAGACCCTGCTGTGACTGGGTAATTTTTATGCATCACTTTTGAATTCCTTCTTCAAAGACGTTGTCTTTTCTAAGTCACTGAGTCAGGTGCTTTATTAACAAAATACCCTTCAGGAAGGTGAGAGGTCATTCCTCTGCTTCATGAAGGTTTTATCTTTCTGTTTCCCTCCCAGTGTGTTGTCAGCATGTTTGTCTTCTCCATTGCTCATTCATATAATTCCCTTGAGGCTCAGTTCCCTTGAGCCTCACACTGCTGAAAAGCTGTTCTATGATGGTTTCATTTTGCCTGTTAACCTTAAAATAAGTATTTTTGTTAGGTAGTAGCCTATAACATTTAGTGAAGAACAGTGTGGCTCTGCCTTGCAGCAAGGAAGCTAACACACTCAGTTTTCATCTTGGACAACACAAAACTCCACCCAGTTTATTCCTTTATAACCTGCATATGGAAAAGTAGGAAAACTGAGGTATATACACATTGCCCTGTTGTCCAGAGGGGGAAAACAATGATTTTCACTGAGATGCTTAGTCTCTTCTCCTTTCAGTTCCTGTAAGCTCTTTGCCATACTGAATTTTACAAAATAAAATGGAATTTTTTCAGGTGCTGGAAATCTCCTCTTATAGCTGGAAGTATTTTGATACAGAAAAAAAAAAGGGGGGGGGGAGGGGAAGCGGGGAATGAGTGTTTGAATAACACTTGGTGATGTTTTGGGTTAATTATGTCTAATATTATATACATTTAAAAACCTCAAGACTGACTTCAACTAGGACTTCATGTTTGATTGGGGGGGGGAATCTTTGTCTTTGCTTTCTGGAAAAGCATCATGTTTTCTCTTCTTCAGACTTTCATTTAGAGGTGAGAAATTGACAGTATTAGATTGTATACTATTTTGTAGATGCTAAATTCCTTACAAATGTACAATGTGCAAGTGTGCTCAGAAAAAAAAATGTAATAAAAAGGTGGTCTGAAATGAAGAAGATGTATCAAACAGGAAGAGTGCTTTAGGTTATGAATATTCTAATTTAGCTGTGTGTGTTCCAAACTGTCACTGTAGTTCAGCTCAGAAAGGCTAATTTTTCATGCTCTAGGACTGGGCAAATGTCAGTCAGTGCTGAATTCTCAGGGTATAATTCTGCTCAGAATTGTGGATAGGTAGATACTGGAGAAATCAAAAAACTACACATGCTAATCCAGCAGCAGAATTTGCCTGTGTTTGCAAGACTTGTTTAGTCAGTGTTGTAGGAGATAGCATTGCAACTCAGGCAAGAAAATGTGACTGTTTTGTGTTAGAGACAGATCTCATGCTTAAGCCCAGAATCTGCAGTATAACTGTTGTTTGTTTTTATTTTAGCAGGGAAAAAGAGCATTAATCCCAACTGGCAGTCCAAAAATAACCAGATTGGAGGGTGGAAGGAAAGAGGAGGAAAAGGCAAAAGAAAAATGGAGAGGTAAATTGTTATTCTGTAGACATAGTTCCCTCGCAAGGAAGAGCAAGGAGGCAGGATTTTATCAGGAGTATGTGGAAACAGTGTTTCAGTGGTGTATGAGGACTCTGCAGAAAATGAGCATTTGAAATGGTTAATGAGATATGCAGGAGATAAGATGGGAGCACAGCATCCCCAGTTCTCTTCTGAAGATGTCAATATCTTGTGTTCAGTTGTCTCATCAGTTTCCTTAAATACTTTCCAAATATCGGATTATTACTGTTTCTAGTCCGTTATTCACTATATGGTTATCTCTCGTCATTTCTTAGGTAACTCATGGGATCGCATAAGTAGTTCTACTCTAGGTGCTTCAAGTACCAAGAACAACTGATTCTTTGCAATGAAAGATGGTGGTACAGCAGCAAATACTTATTTGTCGTTCCTCTTTCTTTGATGATAAAATTATTGGGTGTTGTGGATGCTGTGGGTTAATGTCATATTTAGGCCCTGATATGCTAACATTATGCATTTTCTTCACGTTTGTGCAAGAAATAAATCTCAGCCACGAAGGAAGGAACGTTGTGAGTCCTGAGATGGATTCTCCTATTTTTTTTCTGATTCGGATGTGAGCTGTGATGTGATATTATTTGGGGACTGGAAATGTGAAGGAGAAAAAGTAGAAAATATGAGACTCTAAAAGTGCTCTGAATCCAGTCTTGATGTCTATTGCTTTTTTCCTCATGAAAACAAATGTAAATGTTTTCTTCCTGAACATTTTAAAAATTCAACATATTCTTCCTGGAAAGTACTGCTGGCTGTTACAGAGGTTGCCTTTTTTAAGGTTAGAACCATAAATACAGCACAGTGGGATATTTTAGCAATAATTTATAATATTTCCTTATATTATTTTAATTTTATAGCTTTGTTTTATTTTATATGTTTGGAACTTGGACCTGTTCTTCTGAATTCTGTATTGGTGATTGTAGTAAAAGTTCCTATTAATAGTTTCCTCTGGCCATTCTCCCCTATGCTGTGAAATTGTAGATGGCACAGTGTAATGATATTCCTTCAAAGCTTTGTGGTATGGAGATAGCTAAAATAGCCCAGACTCCACTCAAAGACTGTAAAGGCTGCCCCTTGTTTTATTGCAGAAGCAAATGCCAAGTCCTGTGTCTGAGCTGAGTTAACTCTGTGCAACAGCACAGACTGGGAGGACAACTGGCTGGAAAGCAGCTTGTAGCTGCCGGAGGTATTCACGGACAGCAAGTTGTGCATGAATCTGCAGTATGCCCTTGCAGCAAAGACAACCAATCATGTCCCAGGCAACATTAACAAACCTGACCAGCAGGTCCTTCCCCTGTATTTAAACTTGTGAGACCGCATTAGGAGAACTATGACCAGTTTGGGTTCCCTCAGTTACCAGGGGTAAAATCATGGGAGTAAATGTCCCAAGAGGCTCTGGTATCTCCATCCTCAGAAGTACTCAGAAATTGGCTGGACTTGCTTTGAGATGGATGCTTAGACCAGATGAGCACTAGAGATTGCTATTACAGTTTTGTGCGTCAGTGAAAGGTCAAGAGGGAGACAAACTGGTTTTCCAACAGAGGTATGTAGCATAGGAGGCATCTCTTTAGTTAGAATTGTATGAATGTTCATGGGTCGGATTTTCTCTTTTTTTTGTGTGTGTGTGTGAAACACTTCTGGCTCTTACTTTTACCTTAACCTACTTGAGGACATTTCTATAATTTATCATTTTAAGATAAGTTTTTATTATTTGTATGTTTGTCATATTTGTAATCATAACAGTAAATCTTCATTCTTGTAATAACTCTAGCAACTGATAAGGACCTTAATGATCCAGTGCCCTATTTTCTTTGTAAGCTTTGATCAGTGAAGTAGATAAAAAAATCAATTTCTGAATTATTCTGCTTTGCGTTTAACTTGGATACTGTCTGTGAATAGTAGAGATGATTTACACTTATCTGTGTGTCAGTTTCTGCTTCAGGCTCTCAGCAAGCTCCAGCAGATATGAAATGGATATGAAAGACTATAGCAATATTTAGAAGGCTTTTTTCAGGACCTTGGTTCTAGAAACTTGTTTTACATGGGGTATTTTTAAGTTCTGGAGGACAAGATAAAAAGCTACTGGTCTTGCAAGCAGGGTGATCCCGTGTAATCCAGCCTCTGATGGCATTACTTTGAAAGAACACAAAAAGTCCATTTTGTGTAGCTTTATTTAAAATCACTCACTTGCTTTGAGCCCATTTACAAAATGTTGTTTACTCTCTGGAGGCTGCTTTCATGGGCTTTCTGAGAGCTGGAGATGCTCAACAATTCACCTGCTTTGTGCCCACACAGACTGGGCAGCCATCCAGCTAACAAAACAATATCCCAGGCAAGGAATTGCTACATACCAATGTGACTTACCTGACTCAGATGGTTTCTTTATTGCCACATGTCAGTCATCTGCACACGTGGGTTTTGCCCTGTGCTTGGGCCTTTCCTTTCAGGAAGGGTGCTTGGTGTCTCTGCCGAGCTCAGTTGAGGACGGTTCATTCCTCCTGTAGTAGTCTTCTGGTGTCCCTCTTTTCCTGGGAGCCCTTGGACCAAGGTAAAAGCTGCATGAACTCTCCTGAGGGAGGCAGCTCATCCATTGATCCATTGATGCAGGAGCTGTAGGGCCCTGCTATACCAAGTCAGATCAGACTTTGTATGTGCACAGGTAAGATGCCAAGAAATAAGCTGTCGTTATGCTACTTGAAACCTGTTCCTTTTGCAAGTGGTCGCTGGCAGGCAAGGCAACAAGAATGTGCAGCAGGCATTAGCCAACAGTGTCTCCTCTCAGGGGGGTGACTGCAGGAACTCAGGTCCACATCTTGTGCAGTGCCTATGGACTAGAATCAGCACAGTGTCTGTGTTCACACTTAGAATCACAGAATCATAGAATCACATTGGTTGGAAGAGACCCTTAAGATCATTGAGTCCAACTGTTAACCTAATAATGGCACTAAACCATGTCCCTAAGAACTTCATCTACAGTTCTTTTACAGCCGCAGGGATGATGACTCAACCACTTCTCTGGGCAGCCTGTTCCAATGCTTGACAACCCTTTCCGTGAAGAAATTTTTCCTAATATTCAATCTAAACCTCCCCTGCTGCAACTTGAGGCCATTTCCTCTCTTCCTGTCACTTGCTACTTGGGAGAAGAGACCAACCCCCTCCATGCTACAACCTCCTTTCAGGTAGCTGTAGACAGCGATAAGGTTTCCCCTCAGCCTCCTTTTCTTCAGACTAAACAGCCCCATTTCCCTCAGCCACTCCTCATCAGACTTGTGTTCCAGGCCCCTCACCAGCTTCATCACCCTCCTCTGCCCTCTCTAGTACTGAATGTCCTTCTTATGATGTAGGGCCCAAAACTGAATATGGTATTGTGAGTGAGGCCTCACCAGTGCCAAGTACAAGGGGACAGTCGCTTCCCCAGTCCTGCTGGCCACACTACTCCTGATACAAGCCAGGTTGCTGTTGGCCTTTTTGACACACTGCTGACTCATGCTTAGGTGGCTGTCAGCCAACACCCCAGGTCCTTTTCAGCCTAAACCCTAGTCTTCTTGGGACCACAATTGTGTGCATGGGTGGAAAGGTGCGTGCCGAAGATGCAGTCGCTTGTGATCTAGCTGGTGTAACTCTGTGACACAGCCTGGTTGGATGCTCAGGGCAGCAGTCAAGCACTCCGCTCTACACTGTTTCATTATTTTGTACTCTTTTCCACTAAACAGCAAAGGAAAATGCTTGTTGTCTTGCATCTTCTCCCTAAAAAAATCTGTCAGTGGTGCTGGAAAAAGGGATAGTCCATTCACCATATTAGTATAATTTGGATTATCCTGAGAGGGAAAGAAAGAAAGAGAATTGCAAAAGTGAACTGAAAGGAGGGAAGGTCATAGAATTTATTTTTTTTTTTTTATCATTTTGTAGTCATTCTCTCTTGGATAAGTTGGAATAATAATTTTTAAATAGTATTTTAAAATTAAGCTAATATTAATCTCACCTCCAGTGAGACCTGGACAGGCTGGAGAGTTGCATGGGGAAAAATTTAATTATATATAACAAGGGCAAGTGTAGAGTCTTGCATCTGGGGAGCAACAACCCCAGGTTCCAGTATAAGTTGGGGAACGACCTATTAGAGAGCAGTGTAGGGGAAAGGGACCTGGGGGTCCTGGTGGACAGCAGGATGACCAGGAGCCAGCACTGTGCCCTCATGGCCAGGAAGGCCAATGGCATCCTGAGGTGTATTAGAAGGGTGGTGATTAGTAGGTCAAGAGAGGTTCTCCTTTCCCTCTACTCTGCCCTTGTGAGACCACACCTGGAATATTGTATCCAGTTCTGGACCCTTCAGTTCAAGAAGAACAGGGAACTGCTGGAGAGAGTTCAGCTCAGGGCAACAAAGATGATGAAGGGAGTGGAGCATGTCCCTTATGAGGAAAGGCTGAGGGAGCTGA
Organism: Columba livia; assembly: GCF_036013475.1. Lineage (NCBI taxonomy): Eukaryota > Metazoa > Chordata > Aves > Columbiformes > Columbidae > Columba > Columba livia. The sequence goes on from NC_088603.1 coordinate 110,679,269, forward strand.
GGCTCTTTAGCTTGGAGAAGAGGAGACTGAGGGGTGACCTCATTAATGTTTATAAATATGTAAAGGGTGTCATGAGGATGGAGCCAGGCTCTTCTCTCTGACAACCAATGATAGGACAAGGGGCAACGGATACAAACTGGAACACAGGAGGTTCCACTTAAATAAGAGAAGAAACTTCTCAGTGAGGGTGACAGAGCACTGGAACAGGCTGCCCAGGGGTGTTGTGGAGTCTCCTTCTCTGGAGACGTTCAAAACCCGCCTGGACGCCTTCCTGTGTAACCTCATCTGGGTGTTCCTGCTCCGGCAGGGGGATTGGACTAGATGATCTTTTGAGGTCCCTTCCAATCCCTAACATCCTGTGACATATAATCAGTCCTTAAAAACGTGTCAACTAAAATTACACTCAGAGAAACGCTAATGAATTGCTAGCTTCCTGAAATGTCTGTAACTCCTATGAACTACCCAGAGTGCTGTAAAAGAATTGTATCATCATTTTGGCCAGCTGACAAGGCATATGGCAAACACTTTTATGACGCCTGTTATCTATAATGATAGCTGTTTGTGTAGCTGTGCTATTCACTGAGTGAAAGTAGAACAGTAGTGCAGCAGTTGCTACTAAGTGAAGCAAACTGCAAAAGGACACCAAAAAAAAATTTAAGACCAACATTTTAGAAATGTGAGAAAAATAAAAGCACTGAAGCCACCCAGGGGAGTTTCTGTAGCAGCAGAAATCTGAAACACCCAGGCATGTTGCCAAGAGCTCCAGTAGCTTGTTAATCAAAACTTCCAAGCCTCCTGTCAATCCAAGGCTCTCTCAGGATCAGAAAGGAAAATTGTCACATAATGAAGTGATACTTCACTTCCATAAAGAATTTTTTAAATTTTTTAAAAATTGTGAGGAGTATTCTTGACCTATACAGTTGGGTATTTTTTGTGTTTCACTCTATAAAAATATCCTTCCCATTGGTCTATCAACTGAAGTAATGCATTTTTATACATTAATATATTTATTTTTTAATAAACATACAGGATACTTTCTGATATCCTGGATAATATATTATTTTTTTTATTGGCTACAGGCTGCAATTAGGTATTCCAGACATAATATGCAAATCTTATAATTCTTCCTAGGAACGGGGTAAGGTAGCATTGAGAAGATTAAACAGGTGTCTGTGTAAAGCAGACACCTTAACTGCAAAGTACAATTTAAGTAAACTCTGGATAAGAATTCCAGTTATCTATATAGTTAACAATAACATATGACTTTGCTTCAGGCATTGAATTAACTGAAAAATAGCATCAGCCTCTTCCTGTTTCTAGGGTAGTTTGTTTCTTAATATTGTCACACAGTAGGCATTTTTCTCAGCTGATGCTGGCAAATCCCATTATCTAGGAAATGTTTCTGTTGCATAATCTTAGCAACAGTGAAGGCAGCAGTGATTTCAGTCTTTTCCATCTTAATTTTCTGGTTGGTGGATTTTTCAGTTCACTTGGAGGAGGAGAAGGCAGCAGGATGTAAAAGGAAAGTGTCATGGTTTTCCCTTCCTTGTCATGGTTTTCCCTTCCTGCTGCTGGCCTGGCAAGCTCTTGGTGGCCCTGGTGAGGATGCCAGTGGGAGACAGGAGGGAAGCCAGGAGGCAGCAGCAGTAACCACCGGCCATTCATACTGAGAATGTTCCCCAGCACTTCACTGTTTGCTCCATCGATGGTGGAGTCAGCATTAACTTATACAGTCTGGCACGTACTAAGGGGAAATTAGCTATTAAAGGAATGGCTGAGGGTACACAGGGACGCCGGTGAGCTTGGAGAGCTGTGTTCTATGAGAGCTGTGCTGCCATAGAAACTGATACACTATACGTAAGTGTTCGCTTTCCATGTAAATAGCCATAATTGCCTTTGACCTGCCTAAATCTTGGGAGAGAGGGAGATTTACGTGGTTCAGGAGTGGAGAAGTTCCCTCCCCCATGACCCTATTTCACTAAAATACCATATGCCAACAGGATTCTTTTAAGGGAACTGTTAAGAGTATTAATGAAATGGAGCAGCCTGTGTTTCTTGTAGAATAAGCCATGCCAGTTGATTTGGTGAAAAGCTTTCACCAGTATAGTTTTCAGACTGTCAAAATGGAGTAGAGGAATTTGACATGGAAGTAAAATTCTGTGTACTGCTTTATAGGTCTCAAATTTCATGTTATAGTTATTATCTATCCTTCGTATTGCTGCTTACCAGAATTCCAAATATTGGCAGTAGAGTCAGTAATACTGTAAAGATCCCTGTGTGATGTGATAAATCAGTCTGTTATGGGCCAGAAGGCATAGTTAATGGCCCTAGGTGAAACCAATGCAAAGTAATAAACCTAAGAAGCTAGTATGTATAAACTGAAATACTACCAATCTAAAAGGGACACTCTTTAACTCAGTAGTAGTTTGGCTTTAGTTCAGTTTGTGACATTTATAGTCCAGCTATCTAGGAAGTACGTGGCTTGTCTTGGTTCACTCACAAGATTAAAGTGCTGAAAGAGTGTACATACTTTAATGAAACAAAGGATGAATAAAACCAAGGTTAACAACTTCAGATTTCCTTGAAAGTGAAGCTTTACCCAAGGGTCAGTTAATTTCACTCTTTTGCCAATCTGCCCTGAAGGGCACGGCTAGACTTCTGTCAAACATGGGGTTGTTGTCAACATAGGTAGGTGCAAGATGATGTTAATCTGGTTAAATGACATCTTTGAACACCACGAGTTTCAGTGCAGTCTGGAGACCCCAAGTAAATACTCAGAATAGTCAGTGGTCTTGAGAAGCTTGTAGTGGAGTGTATTTAGCTATTAATGTGTTCAGTGCTCTTAATAATTGCAAACAAGATTTGCTTCCCCATTTTATTCAGACATTTTAGCTGTCTGGAAACTGGGCATCTAGTCTGAGCTACTGTCTGGGTGTCTTTTCTAGCCACTACAAAAGTGGTGATACATCTTTTCTTAACATGGCTAGATGAAATTACATGTGGTGGATATCACACTTAGAGTATTACTAGTCTGAATATGATTTTATGTACTGCAGTCCATCACAGCTTCCCCCACATGTGGCATGTGTCTTCATGTCTTGCACTTTTGCTTCCATAAAGATGATGAAAAGATGACTTTTTGAAAGAAAACGGTAGAACTGGATTGACATTTTGTGTTCAGGAGGGACTGCAAATTGTAATTTTAAACCCAAATCCATCAGTCATTTATGTAACAGACACAGTCTAAATCACGCTTGTGATACTGGCAGTCCACTTGTACAGCTATAAATTGTTGACCTGCTTCCTGCAAATATTTTACGCTTTCTGAATTATAGTAAAATTATTTACTGTCTAGTTCTTTTTCAAATGCTTGTGTCATACAAGCTGCTTTGTTAAAAATGGTACAGGCAAAGACTTGTTGAAGGGCTTTGAAAGACAGAAGCTCTGAAAGAGAGTTCAGGCTTCTAGGTGAGACTGGGTTGATCGATTTATGAAGACCACTACTTCGTGTTGGTCTTCTTCATTTCCACTTCTTGTGAAAACAGAAAAAAATAAATTTGTACAGAAGTCTGAGGTTTTTTGGATCCTTTTCAGTGGTACTTTTCTAGAAATTCAATGACAAAATGGTCAGGGAGCAGTTCTAAAATCTTATCTTGGTAGAAGGATGCTTTTCTGTGCAGCAATGGGTTTTTAATGACGAAGGTGCTTCATATTGGACCTGCTTTAATAAAATGCAGTAACCCCTGTGAACTTTAAATGTGAATTAAATTGCTGCTTTTTTTTCCTTTCTTTTTAATCTGGCAGAAACTGACAGTTTGATTTTCAATTTTACACAGCTGTTCCTTTTATGAGATGTGTGGTGAGTTACAAATGTAAATTTCACATAGGAAAAGTACACATATTTTCTATGGCAATTAGTCCCCTGGCATTCTGCCCCAGAACGGAGATAAACAAGGCCATGCAGGCTGAAGGAAGAACGTACCTTTGGAATCAAACATGGTTTGGTTTTAATGTCAGAATTATTGCAGACCTTCGAGTGATCAGATTTTAAGGGCAATCTTACAGGCACTGTGCCAGCGTTAGGAATGAGAAGTGTGGGAAGGGCTGGAACATCACTGGGGATCAGTCATTTCTTTCACAGGTGTTTCCAGTTCTTCCGTGAGGACAGTTGAAACAAATACATCACCATAATCCTTGGCTATAGGAAAAACAAGTTTTGTTCTGAGACCCACATTTACAGTCATCACTGATTCATATCGTTGTGTTACACATTTCAGCTAGGCTCCTATTCCCACAATTTGTACTAACAAGAAAATGAGTCTCTTCCCTGAATCGCATTTAATATACCATTTCTGGTTTTCACATTCAGCCCACATGATGCTATGTCTGGATAAAAGCAGATTGGCTTCCTTTTTTATTCAGACACTCTGGCTAACCGTTATATACATAAAAGAACTACATCAAAGTTACCACCCACTGAACATACACATTTTTTTCATTAATCAGGTCCAACTCCCGTTTAAAGGAAGCTGTTTAAGGGATTTGGTAGCTTCTTTGCATGTTATGCAGATTCCTTCCCACTTTACAGATTCAGCAACAGCTATTGTTGAGAGCTAAAGAAGCCATTTTCCTAACAATTCAAGTGAAATATTAGTCCTGCTCCATAATAAGCTTACTGAATACTGGATACTGAGGTAGTAAAGAACCACTAGAGATCTTGAGTGGAATATAAATAGATTACCTTTTAGTGAGTCTCAATGAGAGGAAGCTGAGAAATATGCCAGCTGTTTAATTATTAATATTCAGTATAAATCAATAGCAAAATAGGCTTTGATGGTGATCTTCAAAAGGGTTTTAATCATTACTCCTCTCAGATACAGAAAGTAAGCCTGAGCACTGGGGGGTTAGCCTCTGTTTCTCTTAACTGTACTGGAAGTTTATCACTATGATGTTGCACTGATATTAATAGCAATAATTAAGATAGCACCAGTCATTTAAACATATTGGTGTTTGGAGTTTTATTTGTACCGCATAGTACACCCAAGTAATTCCTGAAGCACAGATGACAGACCAATGAACAATATTCACTTGAATCCCATTGAAATTAATTAAGTTCTATAGTAGGACTATCTATAGAGTTTGGGCCCATGTGGTGCACGTGCACAGCCCAGAGTGAGGTCAAACAAGTTTACTGTTCTGCTTCAGAGCCGTGTTCCCCTGCCACCTACCAGGGTAATGATGAGCACACAGGGTCTTGGGGATATCTATGGACCTTGATCCCTTCACTAGTCCGCTTTCACAGTTTGAATTTGCACACTTGACTTTGTATTTTATTTGCTGTTACAGAAATATACGGTATGTAAGGCCTTGGAGAGCATATTCCCTGTTTGTATGTAAAAGGTATTCTAAGTGCAGGGGGATTGGAAGGGTGTGTGGGATGCAAAGCAGGGTGGGGCAGGGGGAGAACAGATTAATGCAGGAGCAAGTGACATTGAGCGAAAATATTAACTTTATAGTAGAAAGTACAAAGTAAGGGTTGCCAGACTTTCTAGATCTTGAAGACATGCTGCAATGTGTTTGAGAGCCACAGCTTCCTGATGGATTCCCTATAGCTATCCAAAATAGGATCTTCCACAATTCCTGGCTAAGTCCCATTTCTTCATTCCGAATTTCTCCTTCTCCAACCAACCCCATGTCCTCCCACCTTCCGGCTGCTCTAACTCTATATTGCCTGCCCTACTTCTCATCCCTAACATAAAAGCTGTACTCCTACCAGGTTGCAGATGCTCCAGAACTGCCTCCACCTCTGAGCTTTCCTCCTGTGACCTGCACAACTCCTTGCCCAGTTCCTTTTGCCCAGCATCTCTGTCAGCAAGAAGCTGAAGGCTTGGAAGAAGGATGTAGGGCTGCACCTAGAGCTGTGCTTTGAATACCTGTGGTGTTTCTGCAGTCATAGCTAGTCTCTGGCTCTGAGGTCTTGTGTACCAGCCCAAGGTGCTCAGCTTGGTCTGCGGTCTGCTGTACAGGCTCTCAGGCTGGAGGGGGGGCTGCGCTGTTTGTGCTGCAACCCTCCTGTCAAAATTGCTCTGGCAGAAAGGCAGGCGCTCCTTGCAAGCTGTGCCTCGGCACACTGCTCCCTCCGGTCGCCTGTTGTGCTTGCAGTCGGGTGATGGCCTGCCTTCTGAATCCTGCTTCATGCATGGTATCTTCGGGAGAAAACAGAGTAGCGGAGGCACAAGGAGGTCAGCAGTGGCTGTCTGTGAACCACATTGATTGGTAATCCAGCTGGTGGCTGGATTTTGTTTCAGTGTCACACAGTGACCTGGAGGTGAGCTCACTGCTGAAGTCATTAGGCCATCTTGATTGTCTCATGGGTCATGTGAAAACATTTATCATGCACTAAGTTTTCTGATATGTGTTTTGTTTTGGTTTGGTTTTTTATGATGATGCAACCTAAACTGAACCTTTGCATCTATTTAAGCAATACTTTATGTTGTTATTTTTTGATCCATCTGTTACAAGGGTTTAGATAGGAAATATTTTTATAGAGTGGTTTGAGAATCTGATCCAGAAAACCTTTATTTTGAAGTTCGTGTCTTTTATACCGTGTGTGCAATTTACTCAGCAAGACTGCTTTTCCTTTACTTATTTTCTAGTATATTGATACTGGTCATAGGAAAAGTTTTTTTTTTTTTCTTTTGGTAAACAAACATCTAGCAGCCATACTTAAAATGTCAGAGTGCATTCTTTTCTTTCCTCCCTCGTCTCCTCGTATACATGTTTGCTATTTCTTTTGCAGTGCCTCCTTCAATAAATACATGGACATCTTCCACTGCTCATGTGAGCATGTATTGCTTGGTGTGGGGTTAATAGTATATGGTTACTACTGTATTACTGCCTGTTGCCACGTTGGTGTGAGCCTGTGTAGACTGTTTCTCTGCAGCTTCAGAATTTGAGCTCTATCACCTGCTTTCAAACGTTTGTCTGCCTCTTGGAAGAGCAAAGTACTACTGCTGGGATGGCAAAATTTCATACACTGAGCCATCTAGAACTTCTTACTATCCTCTCACAATAATAAATATTTCAAAGAAACATTCTCTTCTAGAAGTCCTGCTAATGTACATGGTGTTTGCTAAGGAAAATGGTTTAGTGCTATGAATCATTTTATTAGAATTGTATCATTTTTCCATCAGGGAAGCTCAGAAAGTTATTCATAAATATGGAATAGCTCTAAAAGAAACCCAGTTTATTTTTCTTATCATTATCTTAAATTTCACTGTTTAAAAAAGGTGCTTTTCAGTATTTTTGTTCACTACATATTGTTCGTTTTGTTCATACTTGGCAATGCCTGATCTTTTCCATCTGTGCCCTTCAATTTTTCCTTTTAGGGATTTTTGCTACAGATAATGTCATATTTCAACTTATTTATAGGCTATTATTATGCCAATAGTTACAGAGCATTTTTTAAATCCCACATTGGGTCACTAAGTTGACTCGCTCAGCAGCAAGTCATTTGGGAAGACATGTTACTGGTGTGTTCTTCAAACCTCCCAAAGTGGTGAAGGGAATTCACAGGTAGATTTCCATTTTCAGTGGTATTTCCTAAACTAGTACTTTAGAGCAAAGTAGTATAGTGACTCACCACACACACAGTTTTTCATTTTGTGTCATTTGATTAGAAAAGCTCATTTTACTGAAAGGCTTGGTAAATAGTATCCAGTGCACTAAATTAGCTGAATCAGTGAGAGTTGTAGAAGTTCCATCTGCAAGGGGTTAGTTTAGCAAATATATCTTACCCCAAGCGGATCCTGAACTACGTAATAAAAATGGTCAAGATCACTCCATGGAATAGTAGAAATTGTTGTTTTTCAATAAACAATTTTTGATGGAACTGTATTTCAGAACATAAAAATATGGTATTTAAATTGGCCCTCATCCTTTTTGGAGAAGAATTATTTTTTATATCCTCAAATATTTAACAGTTTGTGACTCAGCCAATTATCATCTGAATCACTTTGTTTCATTTTGTATGCCGGAACTGTAAAACTTAAGCAAAATTGTGCAATTTTAGAAGAAAAATGGAAGAACACATCTTAGAGCAGGTCTTTCTATGTGGAACATGACTCTTCAGTTGTGCCCTGTTCCATAAACTTTTTGCTGTTTCTTTTTTCAGCACACCTGAAAAATTAGTTTAATGCGTTATATCTTCTGAAGTTCTAGCTGATATTCAGGATACCATATTGTTTTCTGAATATGTTTTTGTTCGGGTTAAATTAGTAATTATTCACCAGATTTCTTTGTTCCTTTTTTTTCCTAATCTATCTATTTTCCTGGAATCTGTAGGAGTATGAAAAAGGTGTCCATTTCCTTGGCAATCACCAGCATTGCATTGGCATTACTAAATTTCTGTCAGTTTTTGTAACTGGAGTTCTGCCACGCTGTTAGGACTGTTGAAACAGGATTGATTCATATGCTTTTCTTTGAGGCTTTTCACATGCTTTTGGAAAGGATTACCTCCTAGCATAGCCCATTTACCCTTTTTTTAGCTGGTGCTAAACCAGTTGTACCCTGATTAATCCAATATTGGTATCTAAATCTGAAGACTGAAAATAAAAATGGAGATTTTAATTCACTTGAGCTAGGAGCTAAGTGTCTAGTCAAAGCTAGTTGCCTAAGATGTCTCTTATAGGTGAGAAAAGGACATTCACAAAGTATGATTCTTCACATTTTAAAGTATTTTCATAATTCAGAGGATATAGGGATACCTGCTTCCATCCATTTTCTATTAACGGAGCCCAGCTTAGACTAAATGCCAATTTCAGAGGCTAGTGATACCAATATGAGCTCTATTTCCATGTTTCTTTCAGTTGTGCAAGACTGAATTGTAGATGTAGCTGAGCATCACTTTCTGACCAAGAATGGCATACTTTGTTGGTTCTGTAAAGGAAATAACCCAGATACTTTTAGAACAATTGATTAATGGATGTAGTTTCAAAAGCAGCCTGATAAGGACATTGCCCCATAAGTCTACTCTCTTAAATTGTATCCACCTGCAACTTTTTTCCACCCTATTATCTGTAGTGAGAGGTGTAGCTTGGATTGTTTAAACTTCTGGACACTGTAGTTTTTACTGTTTTCTCTGTAATGCCTGGTACTACTTTTGGTATTAACAGCAGCTGTTGGAGGTAGGACAACAGGACTGTCAGCACTAGCAGGTGGTCAAAGATGCTTTTTTTTCATTCCGTGCTGTGGAAACAATTGCTTTCTGTTCCCTTGGTTATAACAGGTTGTCTTTGCCACCAAATGAAATGTCTATGACTCCACTCTGAACGTGGCTGGCACACATTTATTGTACTTTAGACAGGTGATTTGCCCCATTGAAATTGTTCTTTGGATGCTTAAAACTAAACATCACATATCAAACTCTTTGACAGACCGGTACCTAAATTGAAACTGCCCAGTTGTGAATATAAAAGACTGTGGTTAGGAAGCTCTTGCAAAACTGCTTGTGAAGCTGCTACATGTGCTAATTGTTTCTGGTAGCTGTGACCTACCCCTAACTCTACAGAAGAGCTGCATGAAGCCATGTCTATTTTATCAAGTGCAGAACTGGTATTTGATATGCTGTATGGTAGGTGCTGTCTTACTGTTGCTGGTCATGTGCAAAGAAAGATGTTTTCAGTACACTAGAGGCCAAGCAGTCTAAGAATGTTGTCTCTTACCATAACTGAAACTATGGTAAAAGTTATCACCACTTGCATGTTTTCCTCAGTGATATCATTTTATACGAACTTTGCTTACTTAACTTCGTTTACTATCAAGAAAATATTTGGAAAATGTTATCTTGTTCTCTCATCTATGTGAAAATTCATAGTCTGTTACCCAGTAGCTAGACATAATTTTTTGTGAATAATATTTTCAGTGTCTCATTTTGACTTCTTTATTTGTCCTGGCTTATAAGAATCAGATTTGCATAATTAGCATCTATAGTGTTACTATATTTTCTTCACTGTTTGACATATGTCACGTATAACCAGTGAACAGTAGCTCTGTAAGAAAATATTTGTATAGCATTCCCACTTAAAAGCAGTTTAGCATTGTTTTTATTATTTTCTTTATATTTTCTCTTTATATTGCAGTAGTTTACACTGCATTTCTTAAAATTCTTGACCAAAGCATATAAACAGAAATTTTTATAATATTTTTTGTACATACCTCTTCTCATGCTTAGGCATGAAAACATTGGTGTATGTTTCTCTGATCTGGATACATAAAGATCTTTGACATAATTGGTAATTGCACAAGTATCTTTGAAGTTTAGACATTTGTATTAGTTCACAGATGTTAAGGATTACTTTAGGCAACCTTGTCTGAGGAAATGGATCTTGGAAATGTTTTATCAACTTAGTCCAATAAAAAAATATGCACATAAACCATAAAAATTATGCACATACTCAGAGATAATAATATATACATATGTATGTGCATATATTCATAAACACAGAACATGCAAAAAGCATTTGAAAATAGAAGAAGAAACAAGTTCAAATCAGGAAAAAGCACGTTTAAGGTGACTTTAGGAACAGAGGGAGATCTTAAAAGCTAGGAATATAAAAGTCATACAGCATAAAGACTTGAAAACAAACCCCACTAATTCCATTATGTCAAAATGTATTCATATCCAGATCTGTGATAAATGACTTTCACTCGTTTTCCAAGTACTTGCCACTAGAGTTTACAAACTGGTTTTAGCAGTGACTTGTCCTATATGTACTAGCCACTAGAGGGGGGATGAGACACATTTTGTCACAAAGTTTTACAGATATTTGGTTGCAGAAATCTTGAGATCCTAGAAAATTTTCTTCATTTTTATGTTGTGTAGAGTATGGTCTTATCGCTACTCACCTTCAGTCCTCTAACTTTGTGTCCTTGGGGTCTACTCCTCATTTCAAAATTAATAGAATGGCAGAACAAGTTCGGTAGGAAAGGACCTTTTGAGGTCATCTGGTCCAAATACTCTGGCCCTCAAAGTAGAGGCAAGTTTCAAAGACAGAGTCAATTTCCAGTCTTGAGAAAGTTGCTCAGGGATTTGTACAGGCAGGCTTTATAAGAGTTCACAAGAATGGAGATTCTACAGCCTTTCTGGGCAAACCCAATGGAGGGTTTGATCACCAATGTCCATGGTTAACAGGTTTTTTTTTTCCTAAAATTTAATTGCAATATCCTTTATCAAAACTTGTATCTGTTGCCTTGCAACTTTTCATTGAGCAACACCGGGGAGAGGCTGTCTCTTCTCTATGCCTTCCCACTGGCTAGTTGAATACTTCTGTAATACCCATCCTTAGCCTTCTTTTCTCAAGACGGGAGAAGCCAGTTCCTTCAGAGAATCCTTGTATGTCATCTGCTCCAGAACCCTAGTAATCTTGTTAGCTCTCTGCTGGATTAGATCCAGTGTATTAATGACTTTCTGGGAAGACCAAAACCAGATATAGTTCTCACAATGTGGTCTCACAAGGGCCAAGAGAGAGGAGGAACCACTTTCCTTAAATTGCTGACTATGCTTGTTAGTATAGCCCAGTAAGCTAATTTTCATCTCCCTCTGCTATTCCACATCTCTATTTCATGATTCTGCTTTCTGTTTGTTCCTTAGCCTTCTCCAAACCTTTGAGCTCATGCTGGTTTCCACTGCCAGCTTTTTCATGCTCTTATTCTACATCTTACCTCCTCTCTGCTTGTGTCAAGATTTCCCTCCCTACTTTCTTCTATGTACTATGTGAAGAACATTCATCGTTGTATGCAAATGTTTCATATACAAAAGAGTTAGTGTTAGATGTTGTCAAAGAGACCTGTTTCAAATATAACAAAAATCAGACCTGAGTTTTTCAAAGTTGTTGGCATCCTACCACAGTTTTTCTCTTCCCGATAAAGGAAGATATATGAAGTGCAAAGTGAATACAACTGCAGAGATTGTATTTAACCATATTTTGCATAAAATTGTTTACCCGTTCTTGGTACAGTTCTTGATTCTTTGTTCTCAATGAGGTGCACAAGGGTCTGTCATAGGAATGAGATTTATTCTTTCAAGTTCTATGTGGAATGGATTTATGTGGAGTTTTAATAGACTTATGTATGATTTATATGGAGTAGATCAAAAAGATTGCTGAAATGAATTGAATGTTTCTAAGATGTTGAGACACGCCATAGTGTTATCTCAGTATTTGTTTTCATTTTTTTCTGTACACAACTGCACCCATTTCACTGGCCACAAGGTGAAGTGGTATTTTTCCCTGCCTTCCACACTGTGTAGCCAAACAGAACATGTATTTCTACGAAGAAAGGGATCTGCTTAGTGAATAGGTTTGAGCTACTGCAAGAGTTCTCCGGATATGATACATAAAGGCAGATGAAAATGCTGGTATTTCAACATAATCTCGAAATATACTTCCAAAAATTGTTAATATTACAAATTATAATTTAGTTGCATTCTACTAGAGGATTTCGATAATTTCATCACAGTTTTAAGGATCTCTTGAGATGACCAGATAAATCTTTTAATGTACCTCCCACTTGACGGTCTGCAGCATCGAGTCCTGAGCCAGGCTCTTTCAGTACAAACATTAGGTGAATTTAGCCCTAAAGTCTCAAGAGAGAAGGTGAGGAAGACTGGTAATTGAAATTCTCTATTTAAGTGGTTTAAAAATACTTTTAAAAACTGAAAATACGTGGTTCCAGTGATGTAACACAAAAGTAAAGCATATCACGTAGTATCTTTTCCTAGCCATTGTTACAAGACAGGAGTCTAAGTGAACTATGTGAACCTGTGGTGTGACCAGTGTGGAAATCTGTGTAAATTTACCACAGGTTCTTAATCCATATTAGAGGGAAGTGAGGAAAAGAATAGAAGAGGTCAGTCAAAATAAGAATTACCGGTCAGTCTGCTCGATAGGCTGAGCCACGAATTCCCTTCTAAGTTGTTATAGGATTCAGAGTTGACTCATTTGGCTTTGCTTTGTTTTGGAACACAGGATTCTTTGTGTATTTTTGAGGGTTAAAGAGTGATTTTTGACACTTAGATGCAGAAAGTCTCAGTTTTAGTATCTATGACAGCTCTGTTAGTGCTGTGGTCTGCAATCCAGAACTCTAGACACTAATATAAATTAAGAAGTAGGTATAAGAATGGAATTAGGTGGCATCATTGTTCAAGTATGTAAAACTTCACAGTGTGCAGAATAAGGAAGAAATAAAATACTGAGTAAATGTAAGAACTAACTTATCTGATGACATAACTATGCTGCACAGTTATTGGAAAAATGCTACATTGTTAGCACCTATCATTTGTGATTACTGTTATTTCTACAGGCATTCTTACGTTACTGTTATTGTTACTGTGAAATAGGCATGCAGTTAGCTTTTATCACCTATATAAGCAGTCTGAGTTCTTCACCTGTGGCTACATTTACTTCTCAATATGTGCTGTATTAATTTGTAGTGTGCAGTCCACAAACTCAGAAAAACTACAAATCTGAGCTGTAAAGTTTTCATTCTTTTACATAAATAGGTTTATGTTGAAAAGCTGCTAGTTTCTTTGCCCTTACAAGTTCTAAGAATATCAATGTGATTAGGTGTTTAAAAAAAAAGCATGCACAGAGAAATGACCCTCCTTATAAGATTCTCAAGGTTATAGTTTAAGAAAGCATTCACACATTCCAGTTCAAAAAGATAGAAAAGTAATAATGGACATGCTGTAAAATAATCTTTCTTATTTTAGAGCCATGTGTACTTTTGCATCTTGAAAGAATTATAGCTCAATATTTCTGATTTTCCAAAAAGAGGTAGTCATTCCATTTTATAGAGGGCAAAAGTAGAGCACAGTGAGGAGAAGTAATTTGCACAGTCATGTAAAATAGGACCTTCACAAAAATTGGCTATTAACCCAGATTATGTCAATTCCATTCTTCTAGTTTAACAACTACGCACATTTTCTCTTTCAAAAGGCATTAAACTTGTATAGTTTTGATTTTTTAATAAATCTTTTAAAATGTTATTTGTGATAAAATCCTGAACTTCAATTTACTCTTTTTTTGTCTCTCTGGCAAATCTTATTATGTTCTCTTTTTTTTCATTTACTAGTGTGTTCAATAATATTTCAGAGATAGGTAAGGAATAATACTGGGAATTGCCAGGCTGCACTTATATAAAGTTTCACTAGAAACAAGCAGTGATTGTGAGAGGAAGCACTGAGACTACTCAGGTTTATGATATTGTACTTAAAAATTTAATCTAGAGAGAAACTCAGAGAGATCTTGAACTTACATGTTGTTCTGCATGTGGCCATCCTGTATTCTAAAGATCCTTCATTTTGCATTATCTCTGCTGTTTACATAGAACATCTGAATTAAAAATTGTGCAGCTTTAGAATATATAAATTACAGTGAAGCATTTTTTAGCCAGAAAAAAAAAAAAAAAGGAGAGACTGGTTTGCCACCTATAACTCTCAAATATTTTAGGTCAAAACCTCAATTGTTATAAATGAAGATAGAGTGGTGGAAATAAGTCTCATGGATGCCTTGAATTTTGTCTGGTGGATGTTTTTCATGTTTTATTTGAAGCAGAGTATGCAGCTATTTTGATCATATATTCCACTAAGTTCTCAAATCACTACAGCAGTGATGCCATCAGAATAGACACTGCTTCTCGGGGTAGTGTTTCTTACTACAAAGCTGTCCAGGTATATGCTGTTTACTGTAGTAGGTAATAAAAATAACAAAGTTGCGATTGTATTTCATGGCTACCATGCCAAGTCTTTTGTTCACTAACAGCCTATTGCATAAGGAAAAGAGGAGCAAAAGGAACAAATACTGAAGTATTGTACAATTAAGGTGACTGTGGTGGCTTGCAGGTGAGAAGCTGTAATTCATACTAGAAATGTTCCTTCATTTCCCAGACATGGGAAAGCATTCCGTGTCCCAGCATCCTGCTGGGTGAGTACCAGAAGTGCCTCTTTTCATCTGCCCTTCTTGCCACATCCTGCTTTCCATGGAAAGGAAACCTCTTGGCTGATCCAGAGGGATGGAAGCCATCACTCCTAGTAGTAATAAGCATAGCCAGAAAACCAAAATAGGGCAGTATCTTGGTTCACTTGTGCTATAACTTCCTAACTTCTCTTCTGAGCCAGTCCCCCAAAAAGGTGGGGCTATGACTGATGCCTTTTTGGCACCAGTTCCCTTTTGTTACCATACTAAACCTTTGTATGCAATTCGGGGCTGTTTATTCCACTTATTTTCATGTATTCCATCACAAAGGTTTCCTGAAATAGCCTTGGAAAATAAATTAAAATCTAGAATGACTTTTTGCAGTGTGGAAGGTAATGGCTATTAAAAGCTGACTGACAGGGTGCTTCCCTGCCTGTTGTCAAATGGAAGTAGAAATTAAATTTAACAGAGTTCGAGAGTATTGCCACACTAAGGAGCTCTCGATCAGTAGTAAAGTAGATAGGAACTGTCATGCTTATTTGCAACAGAAGCTGATATCTGATGATACAAATTTGCCTTCAGCCTGCTCTTCTTGAAACAGCCTAGTCCACATCGGATTCAGGTGCCATTGCACACCTATTATGATAGCACATTTGCATTTAAACCCTTCCAGAGTTCCACTCAGGCTTCCGTGGTTTAATATATCATATCTTCCCTCTTTCAAATTGAACTGAGTTTCATTATTTATTTAAGGTTTAGCTCAGTGTCACTAAGATGTTTGTCTAATAGTAAAAGCAGTTTACTGGATCATTTAAAATTCTGATGTTCTAAAGCATGAGTTTTTTGTAGTTACTGCATCTCTGTAAAAAGTTGCAGATATATCCTCAAGGATGGCATGAAAATCCTCTTTCCACATCATGAGCATTTAATTCATCATAATTTGTCCTGATAGATGTTCCTAAGTGAGAAGCACTCTCTTTCTTTCAGTAATGGTCAGAAGAAATTCTAAAAGGGAAAGATTTATTTACTGAGCGCGCATATCAACTTGAAATAACACACTGAAGAACTTGCAAATGCATTTGTGATAATTCGGAGAAGGCAGAATTGACAATTTGTCTCCCAGATATTATGAAGACAAATGGAATTAGATCTTTTAGTCTATATCTCCATGGTGATTGTTAATGCAAGTTGACCATGATTTTAAAAAGGAATTAATGCTTGTGGGTTGCTTCTGTTTTTCTATAGCGAACTTGAGTTAAAGGCCCTACTATAAAATGTTTTATCAAGAGAGTCTAGACTAGGTTCTCAACATTTTCACATACATCCTTTCTTTATTTTGGAAATTTTCGTTGTTCATTTCTGTGGTATTGTAGCCTTATGCAAAGCTTTAGCATTTGGAATTAAATGGTGCTTATTTTAGCATTTTAATTTATTTCTCTAGAAGCACTTTCAAGTACTTAAATTCTGTGCTAACATTAAGCAACAGCTTGTTCTGTTTATTCTGTGGCAGCATGAAATTAAAAAGCGGCTTTCCAAGCAGCTACCCCCGTAGATTAAAACCAAATGATCTGGTATTCTGATGCAGTTTGAATCATGTTGAAAAAGTGAACTCTTAGCACCTGTTGTAGAACTACTGAATTTGATTTAAAAGGCAACAAACAGAAATAGTGCATTTTCTTGTTTCCTCAGGTGAGCTCAGTTCCTGCTTCTGAACAGTGCTTAAAAAAAAGACCTGAAACCCAAACAGATTCAGTAAAGCAGAAAAGTCTCATTAGTGGCATGAGCTTCTATGGAGCTCCATGCTGGCATATGATCATTCAACTGTAGTGATTGAATCATTCCACACAGCTTATTTAGTGTGTTTCTTCATTCACGTCACAGGAGATTAAGTGAAAGTCTTGACCAGTGCTTGCCTGCGTAGGCAGACTGAACTAATCTATTACTGCCTCCAAAGAACAAGGTCCTGGCTTGTGATCAACCTTGTTAGCAACCACAGGGAAAGTCTCGATGTAGTTTGGAAGTCAGAAATTTTTGGGATGGAAACTGAGGACATTATAAGAAACATTGCATAGCTTTCTGTCAAACGAGAGGAAGTATATAGTCCAACCAAAAATGTCCTAGCTTTGTATTAAAAAGAAATATTTATTCTCATAGTTTATTTTTATAGGACAAGATGCACAGCAGGGACACTTTTTTTCAGTGAATCAACTGAGTCACTCAGCTTTAAAGATTAATTTGGTTAGGAGAAGAAAGAAATTGAGAAGGAAGCTGTGTAACAGCAAGTAATTAAATGCAAAGAAAAGTACCTGATAGTACAGGTTTGAGTACGGTAGTACAGTTGCCAAATGGCTTTACGGAAACAGATTCATGTTACTGCTATTAATAGTGCAGAAAAAAAAGATACTCATACTTTTGTAAATTCTCTAGAGCTGTTGTAAATGCTTGTTGTGCAGCTGATATATTGCAGACAGCCATCCTGCAAAGAGTTTTATTACAGGTTTTATGGTGACAGTCCAGCTGAACCACTTTGTCGTGCAGCAGTATGTTGCTACTATGATGGTTAACTGAGGATGGACTTACACTCTGTGCAAGTATGATAGTAACAATTGCAAGACCCACTAAAAAGCCCAGTGGAAAAGAGAAAGAATGCTGATGAAGAAAAAGAACCGGTCCTTTGTACATCTTCAGCAAGTCTTTGCATTCTCCCACTTTTCTACTTTTATTTCCAGCCTCAGTCCTATGTTTAATGCTTTTTTTGGTTCTTAGCATCTTTTTTTTTTTTTTTTTCCTGTGCTTCTGGCTGAAATGTGGTCACAGAATCCGTAGTCTATTCCATACAATTGCTCCCAAACATTTTGTAAAACTGTCATAATAACTTGTCCCTGATTTCATCTTCCCTGACTGTAAAAAGCAAAAGAAGGGATAGGTAAACAAAAATAACATCAATACTGACATAGAGTTCTCCAAGGTGACTTTGTGACCTGACTGTAGTTGATGTCATTTGACTTCTTAATCATTTTGTGTTTAAGATCCCATTGCATCTTAATGAGTTTATACTGGTGTGTTCTTTAGACCAAGAACTATGGTTGTGACTCTTGGCAGATTTGGAGGTAATTTGTTTGAATTGTAGTTGCAGTCATATTTTACCTCTGGAAATTGCTGATATTATATATTCTATTATATATATATATTATATATATTATATAATCACTGTTATTATAGGTTTTATTGTCTAGAGTAACAACAATAGAACAAACTTCACTTGATAAGGTGTTTTGTGTTAAAAGTGTGTCATTGATCTCAGGAAAAAGGTAATTGTTCTTAATAAAGGAGCTTGCAAATAGTCTTGGAAGTAATTTGTTAAGCACAAAGTAAAAAGCAATTAATATTCTTTTGTCTTCCCTGATGGGCCAATTTTATGTCACAGAAAGTGAAATGCTCTTCTTGAACCTCTTTTATGGTGTGACTTCACTGTGATATTTGACACTTTAGAGTATTATGGAAAGTTTGGTAATTCCTTCAGATGTTTTACTTAGACTCTGGCCCCTAACAGATTGAAGGCTAATGAAAGAACCAAAATCCTGCCCAAACATACTGAATTACCTCATGTTATAGAGAGGGGGGAAAATAAATAAATATAAACCAATCTTTTTTCTATGGTCATTTAGCCATTTTTCCTGTATTTGAAGCTTTAAAAGAGCCACTTTAGTGATTTATTGATGAAATAGATTAATAGAACATTTTCATGTGTACATCTGCATCAACAGCTTTGGATGGTAAAATGGATTTTGCAAGACTACCCTTATCAAATATGGAAACTTGGACAGATGTGGTGTACACTAAAATTTTTAAAGCTGGAAATGCTATAAAAGAGGAGGATCAGAAAATAGACTTTTTATCTCAGACTGCTAGTAGACTTTCAAAGGTGAATGAAATTCTCTGCAATGAAGCCTCAAGACTAATATTAGATTACTTGTTCTTTCAGATGGTGAAGACAATTTGATATTATTTATGGAGCAGCTGGCTCCTGAACTATTGGATATAAACGTTAACAGAAGACTCTATTCATGGTGAAAAATCCGCATCCTGTCACAATGAGAGTACCATCCAAATTTCCAAACGAATGGATAGAAAATAATTATTTTGAAGCTGCTGAGCTGCAGAATAAGATAGAATTTTGCTGAGGCAAACAAATGATAAAGATCCTCTACAGAAAATTCACATGGAATTTTCTTTTCCAACTATGAGTTCAATCATCCAACAAAATGCTGTCTTACACTGGTGAAAGTGACTTAGAATAAGAAGTAGATTGAAGCTGTGTTTCTTCTTCCTATAGATAGCATGCCACTATTCCAAATTAAATTTTGGTTTAGGGGTCTATGCTAAGTGAAAACTATGAGGAAAACATACACGTGCACCAGTGTCTTACAGGCTTTCCCAGTCCAGCCTGGAAGGCATGTCTCAGCTGCAGCATCATAGCTGGTCCCTGGTCCCCTACCAATCTGATGGTTACGGTGACATGATTGTGTGCTGTGAAGTTGTTACTGAACAGTATTCCCATCAGTTACTCAACATAGTAGCACTGAAGGTGAGGGGATGCCCTAAACTAGAAGGAAGGTCTTCTGCAAACCAGTCTACATTTCAGAGCCTGGACAGTGGAAGGCTCATCAGATACCAAGGTTGTGCTCTTAACCTGAACCACATGGCCCCTTTCTCTGCTGACTGCAAGTAGAGCCTGCAAGACTAGACATCTAACTTATACACTAAAATCCAGTGACCCAGGATAGGCACTATGAAAACCTAATTAAAACCTTGGAGTTGCAGCAAAAAGTTTAAAACTACTTCAGTTAGTCAACGGAATTGGGAACAGAATATTTCTTGGATATCCCAGTCCCAGATTCTGACACTCCTTTCAGAGGATTTCCAGTAATGTTGTCCCTAATAAAAATATCTGCCCTTTGTTAAGGAAGGTGTGTGGCCCTGTTATTTAAATGCAGTCTTCAATGAGAAGAATGTTTGTAGAAATCTGCAGTGTTCTACTGGTCTTGGAAAACTAATACATTGATTCCATGATTTTTTTTCTTTTTCTCAAATTCAAGGTCATTCTTGGGCAGAATGTCTGGCATGCATAGGGCTAGCACTGTGTTATTTTATTAGCTTGTGACTGAGTGTGACAGTCCCAGCCCCAGACTGAGAAGAAATCACAATCACAGTTTCAGAAAAATCAAACAGAATCTTCATTGTTAAGACCATACAGAGAGAAAACTCTTTGATAAACTCAATGCATTTAACAAATTCTGAAAATTTCATTCTTTGGATTTCCTAAAAGACATAGAGACTATAAACACAGGTAGGTTAGATCTGCATTCTGGTTACTTTAGGGATGGAATGTGTAACCACCTTGATACCCCAATAGGCTTTGAAAGTCTGACCAAAGTTCTTGAAAGTGTTCTGCCTAAACAATCCGGCAAGTATTGGATTTTTATTTTTTTTTAAGTTCTGAAATAGTAGATGACTACAAACATAGACAATGTGCACCAAATTAAGGCTTGCATCAAGTCATAAATTCACTGCACTTCAAAATTACTCGGGCCAGAGTGTACTTACATCAGTATCCTGTTTCCAGCAATGACGAAACCCAGAAGACTAGGGAAATATGTAAAAATTGTGAAAGCTTTCAATGAAACTTTCCATAATATTCCCTCAGCTTCTAACCATTTGCTTTCATCTAGGCTCCTGGACAAGGACTGCATTTGACAGAAATGCTGTCCCTATATTCAACGGAAGGAAAGATTTTCACCTGTGGATTTTCACCTTTCTGTTTGAACCATGTAAAATGTTAATATCCACAAGATGGCAAAGATGTCCACAGCTTAATGAAATGTTGCATAAAGAACTACCTCATGTTTGTTTGAAACCTGTGCTCTGGCAGCTTCATTTGATAGCCTTCTCTCTCTACATTACAATATGAAGAACTGATCCCTTCTCAGAGTCTCTGTGCCGTGATTTCAAAAGTCACTTTTCCAGCCTGACAAATTTCAGCCTATTTAACTGGATTTTTTTCTGTAGCAACATTTCCAGAACACTGATCATCCTCCCTGCCCTTTTCTATTTCTACTGAATCACTTTGAGATGGTGGAGCAAGGCTGCATGCAGTGTACCAGACGCAAGATGGGCCATTTATTCAACTAGTGACCTAAGGAATTTCTGTCTTGCCGTTTATTCCATTACTGATAATTCCTAACGTCGCTTATCGCTGAGTTGCCATTTTCTGGAAAGACAATAGCTGTAGGATCTGGCTGCTAAATTGTAATAGTTAGCTTAGAGGCCACCTTTTATGTGTAAATTTAGGGATTTCCCCTCCCCCCACTCCCTGCCACTTGTGTCACTTTTCATGTATATGCACTGAATTTCCACAGTCACACTACTGCTCAATCGGGTAAGATTTTCTGCAGTTTTTTTGCTGTTTGTCCTCATTTATTACCCAGTAGAACATAGTATTATCAGCAAACTTTTGGTCAGTGCATTACACACCTCTTTTTCTTGGTCATTTAGGAAAATGCTTAAGAGCATTCTTCCCAGAAAAATTCTTTGATTTTATGGATGGTTTCTTTCCAATATGAGAATTTTCCTTTTCAATATTGTATCTTGGCAAACATCTTCCCTTTTTGTCCTACTGCTTTTTTCTTTTGTGAGGTACATTTTCAGATTCATTTTGAAGATCCAAATAGAAATTCAGTAGAGTGGATGAATGGATTGTCCTTGTCCACATGGTCATAAACGCCTTCAAAGAACACATGTTGAATAATGAAGCATGACTTCCCTTTACAAATGCTGTGTTGACTGTTCCACAGTACTTTATATTTTATCTTTACATCCACACCTTCTGCTCTTACAGGTCTGTAAAATTCTCATGCAACCTTTAGATGTAGATGTCATATGCCCCATATTCCAGGCATGGCACCAAGGCCATGACGCTTGCTTTATATTTCCTTGTTTCCACATCTCTCAAAGCATTTCAAACTGAAAGCAGTCAACTGTCATTCTTAGGATGCTTCCAGTGTAGTCATCTGCCTTCCTGAAAAAAAACCTTTGCCTTTCACAAATGCTAGTGTAATAGTCCATGCCACTCCACTATCCATGTGTTATCACCAGGTTTCCGGTATGACACATCACACCGATTTTGCTGTTGAAACTTGTCAACAATGGCTTCTACTCTCTAATTATGTAAAAACTGAGCTATTTACAAAACAGGTTTATATCTATGTGAGTGTGTGTGCAAAAACTAGGGGTTTTAATTTTCGCTGGTGTGCCTAAGCCAGTGCTGCTAGCAGAGAGGGGACTACAGTATATTCCTTCATGTGTGCCTCCTCCTCTGTTGACTGAGTTCTTATGGACCATGTTTAAGCAAACACACGTCATGTGGTTGTTTGGCATATGCAAGGCTGAGAGTGACAGGCAAGACAGAAGAAGCCTAACAGCTCATTAAAGTGTGCGTCCAGTTTGCATGACTGGTGATTGTGGTGGGAGAGGGAATCAATAGCAATTGTCTGTATTGGACTTCACCACAGAAGAATAAACATTCAACACTACTGTGCCTGTATTATTGCATAGTGAAAAGATTTATCGACGGCAGTGAGAGCAGTTGTAGTAAAAACTCAGCTCTTCATAAGAACTTTCCAAAACAACAACAACAACAAAATTCATAATCATTGCAGCAAAAGTTACTTCTGGTGAAAGCGGGAGTTCAATTTCAGTTCAGCTGGTAGGTGGAAAATTGGGGTACTGTGATCCATCAGTATTGCTGTAATACCGAATAAATTGTATGAGTACCCTTCGGTCAGGTCATTTCTGTAGTTAGTAAAATCATATCTACCACAGTAGACCAAAGGGAAACATGTTTGTTCCATTACTGAAAATTCATGTTTTCTTAGGTAATGATTATGCAGTTATTACATACTGTATGATTTTCTGTCAGCCCAACATGCAGCAGCACACTCAGAACCATTCAGCTTGCTGTATTTCTACTGAAGGGCTGATTTTTATTTTCCTACGTAATGTGTACTACTTTATTCTTAGAAATATTTACCTCTAACTAAAATGAAAGCTAGTGCACTAATTAGTTGATAGGAAGTTTATTTGCTGTCCATTTAAATAGAATATGCCTTATCAATTTATGGTCTTGAGACACACTTTTGAGTGATTAAGTGCCTGTGTTTCAATTATAAAAGGCCTCCTAAGGGTGACTTAGGGTGTGTAAACACTGACAAATGTGCTCCTCATTATTGTAACATTAATGTCTGCCTTTTTCCTCTTTTATCAAATCCCAACATACTCTCAGAGGTGTAAATTTGCTAAGCACAGTGATGGATTTGCAGTAATGGCTTTTTCCCCCTCCATCTGTACTATCTTATATTTGTTGCTATAAGCAACAGTGCTTTGAATTGCTGTAAAATAGGATAGGTTGGTGATTATAATCTTTACAATGTGCAATTTTTCTCCATTTTCTCCACAAATATGATGGCCTGTGGAAGGATATGCTCCTTTACCTGGATTTATAGTAATCTTAGTTCCGTCCAGAAGTCTAGAAGTTTGTTTGCCCTTTCAAGGGCACATCTCTTTAAAACTGGCAAAAGGAGGAGGCTGTGTGTCAAAACTGATTAAATGTGTCAGCTGTGATAATCTGCTGCAGAGGTCTATCCAGCTCTGTATCCTCAGCATCCATGTTGGAATGTGGGAACCTTGGCTTCCTTTTCTCACGCTAAGGAAGTTGCAGTCTTGTCAGAGTCCTTATAACTTTGAACTCAGATATTATCAAGGTAAGACATCCTTCCATGTAAGTTTTAGGCAATTATTAATATTTCCCTCAAGTGCCAACACCAAGAGTAAATGACCATTTGGTTTTATTGGTTCATTTAAAAAGAAGTTCAAGAACGGCTGCCTTTTCACATATAGTTGTGTCCGCTTTTTATTTCATAAACAAGCTATTCAACTATTATGGAATAAAAACTAAATTTCTCAAAGCTTTTGGGGCATTCTTTGTGAAATTCCTTTGCTTTTCATGCACCTTCAGCTGTGGATCATAAACTGCAATAACAACAGTAGTTTTTTAAAATATGTATAACCAACTGTGTTTATCTAGAGCAGAATTTAGGAGAAAGCAGCAGCTATACCTTGACTGGAGATACAATTCAGGTGACAATAAATATCTCAAAATAGAAAAAACAACTAATTTTGTGATGTCCAGAGTATATGTTTATCATTAAATATCTCTAGAAGTTCTATTTATGAAATAATTATATATTTCTATCTGTACCCTTTCATGGCTTGTTTCAGATATATTATTTCAATATGAGCAGTACTTACAAATATGAATTTGTAATTTTAAGATTCATAATTACATCTTCAATATAATTATATTAAAAATATTTTTGAAACATTAATTTGTAAGTAATTTCCTTTAAAAGAGACACTAGGCTTGAATACATGAAAAACAGGTATGGAAGACCTTTTATTTACTTTGTCATGGGGAGATAATTTGAACTGAACTAGGCACATTGGTTTCAGTCCAAAGTGCAAGAGAATCTAGGTGTTAAAAGCTTGTTAAGAGACTGTGAATCATCCTCTTAATAAATGATAAGTTACCCATTTTTACTTTGGTAGACTATAAGTTTGTTCAGCCTTTACAAAATGTTACATCTGTTCAATACAATTAAAAAATAGCATCGTATTTCAAATGAACTTTTCAAGAACTGTAAGGGGCAGTGAAGTCACTTATTTTTATTTCAGAGATTCTGTGTCTAGAAGGAGACCTTAGATGAGAGATCATGGTATCTGTAATTGGTGGTTGTTTTATCTTACAAGTAGCTAATCCTTTTTCTGATATAGCAGCTTTTCTTTGTCATACAGAAGAGTGTGTAGTTTGGGTGATGCTTAGTAAAATGGAATAAAGCATGCTTATGAAGCTTGGCTGCTTACCAGCCTTTTTCTCTCAAAAAAAAGAAGAAATAATAAAGAGAAAGAGAAAGGAGTTCAAGCTAAGCTGCATTTGGGGGAGTAGGATTAGGGAGCAGCTACAGGTGCAATTGAGTTGGCAAGTGTGACAGACAGGGACTCACAAGCAACTGAGGGGAAGCTGCTGGTGGAAAAGCTCTTCAGCCGCATTTCTGTTCCTAGAATAGCATGTCTGATTGTGCTCTTACCTGGGGAGTCATTTGTTACATAGTGAGGATGGGGTGACTTACAAAGTAAACTATCTTAACATTCATCTAATGCATTTCTTTCCTGGAGGAGGGGGAGAAGAGAGAGATCTGTTTTTTCTTGGTCTGAGCTTGCAGGAAGAACTGTAAATAGGTACATTTGTGGGAGCAGTTCCTTTCTCCAGCAGCTTTGTTCTCTGCAAGGCCTCTTGGAAATAGAGTTTCTAGTATGTGAATGATGTGGGCTTACCAAGTTTTCTTCCCCCATGCCTTCTGTAGATCATATCTACTGTTAGTTTGGTTTCTGAGGAAAGTAAGATTTGGTCATCTTCTTATGTTGTTGATGAGTTGAGAGTATAGGTATAGTGAAAAGAATCCTTGTGGGATAATGTGGAGCATATGAGGTATGTCCTAAATAATGCACAACTTGGAAAAAAAAAAAAAAATCCTGTTTCTTCCCTTGCTGCTCACATCTGACTCTATTAAAAAACATACTGTAGTCCATGAGCTAAAGCAAAACATTTTCTATTATCCTGCTGGTTCTTCTGAGCAGGCTATTCTCTGTTATCATTGGGAATTTTGAAGTACTTAGCATTTTTCAGGGCTCCTTCCATTAAAACTTATCCAACTGGTCCAGTGTCAACATAGTTATTTTCCAACTGCAAATATATGCTTACCTGCTTAAGTGCAAATATAAATAAATTTTATCAACGTAGAGCTCAGAGCATAGCATGCCATATTGTATCTTGTGTTACCATAACCAAACTGCTTATTGTACCTAAACTAGCTCCAAAGTACCTAGGCTGTGCTGCACTTTATAACACTGATTGCAATCTAGACAAAACCAGTAGGAAGTTTCTCACAAATTTTAGAAGTTTTGCACTTAGGCAGTTCTGAAAATATTAGCTTACCCTAAACTGAGGTTGTTTGCTGTTGATAAATGATACTACAAGCAAGGCTTTTATCTCCTGACCTAAGATGTGTTTTTGTTGATTGTTTGATTGAATTCCTGGTATCATGTTCCATTCTTACTTCTTTTCCTTCCAGCCTTTCTCCTTATCTTAAGCCAGTTGTCTTTCTATTGTCATTTTATCCTTCACCATTGCTACTCTTTCAGACTCTAAAAAGAGTTCAGTAGCATAGCACAAAACTTTGTCTCAGGGACTAAGTTATATATCACTCTCTGCAACAATATTGACATAATGGACTGTGTATAAACTGGCAAAGCAAGCAATGGGGAACAATATATTCTATGAAATGGATCCACGTTGGCACTTTTTCTGTGTGTGTGACAGGGAAATGTTTGTGTATACGAGAGCAAATGGCATGCATCGGAAGCTGCAGTGCTCAAAACACCTCACAACTTTGCTTTGGGCAATACTGTTCCACATGTATTTTTCTTGACCTTTTTGAGTGAAATTTATTTTAATCAGGAACACACTTACAGCATTATCTGTGTGAAAACATATGTAACACACCAAGGACAATCCTTTGGTCATTAAACCAAAATATCTGACAAATATTCCTACCAGTCTGATTCATCCCTGACAGAATTCCATTTCTTACCCATCCCTCCATCTTCCAGTCAAAGTGAGCTCTGTTCAAGGAGCTCAGCTGCATCTGATATTAAAGCGTTCCCTGCAGCAGTAGCATTTTCTCCTGCTTTAGCTGGCTTTCTTTTCTCATATGCCTATACTGTGAATTGGGGTTTTGTTTAATTGATGCATGGCTCTCAAAACAGACTTCTAATATTGTTACGGTGCTGCTTTTTTTTATGCAGAGGTCTCTACAGTATGCGTGAAGTGCGATCAATAATCAAAGACCTATTGGTTTTAGATATTGTATATAAAACAGTATATAAGGACAGTCCCAGCCTGGAGAACTGTTAAAGAAATGCAATTGTTAAAAAAATCCTTAAAGAACTGTAATCTGTTCCTCTGTCCCCAAACCCAGCATATATCTGCCTCACATGATAAAAATAGATGTGTATATTATGAAGGTATAGACACACCAGCCAGTTCTGTACAGCTGTCCGGATGGCCAAGGTAAAATGTATCAGTAATTGTTTTGTAACCAGTCTGGACAGTTAAGGTAAAACACATTAGTAATTGTTTTGTAACCAGTAAGATTAGAATTTCTGACCTCCTTGTGATACTCATAAGAAGTGAGTCATTGTCAAATTCAACTGTAACTTATTTGCGAATTGTGAAAACACAAGTGACTTGTGGGAAAGTAGGAAAAGTATTAATCATCCTTCACTGCAGAAATCTGTTCCCTCTGCTGATGATGAGTTGTAGACTTCACTTGAGTCTGAAGAGCTTGCTAACCTGAGACTAAAGAAACTAAGAATCAGACTGTCCTATTGCAGTAGGCTCTGTCATAGCGCTACCACTGCATATAGCCTTGCACAGATGAAACTGCAATGTAGTTTTTCCAGGTATCTAGATATTAAATTCAGAGGCATCATGAATTCATGTAACATACATATGTAACTAACTTAAAATACTAAAAGGACACTTAAAATGGGGTGAAAAGGAATGCTTTATAGAATTGAAATAGCTGTGTTGTGGAGAAATATAGATTGTGTAGATGCTCTGTAGGATATAGAGGACATGAAAGCCCTGCAGTTGTGGCTTCAGAGAATCAGTGTTTAACTGGCTCATGAAAAAGATACAAACTGCTAATATTTTTTGTGCTTCAGAAAAATTTAAGCAAATACTATTTTGCATAATAGAAACTTTTTAAAAAAATAGAAGTGTGCTGGTATTTGGGATGGGACATTTATAATTTCTTCTGTATCTAGTAATATGTTTTATTTTGTCTGAAAACTGTTTTAGCCTGTCATTATGCTTGTATGCAATGGTTACACATAGCAGAGCTCCAAGATAAGGCTGGACAAGTGCACAGCAGAAATTATTCTCATAGCTTCCTTATTGCATGAGAGGCCTGACCCACAAAAGCACAGAATATCTCTGCCAGATTTGTTGCAAAAAGGATACGCTTGCTTGCTATGCTGGGAAGCAACTTGTGACATGAGCCTTACAAACGCCGTCCTCCTCTTACTGTACTTAATTCCCCCAGCTTTTGATTACAGTCTTAGTAGCTTCCACTTCAGTATTGCAGATTAAATTGCCAATTAGAGCACTTCAGTTCCTCTCTCTGTATGGAGTGACACATTATTGAATTGGTTTGAAAACAGATATGATACCACTTCAATATTTTACATGCAAAATTCTTATCCATCAGGATTTCTGTATATGTACATTGTATGACCTCAAGATACTGAGTGGTTGTCAGTGGTTTTCTGACCATCCCAAGCTGGAACTTGTGAACTATATCTTCTTTGCCTTCAAAATGGAAGAAAGTATTGGGGGGAAAATGGAACTCTAGAAGAGGAGATTTTAGTTTTGATAGTGAGCGAAGAAGAGGTAGGAAAGATAACTCACATAGATGGGGTAGATTTGCTGTAGTTGAGTAGTTCCCTAACTGGACCTTAGGGAACTGAAGTAGATCAGCCCTCCTACTGCAAGGCACATGGCAGCAATTCAAGGACTTGGATCTTCTTTGACTTTCTTGACTTTGACATCTGGTGCAGGGTATATAGACTACTGGTTAAATCTAGCACAGAAATTGCTACAGAATATCTATCCTGAGAATTATTCTTGATAATAAATTCTTCCCAAATAAAAATAAAATAGTGTTATTGGGATGTAACTGTGGATAGTGGGGTTCTATGGAAAGGGAGTTTGATTATTGTTGCAGAGAGGTTTGATAAATCACCTGGCTTCTTGTATAATTTTTTCTTGGCTTGGCTAACTGGGAATCAGGAAAGGTACTGCACAATATTGATTCTGAGTAATGTATAGTAAAACTCCTGTTTGAGTTTAAAAAGCAGGATATTGTTAAGTATATTAATAACATATCTTGCCCTGATGTGTTTGTTTTGAACGTTTTGGTGGGGGCTGTACTCAGCAGAACAGTAGATACAGATTACAGTCAGACTTTTAAACACTGGTTTAGAGGTTTGACTAGATTGTTCATCCTGGATTCAAGAATTTTGACTGAAAGAACTGCCTCTACAGAAAGCCAGAAAACAAACAGCCAAGTAACAAATCTAATTTTTATTAATTCAATAATGAAAAAAAATACCATGCTGAAGTCATTTGGTGAAATTCTATTTTACCAAGTTTCATGCAATTGTAGTAGCTATTTCTTTATAAAAGTGATCTATAATGAATGCAAATTATATGCAGTGATGTCATGTTATTGTGTCTTACACAAGGAGTGTGTTAGAAATCCTTAGCTCTGACTAATTCTGGTTGCAAATGCAAAATCAGGCTCACAACTTCAGTGCTACAGGCTACTCAGAAGAATGCTAGGAAAACTGCAAAACTTCAAATCATACTTGTTTCTTGGACAGAAAGCCAGTAGTCATTGCAGCTGCATGCAAATCAAGGCTTTTTTTCCTTAAAGTTGATTTGTTTTCCTGCTAGCATTATTTAAAAACAAACAAACAAACACACACACACACCCCCCCCCAAAACAACTACTGTGTCTTATTTTTAGGAAACCTTATCTATTTATAATGCGTTCATAACATTTTTAAGTACTGAGTGAAGTAGTTCAATCTCTTTGGGCCAGAAATCTAATTCACAACCTATTCATATGATGCATTCAGCATTCAAGGTAGTTATTTGAATTTTCACAACAACTTTTTGTTTCTTCAAGTCTTTACACTTGACTCATCAGTTTGTTTTCAACTTTCTGATAAGAGGAACATCAGTGGAGCAGCCCCGTCAGTTTAAATGAGGTTTCCTCCAGTCTGAAGATTTCTTTGCTAATCACAGGCTAGGTTTTGTGGATGGACAGTCATATCACTCAGGCCTTTTCTATAATGTGCCATAGTGTGAGAAGGTTTGAGTGCCGGCATATTTAAGTGAAAGCTATATTCGGTAATGGATTCTACGTGACAGACAGCTGCTAAATACCTAGACAGTCACGGTTTGTCAAGGAAGTCCAGAATACAAAATCTATTTACCAAAACCAAGCAAATACATGCATCTGATGTTTGCATTACATGTTGCTGCTACAACAGGGAATTATTAAGGTGCTGGTGCACTTAAGCATTGTATTGTTCTGGTATTCTGTATTCACTAACCTGGAAGGAAAGCATCTCTCACCCTATCTCTTCTGTAAACTAGTAGACAGAAGCCAGTGTTACGAATCAATAGTTCAGACTGCAAAAGAACAAACTGACCATATTCAGACATTCAGCCAACATTAAATAGAGACTGTGCCAGAGGCATTTATTACGTGTTTTCCTAGTGCATTTATTAATCACTTCCTCAAAGTCCTCTGTTAAAAAAAATATATCTCTGAATTATCCATCTCTGAATGTGTCATTGCATAAATATTACTAGACTTTAAACAGTAGCGTTTTAGAGAAATGTGTTTAACAAAAGAAGAACCTGAAAAGGTAGTAGCAAGAAAGTTTCAAATAGGAGAAAAAGAATTCTAGCAGGTAGGGAGTATGTTTACATGGGTTGGGAAAATTAAAATGCAAAATTTCCTGTATTCATTTAAAGCAAATTTTTGAAAGGAATTTGCTCATATTAGGACTCGTTTTCTCTGTGACAGTAACTGGTTAACTATTTAAAAACTGCAAAAAGGCAACAGTGATCTGAACAACCAACTGGTATTCTTGAAAAATATTTTGAAAGGTGGTTTTCATTCCTAGGGTAGTCATTTGCCATTAGTGCAAAATTTACCAAGTAAACTGTCAAAACAGAGATGAATATACTTAGGATACTGTCAATTCTGTTATAAAGTCTTTGTTAGGACTGTTGGTGATGCACCATGTAACATTCAGCATGTCATTACAAGTTTTAACAATAAAACCATTTTCTGTAGCATATCATGAGATATCACTCTGTTGCGAGTGTTTTCTGAATTCTATGAGATTTCTGTGAGATTTGCTAGGCCAAAGACACTAAAAATCAGCTGTTTCTGTGCAAACTTCATGAAAAAGCTTCCCCAGGTAATTTTGTTCTCTGTGTAGGGACACATAACTGCACAAGGTGCGGAGCTGAGTAATTTGTATGCCACTTTGGACATAGGTGATCAGTTCATGCCCCATGTGGTCAAGTTTTAGTACCTGTAGGTGGTTGTGTTCAGCTAACAAAACACAAGATCTGTTGACTGTGAACTTTCTCCAGATGTTAGCAAAAAAATTATTTTAAAAAAAAGTCTTTCACTAAGACATGCACATATGCAATTGCAAATTATTTACAAAACTTGCTATAACTGGAAAAAGGTGCTAACTCAAATAAAATGGAGCTTTAAAGCGTGAAGAGACTGAAGATGTGCATTTTGCTGCGTAGTGTTTTCTTC
The DNA here is from genome assembly GCF_036013475.1 of Columba livia. NCBI lineage: Eukaryota > Metazoa > Chordata > Aves > Columbiformes > Columbidae > Columba > Columba livia. The sequence continues at coordinate 110,710,830 of NC_088603.1, forward strand.
TGGAAGGATAGCGAAATAAAAAGCCCCAAAGCTTTTAGAAGTAATGCTCAGCTGCATTTCCTTAAAGGTTAGAATGAGCTACCATTCAAAGTATATTTTCCTTATGCTCAAAATATGATCATGTAGGGTCTGCTAAGCCTCACACATTCCATTTTCTTCAGCGGGGCTTGGATGCACCAGATGAGGAATGGCTCTTGGAGTTACAACTTCAGCTTTTGTGAAAGAAAATGGTTTCTGACCTCATCATTTCAGCAGAAACCCATAATCTGAACATAATGCAGGTTGTGATATATCCCAAGTCTGGAGGCGACATCTGAGAGAGAAAGGAGAAACAGCCATGACCACGAATTAATTGCCAGGTCCCCATTAGCAACCTGAGACTTGTTGCGGTTTAACCCGACAGGCAGCTAAACACTACACAGCTGTTTGCTCACTCCTCCCAAGTGGGATGGTGGAGAGAATCAGAAAAAAGTTAAAACTCGTGGGTTGAGGTAAAGACAATTTAATAGGAAAGAAAAGGAAGGGGGAAATAATAATAATTATTATTATTATTATAAAAGAACATACAAAGCAAGTGATGCACAACGCAATTGCTCACCACATGCCGACTGATGCCTGGCCAGTTCCCCGAGTTACTTTCCCCTGAGTTAATTTACTGAGCATGATGTCATATGGTATGGAATATCCCTTTGGTCAGTTGGGGTCAACTGTCCCAGCTGTGTCCCCTCCCATGTTTTTATGCACCACCAGCCTCCTCACTGGCAGGGCAATATGAAAAGCTGCAAAATTCCTAGGCATAGTATAAGCACCGCTCAGCAACAACTAATACATCAGAGAGTCAGCAACATTATTCTCCCCTAAATCCAAAACACAGCACTGTACCAGCTGGTAGGAAGAAAATTAACTCTATCATAGCTGAAACCAGGACAGAAAATAGTGGGCCTCTATTTCTCCAACATGGCTTGATAGACTTGGAGACTTTCATGTTCTTGGCTTACTAAATATGACTTGATTGTTTTAATCATGTGGAGAGCATGTAGCTTTTGTCAGTAAAAAAGTGCAAGTACCAAAATTGAAGTGATGGTGAGCATGGCATTTGGACGCTGGGTTACACACCTGTGTCTGTTCAGAAACTACTGCAGCACAAGAGGGTGGGATTGATGCACTGAAGCAGTTGGGGCTGAGGACCTGGCACTTCGACTGAGGAGTTTTGTCATATTAACCGATCTTTCCTACAGTCTATGACCATTAAAGTAAAACTCTGATCTACATCTCACTTTACGAAAAAGGGTGCTTATAATGGCTTCCAGAATACTAAACATTGATTCCTGGGTCCTTGTTAGGGTAAACAATATAAAATATCTAACAAGGTTCATCCTTGTTTGCCTTAGCACTAGACCTTAAAGAGAATTTAATACATAATAAATAATGAAAACAATGCTAATTCCTCAAACTAATAAAAGGAAGACTTAGTAGGACATGATCACAAAAACGAAATATAGAAAGGGTTAATAATGTGTCAGAGCAAATTAATTGAAAATTGCAAATGAACTCTGATTGACTCTTTTTGCATTATTAAGCTTAACAATGGTATTGCAAATTGTTTTTGGCGTCTATGTCTCTTAAGACATGCATGCATCACATATTTCAGCTTGCTTTATATTTAAAGCAACAAAAAAAAAAAAGCTTATATCAGGGGTGTCAAACTCATTTTCACTGGGGCCCACATCAGACTCATGGTTGCCTTCAAAGGGCTGAATGTAATTTTAGGACTGTATAAATATAACTACTTCTACATTTATTACATTACATGTGGCCCTTTGCAGGCAACCGTGAGGCTGATGTGGGCCCCAGTGAAAATGAGTTTGACACCCTTGATTTATATATTACATTACTAAACTATGTCTGCAGGCTGTTTTACATGTACTATCAGGCTGAAGAAAAAAAAAAAAAGAACAGAAATCCATGTCTTTGTAAAGTTGTACTAAAACATTCTTTAGTATTACATGGAGAACTTTTGATATCATAGAAATAATAGTATTTAAGACTATTAATATTCTTACTTATGATGATTAATATGTTAATTTGATTTTTCATCTTTTGTTCCGTTACTTTGTTTTGCCTTTGATTATCTAGCTGTACATTTAAACTCTCATTATTTTTTTGTGTAACTTTACCACTGAAAGTTACGGCAGAAGTATTTTGGAAGGGTTTTACTTTTCACTTCCAGAATACTTTAGCCTTTTCTTCCTCTCTTTCTTTCTCACTTTCTCTCTTTCTTTCTCTCTTTTTTTTCTTTGGAAGTTCACTATCAAGTGTTTGACTTCTGGCATAAATTATGTGAAGTTTATTCTCATCCTTTGTGGGTGTTTTCGTAGAACTCTAATTTTATTCTTAGAGCAGCAGATATATCATTCTTCATGTTTCATACCACTAAACGCTTTCTTCTTCTTTTTTACCATCACTAGGTACTCTGTTCCATTTGTTTCATCCATTTATGCATGATTTTGAACTCAGAAGAAGTGATAAATGCTGTCTCCCGTTTATCACTCAGCTCTTAAGTCATTCTGACAGCAGAAACTGGTGTTCCAATTTGCCAAGGTTCATTAGGTCATCAGAAAGTGCTAGCAGGAACACCTTGCCACCTCCAAACTTACTGCACTAAATGCTGTGCCACCAAATGATCCAGTTCAGGAATTGGTCTAAGAGAGTGTCCACCAGAGCTTGTAATAACACATAGAAGTATTCTGTCTCGATGGATGTTGAAATTATTACCTCTCATTGGCAATTCAATGAAACTATCATTTTTCCTTGCAGTTCCTCTTCTTTTCCACCATATGTTCTCCTTAATATACGCTTCTGTCACTCGCCATGAAACAGGCTTTCTGCAGCTCCAGCCTACTGTTTGCTGCCTGTGACTGCTTTCCAGTTCAGTTTTTCCTGATGAAGGAAGTTCATCATCAATGTAGGCTTGTTTCTTCACCATCAGACAGTTTGTATTTTTTTGTTACGTGTGTACAATTTGCAGCTGTAGTTGAATGTTACATAAATAATATGATTAATTAGCACTTATTACTGCTTTACATTTCCTAAGTACTGCACAAACTAGCTAATCAAGCAGTTAATAAACTAATTAAGCATAAACAACATGCAGTGACAGGAGTTGGTTTTTCTCTTTGTTCTTGTACAATCCTTTTGCATACACGTATGCTGTGAAGTCTATAATCAAAAATATGTATAAAAAGTTCTCCTGATTAGGCGATTTCTTCAATTTTTCTCACAGTAAAATATAATTGAAAACCCGTGCTTGTGTAGCTAGATATAATAAACCTGATTACGCCATGTGAGGGTTTTAAAAAGCTTTTTACTGCAACCTGTGTTCCCATTCAAATCAACAGCAATGTTGGCAGCCAGTGTGAGCAGAGATAGGCCAGCAGCAAACTCCTGCGACTAATGTACTAGACTCATAACTCCATAAGATTGACTTGATGGGTCTTCCTTATTAGTGCAAAATAAAGAGAAAAGTCCTGGTTAGGGTCAACCTGGAAGTAGTGTCTAGGGGTTTGTTTGTTTTTTAAGGAAGACCATTGTAACTAATATTTAGTTAATAAAGATAAACCTGGTATACTGAAATTTTTCATTAGTTTGTATGTGCACCAGGAAGTTGCGTATGACCACTTGCCACAATTTATGCCAGTGACATATGAGTGAGGTTATTTTGTAGTTTTGTGAATCAGCTCTATTGATAAGGTAGTTTGAACTAGCGTAAGTTTTTTGTTCTCAAATTGCCAGGTGTAAAAATACATGGCTCCCCTTGACTAAAAAAAAAAAAAGGTGCCAATTTCTCTGCTAAAGAAAGGAATGTTGAATTGTGCAGGACATAACACACAGTCTCTCCTGTGCCTTGACTAAGACAGTCCAGTTTTGTGGGAATTCATGCAGGAGTAAACTTTCTCCATTTTCCCAGCCAGTGTAGTATGTTGAAAGACAATGTTGACAGCTTTTTTTCCATGTTCAGTGTAGTATCCAGAGCCCTGTTTGGCAGGTTTGAAGGCTTGAGTTTAAGTACAGCCAATGGATGATGAACAAAACTGAACAAAACAAATTGTGCACTGTATGGGAAAACCATTACCTAGCCAGATGTTTTAACCATGACAATTTGCAGGGATAGCCTCTGTCATATATCCACAGTGATGTTCTGCTTTGGCTCCAAAGCAAGTGTGGAATGCAATTTACTAAATGGGGAGGGGAAAAAAAATAAATGAAAAAGAAAAAATAAACAGGACAATTTTTCACCAGGAAATGGTAAAGAGAAATAAATGTGCTCTTAAACATTTTGAAGATGGTCTGCTACCTTGACTGATTTGTGTTATAAGAATTGTGACCTTTATGAAAGTTGTGATTAGATTATCAAAGTATCCCCGTTTGCAGATTTCTAATTGTGCTGCACAAGTCAAGTTTATTACATGGCATATTTTCAACTAACTGTGTAACTGAGAATTTCTCTCTGCAACAGCTGGATGCAGTTTTTTAACATGTTCAGTATCAAAAACTGCTCAAATGCCTTGTGATTGCTATTTTGGCTGAAAACAGGTTTTTGGCATTTCAAAGCAAAGGGAATTTTGATGATTGCAGGAGTAAGACTTCATACAATAGAAACATGAGCTGGACATGTTTAAAATGTATGTACAGATTCTGGAAGATGTACTTAGAAGCTGTCTACTTTTTACTGTATACTGTGAAAAAAATACATCTTGCTTTTTTGTTTCCTATTTTTTACTGCCTGTCATACTATTTTCAGGTAGAGAGGGATTGAAATTTATATTGTGTTTAAAAACACAATAATTCTTGTGTTGCACTGACATATTTGCATCTAGACATGTTCTCAGAAGTGAGGGTGAAAACTTAAAGACATTGTGAGGAATATGAAGACCAGTATAATGCAAGAAGCAGCATCACATGTTTGGGGAGACATCATTTGAGGTACACTAGTTTTTAAAAATTGGCAGATTTGTATTAGAACCATTTCTATAATGTACAGATTACAGTCAGAAATCGCATATAGATGCACAACACTATGGGAAGAAAAAAATTGTAGTTGTTTTTTATAACATTTAGCTTGACCCTGCAGGTACAATGTAGAGACTTCCACCACATATGTGGTGTGACGAAATATGTCTCTAGATATATAAGTATCAGATGGACTGGCCAGTCCATTATGGAATTATTTTGTATAAAATAATGGTGTGCTAAAATTTTTCTTTCTTGTTCACTTCCTTAGGAGCAAGAGACAAGCTGACTGACCTTGACTGTTATTGTGTTCTAGAAATTTCATGAGGCTATCTTATGTATTTTCTTTCATTGCTCATTGAAACTGGGATGATATTGTACGTGTGCCAGATGCCTGGTTGCTAGGTCTGGACACCTCTCATCTTTTGCTGACCTTTTTGCACGGCAGCCACAATGCTGTTTGGGTTCACTGCTGGGCTCTTCCTCTGCAGTCAGTGCAGGGTGAGAGTTTCACCTTGCTGGAAGTACTTGTGAGGCCAGGCAGGAGCAAGACAGGGTGAGGAGTGATGGAAAGGAAAAGCACAGCAGCTGTTCGGAGTGAGCATGACCACAGATATTGCCTCTGGCCTTTCTTTCCTTGCTCTCTCTCTTGTTGTGCTCAGATTTTTTACCTTCTCTCATCCCTTTAGTACAGCTGTTTTATAACTATTCCTGTTTAAAATATGTAGACTTCTCGAGATGGCGGTGGATAGAGAAGATGGTGGGCTTATGACTGTTTTTTTTTTTTAAACTTGTCTCTGTTTTAGTTTTTTGCCTCCTTTTGAGCCAAGTCCTATATACACATACCATGAAAAATCTCACAGTGGCACAGTCTGGGGTGAGGAGCTGTGAAAGCCTCTCCTTATTGCGAAACAGGTTTGGAAATATTAAGGCTTTATATAACTGATTCTTTCATTTACAGTGAGGAGCAAATTAAAACCATCTACCTCCAAGTAGAAGAGATTGCAGAACTTCCCACTGGTGCTGATGCAGGAACATTTCGTAGAGAATATTATATTCCTCCTGTGGATTGATGTTGAGGGAAAGCCTGTGCTTGGGATTTTTCCTTTATGTCGGGTGCAGACTTATAACTCAGTTCAAAATCAATTAATATTTATGAGGTTGGGCTGATAAAAATACAACTGCTGTGAGACAATGAAATGCCTGCCATTCACAGGCTGCTATATAGTGGTATAAATATATATTTAAGTTTGAATTAATTAAATTGTATTTAAACCTTTCTCTGTGTGCTTGTAAACGTATACCAGTGTGTATCAGCACTAGTGTACATTGTTGACAGCTGACATGTGCGGTCAGCATAATTTTAGACATATTTCATTTCTTGCATAGTACTTATCTGAAGTTACCACTGATTCAGAATTTAAATTTTTTTCTCATTGGTGTGCTAGCTACTGAAATCAGGTTTTCTCAAGGCGTGAATTATTTCTGCTTTGTATGCAGAAACCAGGAAATACCAGTAGTGATTGTCTAGTGCCTTCCTAAAGTAGCATAATTAAAAATCACTATTGCAGTGCCCTTTAATTGGCATTGATTTTAATCCTTTACTGTTAAATAGCTTCGGGTTGGCGTCTGTTCAGTTTAGAGTAAAGTATAGTCAGAAGACTGTGTCTGTGTTACTGGTGACAAATACAATCAGGCTAGAAGGGCTCATCTTCATTGCCTACCTTGCCCAGTAGGGTGATGGAAGATATGAGCAGCTTATTATTGGTAACTTAGTGCTCTAGTTGTCTTGGGGAAAATAAGTGGTTTGCTCTGATTACAGACAAAATCTTAATATGTTATTATGTTATTACCATAGATCAGGAGCTGAGCTGTAGACGTTGAAGTATTGTATTAATATTTGCTGTGCTTAGATTAGCTGAACTGGCAGCATATTTAAGTAGAGACTTGGGCTTTCTTATTATTTACTTAATTATATTTGTAATTTACTGTGGCTCAGTACTCAGCATGATTTTTAATTGTCTGAGGGTGACTGTTAATTTTACAAATGAGGTGGAATAAGTGTGTGTAATATTGCAGTCTTGGCTTTATAGGAAAAAGGTTGAGTTTTGTGCTCATTGCTAAGCTTTATAGTATTCCCATTACTACTACACTAGTATGGTTCTAATTAAATTTTTAGAAGTTCATTTGCCAGTAGACTGCCAGTTACTAGGCACTCCTCATTTCTGTAATTATTACTACTTTGCTATAATTTGGATAGCAAATATGTGACGTTCCTGACTAGTGCTTAAAATGTTAAAAAAAAAAAAAAAAGCTAGTGGTTTAATATGCACTAAATCATGTTCTGAAAGAGGCCTCTTCTGAATATCTGAGGTTATCTGCTATTTGCGACCTTGTGTATCCTCACTGAAAGGGTGCACCATATATAAAGCCCCTCTAAGTGCATACTTGTAATGGAACATATTTGGGCTGTTAAATTAGGCCGGTATCCTGATTTTGCTTGCAGAAAAATGGATAGTCATGCACTTTTACTACAAGTTACTTAGTGAAAATATGAGAAATGAGAAAAAAAAAAAGTGGGAAATAATAATAATAATTTAAAAACAAACAAACAAACAAAACACAAACAAAAAAAAACCCACAACAGGTAAAAATGACATGACAGCAGAGCCCCAGAAATGTAAAGATGTGTCATGTAGAAGAGAAATCAAGTGGCTTACTAGGTAATAAAACACTTGAAGACTTGTCCTTCATTTTTGCATTGAAATTTAGAGATAATGCTCACACTGTGAATTGGTGTTCCGCACAGGAATGGTACAGATGTGATTAGAGTCTATTTCTTAGAATTACAGAGTCACAGAATAGTTTCCGTAGAAAGGAATTATAGGCAGTCATCTAGTTGAAGCCCTGGCTCAAGCAGGGCTAATGTCAAAATTACATCAAGTTTCTGAGTGTCTTGTTCAACTGAGTGTCCAGCATCTCCAAGGACAGAGAGGCCACATCCTCCCTGAGCACCTGTTACAGTTTATTACTTGTTCCTGTTCTTCACTGCACTTTTACCAGGTGTCATTCTGACCAGATCTGGCTAGAACCACGTGGTGGGGATTAAGTTATTATTTGCCACCTAAAAGCTGGTTTTAGAGGCTCTGCTTTTTGTAAATGATCTGCCATACAATATCTGTGTAATCTGAGTCATTGCTGTATGCTAAAACTGAACCAGAAACTGGGGGGATTCAGGATTAAACTGATCCCTGCTATGGTGATGAGTACAGGCAATGAAGCAGTCTCAGGTCAGTCCATTGAGTGAAAATTCAATTCATAATCATGAAATCACAGAATATTAGGGATTGGAAGGCTACAATGTCAAGGTCAAAAGTCTGTTGTCCATGTCCTGTTTCATGCATCAGAGACCAAAAGAAAAGTTACAGGAATGTGGCAAACATGTACTCTCTTAGCCTTCAGCCATCTCAGACTTTGGGTTTTGCTGAACTGGATGTTCCTGAACATTTATAGTTAGCTAAATTTGGGTAATTTAATTTTCCAACACCTGTTCTGACCTCTTGAGGGCACGATTTGATGTTCATGACCTCCTGTGACAGAGATTTCCACAGCACAACTGCATGTTGAAGAAAGAGCAACCTTCCTTTGTTCATTTGTTCTCCTTTCTTTGTTTTTATGAATGTCATTCTTAAACAGATTAGTTCAATGCCTTCTAGTTCTTGCACTGATCAGAATGAGGCAGTTAAAAAAAGATAGCTTTACTAACCCTCTCCATGCTAGTCATGTTTTAATAATCTTCTGTGATTCAGTTCACTCTTTGAGACTAAAGAGTCTTACCCTATTAAGTTGTTCCTTGTGCAGAAGTCATTGTGTACCTTCCATCATCATCTTGCTCTTCTGTGAACCTTTTATGGCTGTATCTCTCTGATTAAATAAAAAGTTTAAAAAATTAAAAAACAGGGATAGTGGGCAGAGAAGACTGGCATGCATGGACATACACAACTAAGAAAGATCAAAAGCAAAAGGCATGAAGAATTAAAACAATTTTTAAACTAGTAAAACTATTTAATTGGACTGTTGACTTGGATACTACTGTATGTAGTACAGAGCCTCAAGCACACTAATCTGTGATCATCTCTCAAAACTGTATCAGAAATACTTACATGTTTGCAGAAAGTTGCTCTCAAATTTCATCTTTTTCATTTTAGGCAGTGGCTTACAGTGTGCTTAACACCCGTGTGATACAGGTGATACCTTCATGTTGCCTGGCCTCAGTCTCTCTGTTGTCACTAAACATATCTGACAAGTTTAATTTCTCTTATCCAAGTGGATGCTGCCAGTTAAGAGAAACCCGGTTGAGCGCAGCTTCAGAGAGGTTCTCAAGCAGATCTTCAAATATCAGAGTTTCAGTGGGTTCAGACAAGTCCTTAAAATGGAAGGCTCTGCAGGACCTGAATGATTTCATCCTTTAGAGATTTATCTTTGAAATCTCCCTTCTCTTTTGTGGAAAAATCATTCCAGTGTACTTGTTGCAATTAAATATACTCTGTCAATTTTATACTCTCAAGGAAAATCTGAAATGATTATGTTGTAGTCAATATTGTAGTCAAATTAAAGCCTCTCTCAAAAGAGATCCTGTCAACTGGAAATCTATGCATGTCTGAAATTATTTAAAAGTAATTTCTGATTCTGTACCTCTCTCTCAATATCCCAACTTGGTTTTACCCTCATATTTTCCTGCTTTAAACATATATTTCTACCCCTTCTGACACAAAAACCTACACAACCAAAAAAGAAAAGTGAATTAAAGATCAACTGTACAGAAAGAACTGTAAAGTTAGTTTTAGACTTAAAAAGAAATACACTAAAGATGGAAATATACCTCAGGGGGGAGGCGGGCCCTCAAAGCCAGCTATGCACAAAGTGCTGTCATTGGAGTACTGCTGGAATGTGTTCCTATTCAGAGACTTTGAACGAATGTCAGAATTTAGTTCATCTTGGAAAGGGATCTCATAGTAAATAAAAAGTAACAAAAGACAGACTGCAGCCTTTATCAGTTTAGCTGCTTTTGAATTTAAGGAATTCCCAGAAATAAACTTGTCCTGTGTACAGAGGCTGTTCCTGTCCTCTTAGCAGTTATTTGGAAGAACTTCAACCCAAAGCTTGTTGCTTTATGAAGATGTGCATCCCATTTTCAAAGGAGTTCATTTAAGAAAGTTTTCTTGGCTATGGGAAATGGGACATAAGATTGTTTGATTGGGTTGGTTTCTTCTGGCTTTATAAATGTGAGTTTCTAATATTTGCAGGTTATTTTTGCTCTGAAAATTTTTACTTGCTTTTTCTGACAACTAGTGCCCAACTGTGGTCTGTGTAAAGTGTTTCTCTGAATGATCATCAAGAGAGTAGTATAACTTTGGAGTTTTCAACACATCAAACAAGTTGTTTTACTGAATATACTTCATTATAGTCTGAGGCTAGTATTAAAGCAGACCTAGCCATACTTTTTTTTTCTTTATTTTAATATGCTTTACAGTAGAAGTTTGATAGGAGCTGTTAATTGCTATTGCAGGAAAAAAAAAAAAAGTGCTTCTTCTGTCTTGTACGTACGAATTGTTCACATTACGACAATAACTAAAAGCCTAGAATAAAATAGGTTAGACCTTTAAGTGATGAGAAACAAAACTGGAAATAGTGAGATGACTCATACAGCTCATATATAGAGCACAGAGGAAAGCCATTTATTTCTGTTATTCTCAGTATATAGTACTGGAAAACTAAGAACCAAAAAGCATATATATCATTTTCCTTGCCAGAGGAAGAAAATGGCTTGGAAATAAGTATTTTCAGTTTATATAATTTTAAAAATTCATATATTTTAATGTGCAGTGATTTGCCATTGCAATTTTGGATGCTGGTGGGGAAGCACCGTGAAACAGCTGGGTGGTTGGTCAAGTTTTCTCACCATTCTCTGCGTTTCCAGACAGAGGCAGCAGGACTCCATGGTGCTTCTGTAGTGTGAGAAAACGTTGTAGTAGGATGAGACCGGAAGGGAGATGAGCTTGCAGAGACTCAGTAGATTTACTGAGGCAATCGCATACAACTAGTCTTTGTATCTTTCTGTAAAACAACTTCCTCATCCCTTGCGCAAGGAGAGTAATATATGTGAGATGGCACCACAAATGCAGCATTATGCAATCTAAATATAATTTTTTGGTGCCTTTTTCTTGCAAGGAGGACAGTGTGGTACCATGTGAAAATTTTGCCACCGGCCATTGATACAAAGCCTCTCAATATTGCTGTGATTTTAAATGAATACATAGCTTCTTGGCATGTTAATAATTTTATCTTGGTTCAGGCTAGTAGTTTTAACTGCTACTCTTTGATTGTGTTTCAGAACAGTCAAGCATCAAATATTGGAACTGACATCTGAATTAAAGAGTGTGCTAAAAATCTCTTCCTTTTTCAACTATTGAAACAAACTAAAATGGAAAACTGACTAAAGGAGGTAAGTCCTTTTTTCTTATTCTTCTATCATTCTCCTTGATCTGTCTCTGCATCACTTATCACTTTTATTCATTTTTCTCCAGATTTTCTTGTAAAAGGCAGGAGGCCAAATGATTGCAAATTCTGAACTGCTCTAGTGGAAATGAAGGTAGCTTGATAGCTTGCTATTTTGGCTTAGAAAATGATTTCTATGATAACTCATCTTTGTACTTATCTAAATGTGCAGGCTGCACCATTAATATCAGGTGTCTTTCAAAGTTGTCATGAATGATTTTCATGTGTCTGACATGAACATAAAAATGAAGCATTAAACCTCAATGTTGAGTAGAGCCCCATAGGACTAGATTTGCCACAGCTGTGGAGAGAGCATAGAGAGTATGAGAGGAAAGGGTTGATTTGGCCTGGAGCAGTATAAGGCAAGAGAGGGATCAGAGCCAAAAATTAAGTAAAGAAGACAACATGAGGGAGTGGTTGCGGCATCTTGGATTCAACATTAAAGTGGCCCAGAGAAGCTTTGGTAGCAAAGAACTTCCCTTTACACAGTTCTGCAGCTTTTTTTCTTAACACAAAGACAGGACCTTACTGTCCTGGTAGACATACTGAAGATAAGCCAACCTCTGGCATCTCTGCCTCTTGAACACAAAGCGAATAGTGGTGAAATGTCTACATGTAGTGAACTTTAGGTATTTCACAAAGCTGATCATATTGAGACATTAAAATCAACAGTTCCCTATGCTGTTTCTCTATTACCATATGACAGACTTAAACATGCATGCACTAGGGAGAGTATTTTTAATTTATATTTCTTTTTAAAATGGTGGTCATGCTGCTTATGATTTGATATGATTTTAAAAGTAACTCTTAGAACTATGATAATTCTGCTGTTTACAGGTCAGTAACAAGCAATATAAGTATAATGTTATATTAATATATTAATTATATAATTGGCTATGGGTATATTGGGATGAGTTAGGTATGATACTATACTTCAATTTGCAAATTTCCCGGGAGTGTAAGTTTAAGATATTGAATAAAATGTCTGGAATACTTTTTGTATCACTCCAAAGTGATCTTTACTTATTGTTTTCCCTCTATGTAAAAAATTTCAATGGATATCTCACTTAAAAGGCATCTAAGTTCTTGCAGTTAGAGTGTTATCTAATTACCCAGCAGTAGAAACAGCTTTGTATTTTAGTAAACTTACTATAAGAGGAGAAAATACCAATGCTGCTGCAACATTTCCATAGCCATAAAACTGTATCCATGATGACTTCTTATACATAATAAATATGCTTATTTGATCCTGTATGTTACATATATAGCATGCATATGTGTATTTATAGGTTGCAAGTAAATATTTCTAAGGTTACGTATATATTAGAAAAAGTGGTGCATTTTCTTTGCAGAATAGGACTTGGAATTAGCATATATTTTCTGACAATGTAAACTGATAAGGTCAGTTCAACTACCTTTGCTTCAGTTTGGCCATCTGTAAAAATCTAAAACTTGATTGAAATGGTAGTACGATGTTTGCAATGATGTGATTTTCTCAAGTAAAAACTGGATTTTTAGCTTAGGAATTTGTTTTTCACAGTAATACATTTACTTATTACTTATATGTATTTATATCAATCACTATGCATTTTCATACACCAAGAAAAAAAAAAAAAATGTATCCTCTCAGCTCCCTGTGGTTTGAATAAAATTACTATCTCCAGAATTCCGAATGTTCAGTTTCTTACAACTGTGCTCAACTTTGCCTGTTCTGTGCACCTGGATTTGGGCATGTGTCTTTTTGAAGGACCAAGGATGTTAAGAATGATGCAATAAGAATATTATTAAGACTGTGTGTTCACCTCTGCAAAAATTAGGAAATACGTATTGTCAGTTCACATGCATCATGACAGATGTTTTCCAGTAACAATCTCATATCCAATTTTGCTTGTATTTTTACTTGAAGTTCACCTGAGTATTGGTGATTTCCTTTTATAATTATTAAGTAAACTTGTGATTTAGTTATGTTATTAAATTTCATCCTTCTTATGACATTTTATAGACTCTGCCTGTTCAGTTGATCCCCCCAGTTCCAGATAGGGTATTTAAGATCTTGAATAGGGCATTTGTAGGTGTATACAAACACACACGCTCCTCCTTATCACAGAATCGACAGGGTTGGAAAAGACCTCAGAGATCATCGAGTCCAACCCTTGGTCCAACTCTAGTCTGTTTACTAGATCATGGCACTAAGTGCCATGTCCAATCTCAGTTTAAAAACCTCCAGGGACGGCGAGTCCACCACCTCCCTGGGCAGGCCATTCCAATGCCTGACCACTCTCTCTGTAAAGAATTTCTTTCTAATATCCAGCCTAAAATTCCCCTGGCAGAGTTTAAGCCCATGCCCCCTTGTCCTATTGCTAACTGCCTGGGAGAAGAGACCAATCCCCACCTGATTATAACTTCCCTTCAGGTAGTTATAGAAAGTGATGAGCTCCCCTCTAAGCCTCCTCTTCTCTAGACTAAACAACCCCAGCTCCCTCAGCCTCTCCCCATAGGTCTTATGTTATATATGTTATGTTATATAGCAACCCTCTGCTTACTCAGAATCAGCAAAGGCACCACCACTTGGGGGGCAGAGTAGAAACTTTTTTCACTGAGTATTGGGACGTGTAAAAGGTAATTCTTTCAATACAGATGATTGTTTGGAGAATGCAGGAGGGAGTGGTTTTTTATTGTAAATACACTAGGGTTTTCTGAAAACTAATCGATTGCTTATAAAATGAGGGAAATGCTGGGGGATACATCAACACAAATGTGACCAAAACGCTGTTAGAACTCACAAAAAAATACCATTCATTTTAGAATAATCTGAATGGACAAAACAACAGAAGCTAACTAGTCCTGTGAGGATACAGATGCTTCTCAGAAGAAACACCAGTTTCTGTGAGGCTTCCTACCCATTTATTGCTCTTCTGTGAAGGGGACATTTTGCTTGGGGCAAAAGGATGTGAGGTAGGGGCATAAGCAATCTTTTAACAAAGGAATACAAAAGAAAACATTATGTCATTGAAGAAGGTATTTTGACTACTGATACATTTATTAGAAATAACGGGGTGTGGTCCATTTATTTTCTTAAGGAATCAATGTATGTTGCTCTATTGTGAATTTTGTTCAAGAGACATGCAGATGGAGTTTAAATATGCCATTAAATCAAGACATATTTATATTTATCAGCAGGGAGATGACTAGGCTTATGACTAGGTTTGAAAAATTCAGATAAGGAGAATCTATATGAAACGTGTTATGGACGCAGAAGAAATTGAACTTTAATGAGGGCAAACAAAAGGAATATAATTAATCCTCTTCAGGGAGAATGTATGAAAGAAATGGAAATCTTAAGGTCTGCCTGTCTTATTGGGAGATAGGGTAGTGGATGTTTTGTATGATCTAATTATGCAGCAGGCTCAGGCTCTTCAAAATATTCTTCCTTAGGGGAAAAGGACACAAGACATAGAGAACAAATTAACAATTAAAAGATATTATGATCTTTGATGCAGTACAAGAGGAAGTGTAAGGTATTTTACTAATGTTCTTGTGAAGGTAACAGCTGTAATGAGAAAAATTAGAAGTGTTGCCTCAGGTAAAGTACAGTGAGAAGGCACAAAAGCTTAGATGAGGCAAAGGTTAGTGTAATCAAATATAAAATAAAAACAGCTTTTGGATGCTAATTGAAACCTGATCATGACTTGCTTGGGGTTTTTTGAAGAAAAACTAAGACAAGACTTCTTCTTATAGCTTGAATGGTAATTCCCTGATTGAATATACAAAGCCTATGAATTAGAGAAAATAAACTTAAAAGACAATGAGATAGACAGGTGAATTGTCTTGTCTATTAGATAAAATGGGAAATTTCAAATGAAAATGCATTTTATATGCTTCCTTGGCTACTTATGGGAGAACCAAACATCAAAAGAAAAGATAGGGATAATTATGCTAAGCAACAGTATGTAGACACCAAGAAAGACATGATAAAATGTAAAGAGCCAAATGCATTTTTGCATCCATGGCAAGGTGGAGTCCAGGGAATATACGTAATGTTTTGGGATTAGCTTCGTACTGAAATTATTCCTAACCACTCCTTAGATTTGAATGCTGTAGTGACAACAATAATGTCATAACTCTGAAAAATCATGATCTGTGCAGGTATAAGGGAAATGTTGTTATAGTATACAGGTAGAGAAAATATCAGAAACTGCAGATAGAGAAGTGCCGAGATATAAAGTGTTGTATCAAAACTTCAATTTCTATTCATAAATAGGGAAACAATCATTAATAACTAAAAACTACAGAGACTTTAATAACCAGAAACAATAAAGACTTATCTTTGAGTAATAAAAATTGCAATAAATTTGCTTAGGCAGGTTAAATATTTAATTGGGGAAAAAAAAGAACAAAATAAAGAGGAAGGTTGATATTCAATATAACTAAGGCCATCATTTTGTCTTTATCAGTCTGAACAAAATTTCATTTCATCACAGCTAGCAGAAATAGATAACAATTCCTCACAGCTATAATCATTTTTTTAATATAAATTTGTTTCAGAAATGCACCTTTCATCTCCTGCCTTTTGACAGTTGGTGTCACCCAGTTATTGATTGACTGAATTGTAGGAGAAGTTGTGGTCCTTCTTCCCATGCCATCATCCCGTAAATCAAAATTCTGAAAAGGTTTTTGACAGCATGGTATGTTACCAACTGTAACAGGATTCTGCAGGTGGCAGCTTAATGCATTACTTGGGCTTACAAATATGAGAGGGTCACCTTTCTATTCCAAATATGGCCACTCTAGCCCATACTTCATTAAGGCACTCACATTTGACAAAGGTGTTGAAAACTGAAGAGATTTTGGAAGAAGCCACAAGATTGGTTCAAATGAGACTAAAAATAATAGCTGGTTTGATTCAGTCTTTGGGGAGTGAATAGGGGTGAAGTTAGAAAAATATCTTCTTACTGTGGAAGGCAACAAAATACTGATCTTCTGAGACTCACAAGCGATGACAAAAATATCCTGTATATGTAAGTTAAACCTAGAAATGGAAGCAAAGTGCATATTTTTAAGCAGGAGTAAATACACATTGGAACGATTTACCAAGCAGTGCTGTGGATTCTTGTAACTTAAAAAATATCATTTGGCATTAAGGCTAGGATTGCTGAAGCAATTTAGGGAATTAGATGCTCAAACATCCTTGAAATGTACTCATTAAATTTACCAAGATCTCTTGGGTTCCTCTAGAAATACAGCAAAGCTAAAAGCAATATGCTGCCTCTGATTTACAAATGGGGCTTGGTCCAAGGTGTTGCAGAGCACTGTGAGATGGTCCCTGATGGGTTACACAACAGGTCAGACTGTGTTGTTCCACTGGCCTTTTTTGTTCACAGAGTCAGCTCATTTATTTAGTTGTATGTGAGAACAGCTAAAAAATGTTGTGACCTAATAGGAGCTACTTGAGATTGCTGTTGAAGTACTTATACCCCATCTGTTTAATAAGATTCACTCATGTTGCAGTAATGGGATGCTATTCTACCTCCATTCTTCTGCTGCTGGTAGGGAAAAGACCAAAAGACCAGGCTCATGTTCATGGGTGTCACGGAGCAGCTGAGCAACAGTTGTTCTTTCTGGTTGTCTTTCAGCAGCTGATTTGATTGCCCGAACAGGAATTGTCAGTCACGTTTCAGGATCTCCTCTGTGGTCTGAGTGTGTTGACAAGATAGATGTATTATTTCTTGGTTTTCTGTCATATTGTCTATATAAAGAATTTGCTTCAGACCGTTGTCTCTCACTAGGAAAACTTTGATCTTAAATGAGTGAGTCTGGCTGGCTTGATTTTACCTCCATGAGAATTATATTGAATTAGGGTCTACATAGACATATTAAACATCCAGTCATGCACCAGTACAAGCAGTAATTTCACTGTCGCTGGACACTACAGCCCTTAATGTAGAAATTATCTATTTTCTTTCCTTTTACACTTCACTGCCTAGTGTCTGCATGGCTAAGAGCCACCCATCCTGTAAACCAGATCTGTAATCAGTACAAATACTATTTACAAACCCATTTCCTAGTATTATTTTTCAGAGATATGCATCTGACATAGGATGGTCATGAAGAACAAAGTAACGCTCATCTATGGATGAGGAAGATCACTGTATCCCTTGAATCAGAGCTGGGTTCTTTCCTGAGTGTTTTGTACTCACAAAGCTGAGTTTTGTAAGGCTCTAGAAATCTCAATTCTGCCTCGTGAACACTTAGTATAGAGCAGTAACCTAGAACATGGAGGTTTTAGGGCTTTTTCTTGACTCAACAGGTTTTTAAACTTACCTTTTATTGTATAAGAAAACAGACATGTCGGCCCAGTGTTAAAAAGTCAGGGTACAAATGATTGTAATTTACATAAAAGTTAATTGAGTTGAGTGTAACATGCAAAGATAAATAAGTGCTTATGCAGTTGTTGACGTATCATAGATATTTTGGAAATTTGTTTATCCAAGATGTCAGTGTGACAAGAAGGTTATAATACTAGTTTGTTTGGGCTGTATCAGTGTATAAAAGCTATTTGTCATCTTTATGAACTATATATCATTATCAGAATAAAATGATACTGACTGTGGAATTTCTCATTGTTATCATGTAGATCTTTCATGTGGTCTATCAAGTCCAACAAAGAGATAAAGCAATATGTATTTCAGACAAATTATTGATAAGAACTGCTGTGTGTTTTCTTCACACATCTTATAGTTTAGTTCAAGTTTAGTTCAGTTTAGTTTAGTTATAGTTTAGTTCAAACTAAATAGCAGCTGTTGTGATGTCCAGTGCTGGAAAATTAATTGTAAGGCAATTTTAAAATATCTTATATTTTTAAAGTCAGGACATTTCAGCAAGGTACTTCAGTTGAAGGTATCCATTGCACAAGCAGTTGATTATTTCTTGTTAGTGACTGAGAAACTGAAAGTGCAGAATGTTAGCAATTTGTGGGGTTTGGTTTCTGTAAGTAAACAAGTAATAATGTGAGCCAAAAAGTAATATATATCTTTGTTAACTTCAATAGCTTTATTATACATCAGTTCAAATTATATATTCTAATGTTTCCCCGTGTCTCAGGGAAGTGTCACGCTTTCCTGTAACACTATTGTGATTTTGGCTTCAGAGCACTGCATGAAAATGCCCTCTGGTCTGGAGGGTACTTGGCTTCCTGGTGGATAGACCTTGTTAAAATTAGATTTTAAACACAGTAAAAATTGAATTGTGCTGTTTTATGATAAACTAAGTTCACTTATTGATTTAGCCAAATGAGTCTGAGAAATGCTTACACAGAGTAAGTCATGTAACTATTATATCACATTTCTTTATATTACATTATATATGTGTGGTTATGCGTATGTCTGTATCTAGTTTCCTAAAGCATTTTGTGAAAATACCAAATAAATGTAATTTTTGTCTTTCTATCTGATTTTAAAATGTAACTCAGAAAGTGTATTCAAGGAGATGAGTCAACCTAGCTGTCCCAGGAGGTACAAACTGGACTGATTAGATCAAAATATATTTTCTTTGATATGTGATGTGGAATCTGTCCAAAAGCAAAATAATACTGGCAAGACTGAAGGCACTCAGTATGAACTCAAGAAATAAATAACACCACTGGTTTGAAATATGACTTTAAGTAACTATGGAGATTCTTAGATTTAAGATCAGGAGCAATCTGACATGAGAGATACATCTAAGCAACTTTGTAGGAGGTACAGCTGTTTTAATTCACCAGCAATAAGCAAGCTATGATACTAAAACCAGCACCTCCATGCAGATGCTTTTGAACTCTTGTAGGATTGTTCTTTTTCCAGTGGAAATTTTTAACAAGGATGAACTTTGTCCTGCAGCAAGATTTCTGATCTGGCTTTGATCCTTTGATACTTGGTGACACCAGTCAGGTTTCTTGAAGTATCATGACAAGAGTTAGTGTCTTAGAGCAACAATAAGCAAAGGAGAACACGCTGTGGGGAAAGCATGACAGAACCAGACAGAACACAGCATAGTTTTAGAAATTACCTTATTTGACAGAGCATCTGGTTTAGGTTTAGACAAATTACTACCTTGAGACTGTTTGGGTAATGAATTGATCTCTTGTTGAGATATCAATATCCTGAGTATCTGACAAAACAGAAAATAATTGCTGTATCCTACTATCCTTCTACTACAAGAATTTGTTCATCCTGCGCTGCCGGACTGTTGTAGCCTTCAACAACATGGTGGGTTTTTTATTTTTGTTTACTCATCTTTACTACACTTGATATTATGGTAAGATTGTGTGCTTGTAGAATGTCTTCTCCAAGTAATCGTTTAGCTGTCAGGGAACAAGAGAAAATCAATAATACCAATACTTGTTAGTTTGTAAATACTAAATTAAATGTTTCTTATATTAAGTAGCTCTCACATGTACAGCTCTGTATTGCTATTGTATTTTCATTATATTTATTTACTCAGTGGTTTCCTAATATTTAAACAAATTAATCATAATGAACTAAAAGAAAACCTTTTCTTCCCTCTTTCTAAAATGTTAGATTGATTACTTTCTGGAAACACATACCTAGCATAAATTTAATTATCTGGTTTCATCTTAGATTAGGTACTTGATTTGTAATTAAAATCCAAATGGTAAAACAAATTGAGAATGACAAATATATTTTATTGAATCAGTATGTCACTGTTTTCCTGTATTACAGCTGTTCTGTCTCCAATGCTGTTTCATTTGATTTACTAATTATATACACAGTATTGTTATGTTGTGGTTCTTCATAATAATTTGGGTACTTCGTCAGAGGTCCTTCTTCATTAGAATGATTGAAAAGGACTGGTGGAATAATTTGTATTTTTATAGTTACTGAGAGTTTATACTGCTACAGAGTCTATCAGAGTTGTTTCATTTTCTCTGTGTTTGAGAAATGAAAACCTATTTATTTTCTGTGAGGAAATCTTGAATAAATGTAATGCTTGTTTTTTACAGAGATGTGATATAGTGTTCTTTTTAACCTCATGAAATGAAATGTCTTCCATAGAGAAGCTGGACCTCTGTGCAAAAGAAGGAAAAAAAATCTGACTTTGAAAAATTGCTGGTTTTGGTTATCCTTCTAAGTGCATAATATTTGCTATATTTTTATTCATAGCTACAGTGGTACTAAACCAAGGGAAAATGCATGAGGCACAAATGCTATGTTGCCTTCTTTCAGGGACACAGAATGCAAATTTGTGGCATATTTTTTCAGACTTGATTTATACATCAAACATTACTCTGGAAAATCCTGATTAAATTTATATGAATTCTCTTAATCGTTTCAACAATTTTCCCTGCAGTTTTTTAGTAATCCTACTTACCCCTAAAAAAAAAAATCTGTGAAAGCTGAGACTTTCATATCCTGGTCTGAATAAATATTATTTAGATCCCAAAATCTCTCTATCTATATTGATATATATATTACTTTTTTAGTCTAAAAAATCTACCTGTTTATATCTAAGATGGCAACATTTCTGTGCAGAACCTATTTAATCAGTTAATTATACTTTGCTGTTCTAGTCGTAATAATAATACTTGATACCCTGACACACATTAAGCAATTAGTTTTCTCCATATTCTTCTAGTGTGAGGAGTTATCTGAGGATCTTGAAAGTGGAGGCATCTCCAAGAGGAAATGTATCGTTTATGGCAATTTTAGAGGGCAGTAGGTGTATCAGGACAGCAATTTTGCTGTGGACAACAGAGCTGGTGTTTGAGTGATCCCTGTCCCTTTGCTACGTGGGAAGATGAGAGTCCGTGGTGTTTGAAACACTTCTGGGAAATGGACTTGGATTTGCACTGGGGAAAACTTAGTGGGCTTCTAACAGCCTTTGATTATTCCCACTGATGCCATTAAATCCAGGTGTTAGACAAGACACAGGTAGTACAGTGTTTCTACTGTTGTTGATTTCTGTTGGCACACTTGTCTCCCATGCTCTCACTGTGGGCTCATGTCTGAGGAAATCTTTTGTTTGATAGAGCCAAAGAGGACATGTTCTACAGCGCGCGAGTTTCTCCGGGAAATAAATCTGTTGCTGAGCACCGTTAATTCCCACCTGCCATCATCACTTAACCCACAAATAGCTTGTGTCAACAATGATGTTGTAATTTTTGTTTTCAAATTTTATAGCTGAACTTCTGCTTGGGGATATAATGTGAAGGTTGGTAGAGGTGTGCGCTCACTGGGAAGGCTGTTAGCTCAGAAATTTTTATTCTTTGGTCAGCCAAGGATCATCTGTTAATCTAAGCTTGAATTAGTGTTAAATTGGACTAGAAAAATCAGCAATGTAATTGATGAATGTTATTACTTAGCATAGTATAGTGTTATTTGTTTCATTATTTAAATTATGTACATCTATGCAGAGACTGTAGTTGATTGAAATAAAATAATAACATCTATAAATACTATTTTTTCAATGCATATGATGTTTAGCTTTTCCTATAAATGAATTATTTTTTTGTTAAAATGTGATGTTACCACCTGTTCCACCAATTCTGAAATGACCATTTGATATCAGACACAAGTCTATTTTGCTGCATTATGGATGCTCTAATTAAGTTTCATATTTTACTTTTCATTCTCAGTTCTCAAATGCTTCCCATGAGTGGTGTTAGTCTGGGTGCTATGACTGAGTACATCTCACCCGAGGTGACCAGGACCAAGTTACTGGTTTAATCTAAGTTGTTTAGGGTCTGTCTTTAGGTGGTGAAAATAGCACCAGCAAATAATGGTTTTGACCAAATCCCTAAATGATGAGGACAGATTACTGTCCCCATACTGTTCATATATATATATATATATTTATACTTATATATATTTATATATATATAAATATTTTATATATATGCTGTTTATATACTTATAAAACACACAAAAACCCAAACAAAAACCAATCAACCAAACAAAAACCCAATCAGACCTGCGGCATCTATTTTTCATACCTTGGCTGTTCTTTAGAATAGAAATTTTATTATTATGTATTCATTTTTTTCAACAGTCAGTCATATTTCTCAAAACCGTCTTTAGTCCATGTGAAGTGCAAGAAGGCTTGTACTGTAGTATCTGATGTACATTGGCGAACCTCGGTTTGTAACATAAAATGCCAGCATTCTTCAAATGTCATCTTTGGCCTCCATGTGGTTTAAGCAAAAGGGTTTTTCTCCAATGAGTTATCTCCCCAGTGCATTTTTCTGATTTTGAGAATAGGAACGTGTTTAGTAGGCATTTTATTTATATTCCTTCCCCTTGGCCTGAAAGTCTCCCAAATATTTACCTGCTCTGCATTCTTTCTCCTTTCCGTCCTCCTGCCTGTTCAGAAGTTAAGGAGTTTGGACTAAGTGCTACCAGTTACCCCAGTCTTTTCTGTTCACAAGAGAGTCTCCTTGAACTGCTTGTGTCTGGCAGCAAAGGCTGTTTTTTACTTGCTTCGTACTTCATCCCAGTAGGGATGATTCTTCCCCTAGAAAAGGATTGTCTGGGTTATGAAATTTGTCCTGTAGCCAGTTCTAACAGCAAAGAAGTCACCTGGCTTGAATTACAGCGACAGGAGAAATGGGTTTGCAGAGGACAAGAGCATTTGCCATTGCTTCAGCCTGTTACATAAAAGAATTCAGGGTTGCCTTTTTATTCAAAACAAAACAACAACAATAACAAAAACCACAAACAAACAAAAACCAACAACAACGACAGAAAAATCTCGCCAGATTTAAATGGAAATATATGTTTCCTGTTTAGCAAGAGAAAGTCTGTTTATAATAGAAGAATAGGTGGACTTCAGGGAGCAAAAAGACTCCCAGGTGTATTTTTAAATATCCTTCTTCATAAAATACAACTTCTTGTACAAAAGTGCAATCAGCTGTTTCTTAACCCAGAATATAAACAGGCCTAAGGACCTACAAGGCAAGGTTTGCTCTTCTGGTTGTCTGTAATCATCCCCCTTTTAATTGTGAAAATGAGATAATTACTAATTTCACCTCTTACATTACTCATATGTAATCTCAGACTGAAAAACTGTTATATGCATTTCTCACAATATTTATGTAACTAACTGTGATTTTTGCAGACCACTTTACCTTCCAGTAGGAAATATTAGTACCAAATACATCATGTATGATTTGTTCTGAAATTTGCATAATCTGACAGAATGTGTTATTCAAATTACAGCTGCAGTGGGATGTAGTGCTTCATAGGCCTTGGGATGGATCGGCAGGGTGCTGGGCAGGAGGCTGTGGTGGGGTGTGAAGTTTGCTCTGCCTGCACTTAGCAGATTCCTTTTTTTCTGGACTTCCATGCTAGAAAAAATGAAGCATGTGTGTGTTCATGCATGGGGTTATACCCTTGTCACAGACATCACAGACCTCTATCTTGGAAAATACATTCTGTAGAGATAGGTTTTCATTATTAATATTTTTATACTGGGATTTTTCTTACTGGTGCTTTTTCTATTTCCATTATAGAGCAAAACCTATGTGATAACATACTAAAGCTGTCATGTATCGATACTCAATAGAGAATTTATAATTTAGGTCCAAAACCAGGACAACTTAGCAGTTTGTGTCCACAACTAATAACTACTATAATTCTTGACCAACTACCCCAAAATAATAATTTGTACATAGGTAAAAGTATCCTAGTTTTTCATTTTTAACTTGGTATTTATTTTGTTTGTATCTATTTTCTAAGAACAACTCAAGCACAGATTTTTTTTTTTAATTCCTAGCTGGCAGAAAGGCAAGGAAAAAGGACTTACAGATGTTATATAATCTACACTTGTATATAATGTATACACGTATATTCTGTATAGGTTGCAGTGCCTAATCATTTGTAATTTATTGTGTCCTTCCAATTTTCCATATTATCGCAGTTTGGGTACCAAATGTCACACTTCTGCAATGTGCAAGCAGGCAACATCCCTGCTACTATATTTAGCCCTTTCACAAGTTGTAAGTTAAATGCATACTTATGGAATGTGTTTATATATTTTAAAAAATGCAAAACCCTCAAGTGAAAATAATTACTGGATAACTACTGTGAATAAAGTGAATGAGGAGTAAGAGTCACACAGACCTTTCTCAAATTGACTTTCCATCACGTTAGGGAGAATACATATGACCTTTATTCTTTGGCTGCTCCATTTCCAGTGAAGATAATAATCTACTTTTAACTGTTTCATGCAATTAATGATACTCTTGGATGGTCTATAAGGGATTAATTGGACAGCTAGATAACATTTACTTGCAGGGTAAAGTCTTCTAACAACTGTAAACGTAAATTCTGAGTGAATTGCTATTGTTTTGTCAGTGTTCTTCAAAAGTCACAAATACTTTAAAGGTTATTTTGTAGCTACTATTTCAATATAGGGGAGATGTTTTGTAGTCTTCATATCAAGAATACATTATTGACTGAATACATGCAGTCTCAATTCTTTGCATATTTCTGAGAAAATCCTTCACTCGAAGCATCAGCTCTAATTCCTTGAGTTCTATCACTGTTCGCTGACTTTTATCTTGCTTCTAAAATCAGTTTCTCTACAGTGGTTCTACTTAAAGGGACTATTAAAATTCAGAGTCACTGAATCATGCAGAGCAAGAATGTGCATGCATCATGCAAGTTAATAAGGAAAGCAGTTTATACGAGCAAAGAGTGTCTTGTTATATACAGATCTAATCAGAGAGCTTTTTCAAAGCGTAGCTACTTTGTTTCCACTTCACAGTAGAACTTACGTTGTAATTAATCAATTATTAAAGTATTAGATAATAACTTCTAAGATGGGTAATTAGTAATTAATAATGTTATTCTGCAACTTCAAATTACTGTGCATAGGAAAACAATCTGGAACACACAATCTGTGAAAATAAAGTTGAGGGAGTGATGCTGCGCTGCCATAGACTGGAAACTGGGAAAGCTCTCAAGAGGCAGGAAAGCTAAAAAAGATATTTTCTTGCTTCATTAACAACTCGTAAAACAACTTTTTGTCCTCAGTAGGCACTCAACTTCCATTTTTGTGAGAAGTGTCTTACTCAACAAGCATGATAGGTGGACCATAGTAACATATGCACAGAGCAAACTAGAGTCAGTAAATGTGTAGGGAAGAAAAAAGTAAGGTTAGTTTAAATGCTCATGTCAATACAACTTAGGTAGCAATTTTTCAACAGAGTACTTGTTCCATAGTAACTCATCTTTGCAAACTGAACAGACTGGGAGAGCCAATTTCCTGAAGAAAATCAGAGGTTATAGGATCCTAATATCTAAAATAATAAAAAAACAATCCCAGATCCTTAAGTGAAAGGATGATGGCAGGATCACAAGCCCTCGTCAGGACCATTTATTAAAATAATCAGTCTCCATGGTTTAGTACTTTTGTTGCTACTGAATGAAGTAAGTTTGTTCTTAAGTAGCAATCCCTCTTTCTTAGGCATTATAGAAGCCACGTGCTGACATTCTGCTAAGGCATGAACGTCATTCTATGTCATTTTCTTTTTTCTACACTTGGATGGTTTAAAATCAAAGAGTAAGTGAAGGCCGTGATAAATTTAGTGCATCTTTGATATTTCTTGGGAGGAAAATAAGTGTGTTCCAGAAAGAGAGAGGAGGGGCACTAAACATGTAAGAAATCCTGGCCATCTTAGAAATCTTAATGTTTTTGCATTGTTTTTTAAAAAGGGTCCTTGTGACAGTAGGATACATGAATCCCACAGTGCAAATATTCAATTTGTTTCTGAGTGAGAGCTAGAAAGGTAACGAAGAAAATGAAAGAAATAGTTTATAGAATTTACCATCATTAAATGTTTTTTTCTTATATGAGAATCAAGTAAAATTAGTGTACATGCATTAACTTCCAGGCTTGATCTGGAAACCTATGAATTTCAAGGCGTTTGATTAAAAAAAAAATAAAATAAAATCTCCAAAGGATCTTTGCAAGATTTTTCTGTCACACACTGTGGTGCAAATATTTCCTGAGGATTTTGCTTTGGCCCAGGGTGCATTTCTATTAATCAGCAGTGCAGGTAGTGTGACAGAGGTCCTGTCTGTAACTGTAAGTTTTAATAAAGGCCTCATCTCTTTTTATTTCCCCTGGTTCTCATTATGAAATCAAACTGGATTTCTTTCCATCAAGGTCTATGAACATGAAGCTGTAGACAAATTTCCTTTAGTTTAGAAAAATACTGGTACCGTAAGAGTATGATCTGATGATGGCCTACATTTCTTGCCTCCCCGTTCTTAAACTCTTTTACATCTTCATTTCTTCTGTTATGATATTTAAGTAACCAATTTTGGGGGGATCAGTCTACTGTTCAGTCACTTTTCCTTGAGCATATGCCCCACATCACCACTTCGATCTGTATCTTTCATTTCTTTACTCTTTATGCTGGCTCTGGTTTTCCCTTTTTATCTCTGTATGATACCAAATACAAGAAATAAATGCAAAATACTTTATGTTGATAAATTTGAGGATCTTTAAGACAGTCATAGATACTGAAAGCTGCAACAATTTGCAAAATAAGGAGTACTGTAAAGAGACACTACCAAATTCCACCAAAACACATAGAATTTTTGTATAGCAAAGCCTCTCAAGTTACCTACTGTAAATTAGGATTGAGAGACTTGTATATTCACTGGAAGGATCCTCTGTGATATTAGAGTTAAGCTTTTTCCAAAAATTAACATCCCAGAATGCACGTGCCTGTGTTACTTATTCTGATCTGTGGGAAAATCAAAGCTCTTGTTCTTATTGATGCAATAAGTTTCTGAGTCTGATCGATCCTGTTATCACTTCTGCTGAATTGTACCTTATCCCACAAGTTGATGTTGATGTGAACAGGAGCAAGTTCTGTTTTACCTGTGTTAGTGTCATTTTCATGCTGAACAGACATATTTATGTGGTTACAAATTCGTAGCAAGCTCATTACAGAAAATTTTACAAAGATTGTCAAAAACAAGCCATTATCTTGTATTCTTGATTTTTTTTTTTCTTGCAGTAGATACTATGGGCTTTATTTTCTTCAAGTAGTGCATCATAATCCTCGCACAGTTTGAGGGTTTTTTTTGTCATTTCGAAATCCTGAGTTCAGTGTCAAACTTAGAGTTTGGTGCTTGAAGATGGAAAATGTTCTTAATTTTTCACCCATGTAATAGTTCTGAACCTGCAAGTGTCTTCCAGAATGCTTGTAACAATATATAGGCTCATGAGTATTATAAACTCCTGTTATGGATGGAAGTGCATGAGTTTATTTTTTCTAAGGGTATTCTAATGTGCCAAAATTGTGTTTGTACTCAGGATATGTTTTGCATATCAGACCAAAAATAGCAATATCTTGAAGCTTGAAATCTTTGATAGGAATTCTTTTCTCAAAATAGATACTTTATAGACTAGTTGGTCAATCTTATGTAAAGAACCACAAATCTTACATTGCACTCCCTCTACTGTATTTTTCAGTATGACACACCCAAAGTTCAAACCAATAATTTTATGTTTGGTTTGTTTTGTTTTTTATAGCAGGTAAGATGAGGAAGTTTCTGGGTGGACTATTTTAGCAGTCTTCATTACAAGTTGAAAAATATCTATAAATAAGCAAAGTTTTAATTAGATAATTGTGACAAAACAAGACTGCCAGAATTGTGTCTTCTTTGCCTGTGGGCTTCTACATTAGCAGTTGAACAACAAATCTGAAAAGTGACAGAATCAAATCTCAGCAAAATAAGTTGAGATAAATTGTGTACTATTAGCTGTTTTTCTATCCCTGATAATTCACTGCCTGATGGAAGTTGGTCAGCTAGTCTTCTGTTTTCCAAGCCTTTTTAACCTATGATCCTTGGATACTCACAGTCAATAGACAACTCCAAGTAGGTCTAGGAAAGAACACTAAGAAAAATAAACTTCTTCTCAGCAGGCTTTTATTTAGTATGTGAAGGACTGTACTCTTCCAAGAAAGCTTTGAAGCACTGAGAAACATTGAAAACCACAGGTCTGAAAATGAGGAGGAAAAATAGAAAAATATGCAGATTGTTTATTTTTATTTCTTTGCATCACTGTAGTATTATTTTAAACTGTTTTTTTCATGCCTTGTTTCTAATGGAAGTCCGTATCTGAATCATTGTTCATGTCCTGGAATGGTCTGCTACCTTATGGCAAAATTACTCAGGGCAATATTTGGACCCCTGCGAAGCTGCTTTTCCTTGCAGATGAAATGAATTATGGCAGTCAACTATCTCTTTAACGATCTTCTGTTTATTAACAAAGAAGATACAGAAAGTTTATTTTTTCTGAATGTAAGAATAACAAACAGCAAGTAATTTCCTTGTCTGAAATGCCATCATTGCCTTTTCAGCCTGCTCTGTGTGTATCATGGATTTATTTTTTAACCTCTGTACAAGGACACATATTCACAACTTCTCTAGATTCCTGCTGCCTGACCCTTGGCTTTTGCTTGCTGGTGAATTCTGAAGCTACAATTTCATAATATAAGGTATTCTATAATGGAGTAGTTAAAGGAATTTTTGCCTACTCCATCATGCAGACCCAATTGTTTTGTTGCGACAAGAAGTTGACTTCACTGTGACACAGCACTGGGATGAATGCCCAAGTTGGGTTTGACACTGAACAGTTCAATCTGGTGGGACTGTGGCTTGACATTGCTAATATAGTGACAACGGTATCTTACCAGGTTAGAAGTCCATTTAGCTTTGTATGCTGTATCTTGTCTTCAGCCATGAGGAACAGCAACTACAATAGGGAAAAATACAGGACTAGGACAAAGCATACAATGAGACATTCTGCTCAAAAATCTTCTCCCATCCTCTAATAATTTAAAGATTAGGGATTTAGTGAGACCAGTTTCATATTTGTGTTGACTAGCCTATGATAGATTTTTCTGATGCGCCATATTATTCAGAAAATATAATAATCAGTCGTTATCTGTTGATCCTCTTTATGCTGTTTGACATTTGATAGATGTCCATTACACCCATGCTGCACACAGTGTAGCAATGTAGCCTGTATCATCACCACCTGAAAAAAAACACCTCAGCCCCCAGGAACCTAGTAGTTGTCTTGGTATCTCAGCAATCTGCATCTGTTGACTTCACATCTGCAGCTCCATACCAGACCTTCAATGAGGCATCCATTTAGTCTCAAGGCAGGAGAACTATCATACCATCATTAACATCTAGAATGGTTTGAGTTGGAAGGAACCTTTAAAGGTCATCTAGTCCGACCTCCCTTGCCATGGGCAGGGACATATTTCACTGTATCAAAGCCCTGCCCAACCTGACCTTGGACACCTCAAGGGATGGGGCATCCACAATCTCACCTCCCTTATCACTAAAATTTCTTCCTTATGTCCAAGCTAAATCTACCCTGGTTTAAAACCATTGCCTGTTGTCCTATCACTACAGGCCCAACTCTCAACCTTTCTTCTTAGGGGATGTCAAACCTGCCTGCTTCAGGCAAGTCTTTAGTTAGCTGTAGGTTATTCTTAACACATCAGCATTTTTCAGTGCCTGGGAGTTAAAAGTATATCCAAACATACACCCTCAGCTGTCCTCACAGCCCTTGCTTTTGTCTGGGAAGACTAAGCTGTTATTGTTATTTTGTAAGTGCTCTGGGAATATTGCTTCATGTTAATATTTCTAGGGAAGCTCCCATTTTCTTTAAGTGTGGGACATCAGTTGTGTCTTTAATTCCTATAGACTTTGTAAAATTGGTGTGAGCCTGCAGTCTGATTTAATTGAAATTTGCTCTTGTTTTACTGTGCTTCGTAAGGGTCCCTTAAATTATGGTGAAGGGTCAAAATATATTATGAAATAAATTTGGTTTCTGGGGGTGAAGCACAGTTAGTGGTTTCATCCCTGATGCAACAGAAAGAAGCATTCTGATGCATCAGCTGATGCTGGTGCAAGTTGTCTTTCCTTACACAAGCTGAAGACATGTAGCTTTCAATTAAAATCAGGTATTTATGAAGGCAGTCACACCTGTGGGTGAACTAATAAGTTCTCATGCTCCCTACTTTTTTAAGAGAGTCAAGTTGATTCACTAAATAATCACTCTCTTGATTAAAAAAAAAAAAAAAAAAAGCCTAACACTTGAAAAGGCTTTGAAAGAATTTAAGTAGCTTATTTTTTCCCTTTGGAGGAAGCTCCAAGTCTTCCATTTACTCATTTTAATCTATCATTCAATTGCACCCAAGGGCAAAGTGTCATTTCTGTGTGCTTCAGTAATTTTGTACAGCACACTGAGAACAAATAAATATCAAGTGACTGAAGCCAAAGTGGATTTCATGCAGGAAGCTGTTTCCTTCTCACCCCATACATTTTTAATAGAGATTTTCTTGATTGGGTAGTAAGTAGACCAGCCCTGGATTTTAGAAATGTGTTTATAATAGCAGTTGATACAAACCAGAGGTCAAAAATGTTCTCAGAACACACTGTTTTTTCACCAGCTTACAGGCAATGGCTTGATAAATATCCGGATGCGGTAAGTGAATTGCCTCACAAATCAAAAGGATCTTCCATTTCAGTTTTACAAAATATGATCTTAGATAATAAAATCTGTAGTCAGTTCTCAGTGTTGTTTTAAAGCCTTGTACTGCCCAGAATAATGATGCAGAATATCAACAAGATCCTAGAATTCAGTCTTATAAATTATTGGTTTTAAATTTAGCCAATATTTTGGTTATTTTCAAGGCTTAGAACAGAGCCTTGAATCGAGCTTAACAAAGCTTATTAACTGATATCACTTTTCTGATAAGTAATGTATTATGTTATTTGACTAGAAGCTATAAAACATTTAAATTAAGTAACAACATTTAGCATGATAATTATTTTAATAGGATACCATGATACTAAAATTATAGTGTTTGTTTGTTGAACTGGCATTTCATGTTTCGTAGTACTATGGAAACAATGAGTGAAATAAAGAAGCTCATTGAAGATAAGGAAATTTCAGTAATTAAAAAGTACAAATCATATATAGCTTACTACACAAAAGATATAAACAATGTTTACAAGGAAGTCTAGGATAATCTAGAGTAAGTAGTCCCTAGCAAGTAGCCTCAGATTGGCTTTTTCTGTTTTAAGCAGATGACAACCATTTTTCAATCCTATGTTATATTCTGATGAACAAAATGGCTGTCTGGTATTTTCTGTGCATCTAAAGTTGAAATCAGGAGATAAATTGTAGAGTATTTTTTATAATGCTTATGCAGTATACAGAGTTGAGATTATCCTTACAGAGTCACTGCATCCAGAGATGCATTTTTAGCAGCTGTCAACATTTAGGGTAAGTTGATTTAAGAATGTTTTTTTCTTACTGTGAAGAACTAAAGCAGCTTACAATTTAGAATTGAATTTAGTTTCTGCTTTTTGAAGACTGGACTTTTTAAGATTACCTACTGGTATCTCATGTTTTTAAAAAATGCATGGGTATGACCAAATTTCTTTATAACATTAGCTGATTATCAATACAAACTTTTATGTAAAGATCGCAAGCAAACACAATTTAAGCAAACTTAATGAATTATAACTTACAGTTCAGCCAAGTTTTCAGCATCTTGGTGTCCAGAAGCTTTGCTCTAGTTGCTTTTGATGGATGAGACGTCTAATGAACATGATATTTAGCTAGTAGTATTCTTAAGCAATCTTTGCAGCCCTCAGCACTATTGTACTATTGCAGGAATCTTTGTACCTGGCCTAATAACATGCTTTGGAATACACCATGGTGCCCCTGTAGAAAGGTTTGTCCACCTGCTTTTCCAGTTGTAGCCTTTTTACTTTGTTGTTAGCTCCCAGCTTATTTTTCTGCAGCAGTCTTTCAACATTTATATTCTCCAGTAAACTTCTCTGCTCTTAAGGTTGATGGATTTTTACTCCATTCTACTGGGTGTTTTTAAAATGTCCTGGTTAGAGATGTCAGCCTAGAAGCAGCTTTCACTTTAGCTTGCATTTTCTATTTACACTACTTGCCATTTCCATTCTGTCTAGAAGTAATTCATTAGGGTAGGGTTTTATAAATACTAAGATGACCTGTGCTGGCCCTTTCTGTAGGAAATATTGGCAATAATTCTACTATATATCAAGTGTGAGCTATTGAGAGATTGCTGTTCATTTGTTCCAGTGAGCAAGGCAAAAAGCTGGTGTTTTCAAGTTACTTTCTGAGGTGGACAATCAAGAAAGCACAGACATTCAAAGTGGCTGTTTTGAAAGAAAAGGTCTCTGAGGGTGTGGTGCTATGGTGTGACAGGATGGAGAACAGGACAAAAAGTGTTACAAAAAAGGATTAAAAAACCTTCTGGTGTAAATATACCTATCCCTAGGGTGGGGAGGGATCAGCATCAGTCATCGAATTTAGATTAAAAGATATATCTAACTTCAAGATGATCAGACCCTGATTCCATTGTAAGAAAAAAAAAAAAAAATCAACCACAAAATGTAGCCAAGCTACAGTTATTTCTCAGAACTACATCCTTGGGGGAATTAAAGGCTGCACAGATCCTGACTGTTTTTCAGTAGTTTCTTCATTCAATATATTGTTTATAGATCTTCCAGAAAGTGGTAGCTCAGTTTTTTATTGTGACTAATCATTAAACTATTTTATCAGAAAATTGAGATATTTCTGAAGTCCCAGTTCTGTAGCTTATATTACACAGGTCTAAAAATAAGAAAAGAAAAAAATAAAATAAGCAACTAGGTTTTCACACAGTTTATACTGAGGTCATTGCACACCTTGTAATTTTATGATATGATACTAATATACTTAAGAAGTACTACCTGTTTTCTTTTCCAAGATACAGAATTTGATGGGCAACCAAATGACAAAGATACTCTATTGGTCACCAGAAATAAAAATGGAAGCATAAAATAGGCATAACAAAAACATTTGCAGAATTTCTGTTTCAAAACGCTAAAAATTATTTTAATGCTTCAAAGATGTGCATTCATGACATATATATGGAAAATTAGCACTTAACATCAAAGTTTAGTCCAAATAAAAGGAAAAAACAATGAAATTCAGTTAGTTTAGCAATGTGTAGTGATAAATACAGTACACATTATATGGTCTGGCCATGTTGCAATCAACATAAATAGCTAACTGTATAAAAAATGCTTCTGAATACTCCATTTTGGAGTTGGCAGTGCCTAGCAAAAGAAGAAGAATGGAGAGACATAAATTAATGTTGATTCAAGCAGAAGATGCAATGGCTCATCGTAAAATATGGTTGATGGGCTAGAAGCTGTCATTGGGAGATAAAAAAGGATGAGAAACAGTACAGGCTGCAGAGTGCTGTTTTGGAGAGATGAAGCAGAAGTGTCAGTGTCAAAAGGCACACCCACACATGAAATGCCTCTATCTTCTGTACTTTAAAATGTCTAAACTGCAAATTTATGGAATTAGGCATTAATATTGATTAAGTGGAATAGCTGTTATAACTGTTTGCTGGATTGCTAATGGGAGGACTTGGCATAGGGTTGTGAGGTTTTTTATTGTTAAAAATGCGTCTTGTGTTTGTCTCTGCATTGATCTCCAGGGTTCGGATCTCCTTCCTGTGAAATTTTGCAGATTTGCACATTCCCTGCTTTTCAGACGGGCTTTGAGGTGTGAACTGCCAGCAAATTTAGTGGGAAAGAGGAAACACAACCAGTTGATAAACTTGGCTCTTTCTGTCAGCTCCTTGCAGCACCCCAGGCGAGCTTGGTAGCCTGTCACATGGTGCAAGAATGCTGTCACCTCCAAAGGGAAAACTGGTGTCAGCTTAAAGGCTCGTGACAGCGCGGAGAGAGCAGAGAGCCTGCTCTCGGAGGCTTGGGAGCAGGCTCTTCTTTCCATACCAGTGTGGGGGTTTAACAGAGCAATTTCATGACTGGCATAGAAAACCTGACAGCATACTCGTTCCTCACTGATAGAGCAGCTTGGGCACGATATGTGAAGGAGTTTATTCTAAGTAACTAAATAAGAACTTCAGAAAAATATTAACTAACAGCTTAACCAACTGCATCCTCGAGAATGCTTTTGTGTCTTTCCTCTGTGCAGTGAAACCATGTAGCACGCTGCTTTCGAGGCGCAGCGTTATTGACATTGTCACCTCTTTTAGCTTGGCCAGAGAGAGACAGTGAGCGTCTTGTCTGCCCTGTGTCCCTTTCTCCTCCTCCCAGGCTGTGAAAGCACCAGACTAACATGGAGGGGGAGGCTGAGTGCTGTTTTGTTCTCCCAGTTTCCTGCCATCAGAAATTTGTTCCCTTATGCCCTAAATGCCTTGTGAAAAATAGTCATTTCTGGTGGGGGCCAACCTCCTCATCTTATAGCTGGCCTGTTTGTTGGAAATGGGCTTCGTGGTGGCTGGAGGGCTTAATAGAGTGACCTTCCTATCCATGTGAGAATAAAAAGGTGACCAGAGTGCTTTTCTGTCCACTTGTCACAACATCTCAGAGGAGTGCCCCTGGGTCTTGGTGTGGGTAAAGGCAAATGTATGCCTTGTTGAAAGAGAATGTAAAGTTGTCAGTGTCAGGCTTTTCAGCAAGTGCCTTGTACAGGTAGAGATGTTGAGTCCATTTCCTGCATGGGACCTAGGAAGCTGAAGTGGCTTTCAAGACAGGCTGAATTAGGACTTCAGTTCTTTGAGTAAAAGATGATCCTCTACTTTTAGTTGTCTGATTAAGGATCAACAAATAGTGTGTAGTAGTTTTAAGTAGAAAACATTACTTCCTTCCTTCTTCTCTCTTATTCATTATTATTTGGATCAAATTGCATGCACTGGCTTTGGTACAATTATGTTGAACAGGTTTCAGTTAATTAATTTACAGGAGACATTTTCAGATGAGTCTAAGAGATTTTAGAAACTGAAGTCGCACTGAACTCATACTCTAATATCTTCTGTCTGATGTTAAAACCTATACCCTGTCATGACATATTAGACAGTAAATTGTCATCTTATATGAAAAATAAGAATATCTTAAAAATCTTAACAGAAAAAAAGGGGGGAAAGGATTTCAAATATGTTTACTGTTCTACTGCCATTTTTCCAAATGCCACAAAACTTCCCATTAGGAATTACTAATATATTTTCAAATTTAATTGTGGAATATGGCTACGCCTGTAAAACATATATTGCACTGATCCACATCAGTTATGATCAGATTTTTAAATCTTAATGTAACGAGGCCAGGTGGTTCCTCCCAGACAATATTTTGTGATTTTAATTTGGGAATGCCATAGGGATTCATCCTACTCTTGTATTATTTCTGATCTATCACAGTGTTTGCTGGTGGGTGGCTGTCATTTGTTGATCTGACATGTGTGTTTTATATGGGTCTGCTGATGTTATGCAACTGCTTGGCAGTTAAATTGTCAAAAGAGAAGTGATAAAAGACTTGTGAGAATGTTTATTATGACCCTTTGTTTGTCGTAAAAAAATATTTCTGTTGTTTTTCTTCCTTATTCTGCAATGATTTTGATTTTGTGGAATTGTATCACATTTTGCATCCTAGAATGCAGGTGCCTTTTTGCCTGTATCATTTTGTTTAACTACTAGGGTAACTGAGGCTTGAAGTTAATGTTTATCAACAGCCAGTTTTCACAGGTCACGCAGTGTATGCTTACACTTGTAATGGCAATGGCTGTAAGATCTTCAACATTGTGATGGTAAGAGATGTTTCATTTGTAATGTTGACATTTCATCCACAAAAATACAAAAATTTGTGATAGAAAGCTTGTTGATGGAATTCACTTCATGAATGGTACTTGACTGTGGGGAGTTAAAACAAGATTAGATTTCCATAGAGCAATAGACAGTTGTTGTAAAGATATGTGGTCACTCTGATATTCAAAAGCTATTTCTGGAGTAGTGCAATGGATGTGTAGTGCAGTGAATAAGTTTCCCATACCGCCGAGTTGCTAAATTGTAGAACTCCAAACAAGGCAATAACTTCCATCTCTGTATTTGTTAATAAATATCAGAAATATGAAATACCAATTACCTGAAAGAGCTCAAATGTGTATACCTCTGTTCTTGCAAGAATATATATGTAATTAGTTGTTTGGCATTCACATATTTTCACATGGGCCAAATGTTGGAACCTGTATGGCTGATACACTTATTATCTAGACATTTAACTGCAATTTGTATACACAGTATGCATATCTTTCCAGAGGATTACTTAAACTTTGACATATGACAGCATCTAGTTTGTTGTCTTTCAGTAATGATTTCATATTGCTCTCCCACAGCCATCAATATACTGTCTTCATTTTTTGTGCTTCAGTAATTTCAGGTGCAATTTGATGTGTGTTCAGCTGTGCTTGCCATCTCTAAAGTACATTAATGTACCCTGAGAAGGCAAAGTGACTGGCACAGAAATGAATAATTACAATAATGACTGCTTGTTATTCTTGTTTATTCTGAGGAGTATTCTCATTAGCTGCTCAGGAAAAGGCTACTTCCTACCTAGCTGTCACCTACATTAATTTCTGAGATAGGATGCAGTTGATTTAATACTGAATCCTTCACTTCACCTGGAAATAGCGTTGACTCCTATAGATACCTGTTGGGTAATCATATGCTGATGTATTGTTACTCCTGCTGCCACCAGGCTCTGGCAACTCCTAGAGCAGCCTTTAAAAGTGCTGTGGAAGGAAGGACCAGACTGGAATTCTCTTGTGCTGTGAATGAGGAATATTTCCATCCACCCTTTCTACTCCTGTTTCTTGCCCTCAATGTTAGTTCAGGAATCAACACCAATGCCCTAAAAAATAGATCGGTTTTGGATAAGAATCAATAATGGCGTTAACCTGCCTGTATGGAATAAGGATGCTGTTTGTAGAGCGGATCAGCAGAGAATTGCTCTGACGTGGATAGGCAGAAGTCTGATTTTGAAAAGTAGAGAGGGAGGTAAGATAAAATGGCAGAGGAAAATGTGAGGCTGGCCACCGAGCTGGAAAGGTACCGAAATCTGAGGTGCTGAGAAAGTATTAACTTGCCAAGTGAGAAAGACTGAAGATGAGTCTCTCATGCTTAAGAGCTAAAAGGTATTATTTCAGTACAGCTACATAAACTATGTTTAGCCATGACTGATGAGTTGATATTGGAAGATATAGTAATAAAAATCAACATGATAAAATAGTACGTCTTACTTTCTTGCCAGTCTTTAATGTTTTTGATCATGCTCTATTTTTCGATAGATTTGTTGGCATCATTTTCTGAAGTGCTTTCCTTAATCCTGTTCTTTTTGGAGTCCACGGAAAATATGGTTTTATCATTTGCATAAAAAGGAATATGAGTTTTTCATCTCTACTTTTATCTGACATGAAATGTTAAGCTTTTACAAGTTTCCCAAGTTTCTCAGATCTTTTTTAGCCCTTGTGAACTAGAACCCTCTTTTTTGGTGATCTGAAAATAAGTGAAGTTTGGTAAATAAAAACACACAGGTTTCACCATGTCTTTCTTCTGCTTGTATTATCTATTTTTATATTAATTCTTTTGATTTATTTGCTGTTTTGGAAGGATATTTCATAGAACTTTTAACAGGAGGGAAAGAGTTGGCATTGGAGGGTTTCAGCTGAAGTACTGTTTCTGCTTCTAGGCCTTGTGCTTCAGGAAAGATTGGGACCTGTAGTGTAAAGTTCAGGAGAGAGCAACTGAAATTATAGAAGTCCAGGAAACTGATTATCGATAGGATGCTTAGGAAAAAAAAATGAAGAGAAGATACCATAACTTAACCAAGAGGCTGTAACAAAGAGGAAGGCAATTTATGTTTCCATTCTGTATAGAATATGACAAAAGCTAACAGGCTTGCTTTTCAGAAAGGAAGATTCAAAAGTGTATGGGTATATTCAGTTTGGTAGGAGGGCTGATAAAATTACTATCTGCAGTTTATCCCAGGTTGGTTTTGGTCTTTTTTCTGCTATCATGAGGAAGGAAAGGGCAAAGCAGAATCCATATGACAGAGTTTAAGAACTGAGTATGGGAAAAGCAGCTAATTTTGGAGGGAGGAGGTTTATTTGAAAGCTATATTTTTACTAAGCAGAAAGGCTTTGTGTGGTCCTGTAAATATAATTTTTAAGAAATAACACTGTCCAATTTTAAAAAAATAAATAAATAAGAAGTGAAAAATAGAGCTTATGGATTTGTTTGGGCTTCCTTATTCTTTATGGTGATGTTTTGTTAGTAAATTTTGCAGTTCAGCAATATGCCAATCCTGAGTCTCTAGTTAGCTGGGAGGGCAATTCACATTTGACATACGCATCTAAGTTGTCAGTTTGCAGCAAAAGAGCAGGGCAGGTCATGTTTTCAGTGTTAATTTAGATTTGACATCTCATTTATACCTGGGAAAGGCTGTTAGAAAATATTAGAACACCAATAATGCTGGCACAGCAGGGTTTTGAAAAAGGGATGTTGTTTACTTTCTTCCCACAAAGTTAGGAAATAAATGCACCTAATATTAGAAATCTCTGTGATAATTATAGAAAGATGCTACACTAGATATGTTCTCCAGCTGTTGGTGTTCTCTCCAGGGGGAAAGAGGTGCAACCTACTGAGTGCTAACAGTAATGAAACTGCTTTCAGTAAGAGTAATCATATTCTAATTTAGATAAAATTTTTGTGCACACTTGGATATGAAATATTTCAATGTTATTGTTTGTGTGTATTTATGGCAGTAAAACTAAGTGTTACAAGCATCTCTCAACACCGTGCATTAAGAAATTATAACATTTAGTGTAACTTTCTTTTAGTGGCCATACGATTTTATAGACATTTTTATTTAAACTTGTAATATTTTTAAAAATAAGTGCTTAGTGATACAGAAGTAGCTCACCCCTATCTGTAAAAATGGGTAACTTTCAATCTTTTCTGTCTGTACTGATATTTGTAGCTTCCATGATGCTACATTTGGGGGTGAGGGTGTGTGTGCTTCTTTTACAGAACACAAAAAAATAATCTGAAGTTTTGGCCATCCTTTTGGGTGACCAAAGGACACTCCTTGAGACTCTCCATATGGTTTTCTCCAGTGAACCTGAATGGTGCCTTACTGTTTCATAGTAACTGACATTCTGGATCTCCTGTAAAGAAAGCAAGAAATGACAAAGGCAAGTATTTGCATAATTTTTCACCCTTTGATAAGACCCTAGAATCTGAGGACAAGTACAAAATTAATTTCCCATGCACCATTTTGAATCCCATGGATTCATCTCAAGCCTGCATGGGATGCTTGAAACTAAGTCACAGAGGGGAATATGGGTGTAAATAGTAGGAAGTCACCAGTCCCCTGAATTTACCTGATTTACTCCTTAATTTCTGTTACATCATGGTAATTATGAATGCATAATACAGCAAAGTAACACTATTAAAAACAAAACAAACAAAACAAACAAATAAAACAGCACACTACCACTACAGCTGCTTACTGGTTACTGGCAACAATTGCACTGTGTTGTACATTCTGAATATGCAGTGTTTAAAATGCTAAAAACATTAAGAAAAAAATCCTAAAGGTAGAAGTAATTTCAGTGCATTTGAACAGGAAAAAACATCAGTTCTTTTACTTTCAAAAGAATGGAGGAAATAAAATATATCTTCCAACTTAATTTTGCCCACTAAATCTTGAATTCTGTGTTATCACTGGTAACTCCTGGGCATAACACAGGATTTTTCCAGGCAACTAAGTAAGCTTTAGATACAACATAAGATAGTCACAGTGGACATATCATAGTTTAAATGTGTAATAAAGTCAGAAATGTCAATTCCAGATGTTCAAACATCTGTCAAGCTCCTTGACTTATGTTTCTTTTTATTCATATACTGGTTCCTAAGGTTTTAGGACTCCCTTGGATCTTGTTTTCACACAACTGAGGTTTAGAAACTTACTTTATTTTTAATGCAAAGAGTGAGTGTCTCACATTCTTTGTCACATACCATAAAGTATAACTGTACTGCTAATGCGAACTGGAGATTTTCTGCCTGTCCTGAGGTGATACTGCTTGAAGAAGCTATATATATACAGTAAATGAAATGTGATCCTGAAGTACAGTTGATTTCTAGTTCATCCTAAGATGTCTTGGAGCTAATGCCTTGATTCGTGAAAGGGGATGACAAATGCAATAGCAGTAAATGTAGGGTGATGTTTCTCTTAAAAAGGTAAATTAGTTACTTCCCTTTATAGAAATTTTCTGTAAAGCTCCTTAGGAAAAAAAAGTCCTTCATAGAACTGATAGATAACATATCTTTTATTTCTAACCTCAAAAAATTCTAAATAAATTTGCTTCGAGAATTTTTACAAGTCCACCTTCTCTAATTAAAAAGTAGGTCATAGTAGAAATCCAGACAAACCTATGTATTCCCCTTTTCTCCAGGGAAGAAAAAAGCTTGAAATTTACAAATTACATGGGGAGAAGTTTCTTCACTCTGGGCCACGTCTATGTAGACAGCAGATGCAATATTTTGATAGAGAGATGCATATGTAGTACATTTCTGCAGGCAGGAATGAGGGACTTGATATGTCATCAAACAATAGCATGAACCTTTCATATCACAGGAAAAAAATAGTTATTTATGAAAAAGAAAATTGAAAAAATAGGACTCCTGACTTAAAAGCAGGAGAAGAGTCTGAAAAACGGAGCTGCCATCTCTAATAATTCCGAACAGTCATCTCTTTTTGAAAAATCTTTGAAAATATTAGTCCAGTGTTAAAAATCTCTCTCCTTCTCTGGCAATATAAGCAAAGAAATAATTACACTGCTGGGGGATTTTACTAACATGAGATCCAGTTTTCTTCTTCTGTTTATGTCAGAGTTGCTCCTGTCAGTCCTACAAGCTGCTTCTGACCCAACTCCGTGCAAGTGAAAGAACAGGCCATCATGTCTGATAATACTCTTAAGGTACACAAAGTTGACAGAAAAAAGAGGCCTGGAGAATTCCACTCAAGAGCTGACATGATTGATCACTTTGATGTATATTAGTTTCCTTTAAACTGCGCTCAGTAAATGACGACTCAAAGTCCAATTTAATAATCTCAGTGCTTGTTGTTCCTTTTAACTAAACATCCTTCTTGAGTCTTTTAGAACATGCTGATAAAGACATTTATTGCCGATTATAGAATCAGCATGATACTAACATAAAATTCACTATTAATAAGTTTACTTCCATATACAAATTTTAAACCATTTCAGCATCATAAGACTGAAAGTCACATCATGTAATGAAATATTATCCTGATATAAGGTATATATTTTAGATGTCTGAAGAAACTGCAGATGACAATTGTAATATTTCCATATTCTAGTGGAAACAAAATCTAAACACTTTTTATCTGTCATTATTCTAATACCATGAAAAGTCTACAATGGTATTTTCAGGTCTAGCTTTGCCCTCAAGATAGTAGTAAAAGTAGCTTTCTGGTGGTCTGTGTCAAAATGTCTCAAGTCTTCAATTTGCAAGTAAAAAAAAAAAATGAGTGTGGCAACCTCATTTTTTTTCCTTATAACCAAGTGGATTTATTTTATTTCCAGTTATTATCATTAATGGTTGAGTTTCACAACACAAATAATGGCTCATTTAGGCAATGCAAGCCTGCTCTTTATCCTTTTTCTGGTGGGACAACTTCTAGAAGAAATGAGAAAGTTGTATTGTTGTGGAAAATATTATATATTTTTCTTTATGTGATTTTGATTATTGGGAAGATTAGAAAAGTATCTTCAGTGAAATTATAATCTGATTTACTTTTATACTGAACAAATGTGTTTTGAGTCTCCCTTCTTGAAAGCATTTTATAATTGTGAAAGGGAAAATCAAAGCACTCTGCATTAGAGAGAAGTAATCTATGTGCCAATGATTCTGGCGTAGACCTTCAGATTTCTATCATTTAATATTCTCAGTTGCTGGTATTTATTTCATATACACCATTAAGATAAACACAACAGCCAGAGCATGTGATATTATCTGAACCAGAACAACTGAGGAAGAGACACAGACAGTCCTTTTTATTATTCCTGTTATTATATACAAAGATACATTTGTTACGAAGCCCAGAAACCATAAATTTCAGTTCCAGCTGTCCTCCTAATTGCTGTTAATATTTCTGTTTCCTTCCTCATACACATGGTTCATATTTCTAACTTTGACAGTATCTTTCATTGGTTTGTTTTTACAAATAAAATATTGGACATCTTCTTCAAGGTCATTTTAAGTAGAGCTGGGAACAGACCTCAGATTTCTATTACATTGGCATCAAGACTCATCTGCTTTGCCAGTTTTTCAACAGGATTATGGAAAATAATTTTTATATTGCAAAACATTTGCACTCACCAGTGAATTTGGATGGTGTGATGATGTTAATTTTTATGTTTTCAGCTAAGAAAAACTATGCCTTTGAAAACAGTTTTGTATTCATCTAAATATGTATACTCAGAGCCTTTTATAGGATATTTTGCTCATTTCTTATAAGCAAGACATCTGCTGATGTAAGATACAAAAATGTTAAAATTTGAGTTAAAACATTGCCCTTCAGCTCATTCTGAAAGATGTAAACTAAATTCTTTAAAGACATGGGATGTCTCAAGCTATTAATGTTTTTAGTCATGCATAAAGCCATGTTGAATTTGTGTTCCACTTCACTGTCCAAGGAGCTTTCTCAGCTCTTCCATGCAGCAGCATCCCACAGCATTTGCTGAGCTCCTGGCCCAGCACAATGAGATCCTGATTTCCCAGCAAGAGCTCATGCCCCTGGAGTCAGTCGTATTAAACTGACTGCGCATTTGTAAGGAGTGGCAAAGTGATTATTACTATGCTTATATATGAAATTAGGGAGAGAATTAGAAGACAGATAAAAGAAATCTGGCTTGACTTTCTTTAAAGTCTTCATAATTTTTTTGCTCTAGCTCTTGATTTTTGAGTCTGACTTATATTTTAATAAGTCTGCCTTGGCCATTCTCTTCTGTTAAAAAAAGCACACACAAAAACTGATCAAGTTCAAAGTTGATGTCATTGATAATATAGACATTTGTTATACCACCATTAGCCAGATTTACTCAGTCTCGTATTGTTCCCTTTTTGTATTACATTAGGCCCTAATCCATCTTTCATATTGCCTTTGGCAATTAACAGAAGTGTCCGTTTCAGAGACCAAACTGCTCTCTGTTTCTCATGTAATCAATATAGAGAAGGACAGTTTTTGTACACTAGGTAACTAAATTTATGTAGGTTTAATCCAAGTTGTAGAGCTCAACAGTCCTTACTAAAACCGAACTCAAGGACATGACTTTTCCATATTAACACAAGAAAAATACAAGGAAGAGAGGCAGAGCTCAAATACCCTGAGGCCCAGGCCATTGCTCATTACAAAATAATGCTTCCTCTTTCACAAGAGCCCTTCACTACTGCAGGTAGGAAGCCACAAAATGAGAGGAGTAAAATTGGCACCACACAGTGAGGCAGGTCATCAAGATGCAACATGGGGAGGCTGAGAGCTGAGTTTGCTCAGTGCTGCTCAGAAAAGAGTGGGAATATCTTGCTGTTTTCAAATCTACCAGTTGAAAAACAAATTCCAGTTTGATATTAGGGAAAACAATTTACAGGTAGGGTGATCAAGCACTGGAGCAGATCTCTGGGAGAGGCTATGGCATATGAGATACTCAGAACTTGACTACATGGCCCTGAGCAACCTATCTTACTTTGAAGTTAGCTTTAACTTTGAAGTTGTCCTTGCTTTGACCAAAGGGTTGGACCAGATGACTTTAGAGGTCCCTGCCAGCCTAGATTATTTTATGACTGTCCCCTGAAGCTGCTTGACTTGGCAGAGCACAGCTGCACAGCAGCCAAAAAGGAGCTGCTGTTGTGTGCCACATCCCTGCCTTGCTGACCCTGGGCCACTGCCTTGTGCTGGGCTCTCCAGGCTTTTTTTGTGAAATGTGACTGGGAAGAACACATGTCAGCTGAGCCACAGCACCTGTCTGCTGCTCCTGTGATTTGGTCAGCTCTGTGCAGCAGACATTATTATTTGGCTCCCTGTGCAACAGAGAACCAAATATGGAGGGTCAATGCCTTTGAATTC
Organism: Columba livia; assembly: GCF_036013475.1. NCBI lineage: Eukaryota > Metazoa > Chordata > Aves > Columbiformes > Columbidae > Columba > Columba livia. The sequence continues at coordinate 110,755,475 of NC_088603.1, forward strand.
AGCATTAAAACTTTGATCTTTCTGATTGAAAGTACTTTGACAATTTCTTTTAAAGCACCTGACAAAAATAGCTCAGTCTGGAAGCCAGCAGGTGTTTACGCACTTTTTTAGTGCATATATTAATAAAAAATGAGTCATTTGTGTTAATCTGTATTAGGTTATTTCAGATCTGTTTTGTACTGTGTTACAGAGATATTAACCAGGAATATTCAACATGTTTATGAGGAATGCTTCACTGTGTTCAAATATGACATACTTATGTCAACACAGATAAGGGCTTAAAAAAATTGGGGAAAAGTGAATATGCTTCCAGTGTTCAGGCACGGCCATCTGGTGTCGAACAATTAATTGCACTGAAAAACAGGACTCTGTGTTCTGGACTGCCATAGGCTGAGTGTAAACAGCTACAAAATTTGGCCCATAGTCTTCAGGAAAAAAACAAAATGCACGTGTAGGTAAAACCTCTTATATAAACAGCTGTGTGAAGTTCTGATTTCTTTCTCTATTATGCCACCAAATTTTGCAAGTGATGCTTAGTTCCATGTGATACATTACTCTCTGCTTGCCAGTCCAGCTTTCATTGTGTTTACTTTGTGTTTTCTGGAGAAAAGGAAGATAAGGATGGGACAGATAACATGAAAACCTCAATTTTACTTATTTTACTATTTAGAACAGAGAATAAAAAGGTGGCACTTCAAAGGCTAGATAAATTTTGTTTAATGTTATTCAGCCACAGCACAGAATTACGTCAGTAGCATGTTTTGCCAGATGCTTTGCTGCATTTAGTGTGAATAGGCTGCAGAAAATACATAAAGACATTAAGAGAAACAACCATTCTTTTTCACCAAGCACACCTGTCAGCAGAAGGATGATTTAAGGCCTTTGACCAGAAAAGCAGAACCCATGTGCTTGACACATCACAGGGTACCTCTGCTTTCTAAAGCAGTGCAGTCTTTGTTTTCCATTCCAAATATACTGCAGTGTCAAACAGGTAGGTTTGGATTTGAGCTCGGCTACAAATATTTTGTCAGATCCAAACAGTGCTGAAACTGACATGGACAAATATACGTGCCTGCATGTATATATTTACAAAATTGAACTGGCTGCATTTTTTAGTGTTTTGCAGCTGTGACAAGATGGATTTTTGTTCTTTTTAGTCCTATAACTGCAATCAATTATTTTTCTAATGTTGTAGAGTGTTCATGTAAGTTCCTTATGATCAGAGAATAAAGGAGCCTCCTAGACTTTGTAGCAGAAAACAAACTTTTCTAGATGCCCTGAAACCTGCTGAAAAAGGGGTGAAAATTAGTGTAAGAGTTATATTTCTCATGTGCTATAGAGCACAATATGTTTAAGGGAATTTAGAAGAGGAGCATGCACAAAAGTAGTCAGTACCTAGGGATATTATCAGTTTAAGCCTCATTTACATGATGTTTTTCTTTCATAGATTTTTTTAAATTGGTTTCATAGAAAAGACATAAACCTGAAATATCTAGTGTGTGGCACAGTGCACCATTGTTTCTATGAAAGCATGTAATTACAAAGAGAAGCTTACTTTTTTGCATTAATTTTCCAGATTTTATTTTATTATTTATAATTTGCTTGTAAAATAATAAGGACTTGAGGGGTGATTGCACAGATCACCAGTCGGTGGGAGAAAATCGGGAAAGCTGGAACTGGATCTGTTTACAGCTCTTTGTATGAAAGAATTTACTAGTGATGACCTGATTCTTGCAGCATACCAGATTTCCACCACTTTTTGGAAGTGGAGCACAAAATCAAACGAAACTAAAACTAAAATATACAGATTCCTTATCCCTCCCTGTTTAAAATAGTGGAGTCGCTTTTCTCTTGCAAGAATGAACCAAACGGAGGTTGGACTCAGGTTTAAGGAACTGAGCATCTGTTGCCACTGTACATACTTTAAGTTATCCTGCCTGGCTTCAAGCTGTTGCCCCATAAGCCACAGCTCAGGTCTCCCTCCTAGTTTGTACTTGCCAGCCTGACAAAAATGTCTCAGAAATTGCAGATGCTTAGGGCATCCAAAACGGCACAAGCTGCCTATGTTTAGTTATCTGAATACTGCCTCTTATTGTACTTGGAGAGTCTTGTTGCTAAGGCACCAAACTGAGTTTTCACTGCAGGCTTTCTGCTTATCTGTTGGCAAATTTGTTCCAGTATATTGGTGGTTTTGCTGCAGTTCCATGAAAGGACCTAATATATTTCCTTATTCCTGCTGTTCATATGTCTTGACTAGATCAACTGGAAGGTCCCTGTGAGAAGATCTTGGGCTAGCATGCACCACAGCTTAGCTGTGATTTCAAGTGGGCATCTCTTGTGCCTTAGTACAAATAGAAGTAAATGAGTGAAAAGCTGATAAACCGTTTGGGAAAGGAGATCTTTCTTCTGATATTTCTAGATGAAGCTCTTGGGACTATATATGTCAATCCACACTATGTATGAGTTGTGCATGCTAATTAATGGTGTTAGGAACAGTAAATTCATTACTTTTGTATGGAAAGTGGTTTCATATTGCCGAGTACTATACAAGCAGTCTTGTATAGTAATTAATTAATACATTAATTTCTAGTGAAGGAAAATTTTAATTGAATTAAGGAAATGTGCAGTGGTGTTAGGGATTCTGTGCATTTTGACACTATCTTCACTGAAAGCACTTTCATGTATTTGAATGACACTGTGTCAGCTCAACAGTGATACTTCCGTTTTGGAAGAGAATAAAAAGGGACATATATTTTTATCAGCCTTGCAAAGTTGTCAAGACAGTTTACCAGCCTGTGTGCAAAATCTTTTTCCTTCATTCTACTATGATGATTGAAGAAAACATTGTTTTCTGTCAGTGTATCAGCCTACTTCTTTGTAACACAAGCCTTAAAAATTGTCACTTAACTTGTAGGTGTTTTGAGGAAATACATGCAGAGTTAAAACATGTTAAGATCTTCAGATGAAAATGTCATATTTGTCCTCCTAATTATTGTCAGTGCTCCAACTAGTAAGATCTCAGATCTGAGCTGTGACCTTGAGGTTAAAAAAAATACTAATTATCGGTCTTTGAAAATGTTAATTAACCCAGCCAAGCATTAAATTGTTTAGATTACGTTTGATAGTATTTCATTAATATAAAATATAAACTCAGACTTTATTAACATATCAAATGCCATTTAAAGTAGTATTTACACCTAAAATAATGTTCTAGATTTTTTTAAAGTTTTTTTTTTGCTAATGTAGACATTCTTATTTCCTTTGAAAAAGGTTTGTTATAGAAGATATTTTCTAAATCCAAATTCAACTGAATACTTAGGCATTTCCTTAATTTCAGCTTCTCATTGCAAATTAGCATTTGCTTGTTTACTAAGTAAAGATCAGTGTTGAATTCCCATCCAGAACCGACTGACCAATTAGTTAAACCAATTGGCGCTGGAGCTTATCCCTCTGGTAGGAAAGACAGCCACGGTGTTCTCCTCTGCAGATATCTTTGTAAGACCTGGTGTTAAGGATGTCTCAGGCTGTATTTGAGCAACAGGGACGAGATCTGATGTGAGACAAGAGCATCATTAGGGGACCATGCAGAATGGGACAGCCTAGAGGTACTGTAAATCAGGTATATGCTCAGCACAGGCTGGAGACCATTTCAGGCTTATGGGACGGATCCCAACCAGAATTCGGCCCACAGAAAGATGGATTAAAACCAGTCTTCTCCTCACGTCTAAAGCGGGTGCACAGTCCATTCCTGTACCACATAATGGGGCAGTACAAACACTCCTGTTATTTCAAGTGTATGTAACAAGAGGCAGAAACTGCTGGGAGCATTTGTCCTTATAAATAATAATGTGCTATGGCTTCCCAAAGGAGCCTGTGTTCCTGTAAGGATTTCTAGTAGGTCAGACACCCTACTTGCATCATTAAAGAGTTCTTTTCTCAGTGCTCATTGTGTCTGGAGCTGCACACAGGTTGAGATGAGCAAAGGAAAGTGAGAATGAAGACATGTTATCTGAGGAGCAAAGGAAGGTATGGATGAAGACACATTAGTTGTGCAGGACCTGCTGCAGTGTCTCTCAGGCAGGCATGCAGTGTCTACAGTGTGAACACTGTAATTGTGGCTACCACCCCATGACCGAGAGAGAAGCATCTGTCTGTCTCAGCTTTCCAGAGAGCTGACAGATGAACTTAACTAGTCCTTTGATAATTAAGGGGCGAAAACATAAAATTCCTAGACATAGCCATTAGCATCTTTTATAGTGTCAAGTAAGTCAGTGGTGTGATGGCAATGTGACAAGCTGTGAAAATGTCTTTAGCCCACAGTGTGATAGGATGGTACGTGGGAGCACTGGAATTAAGGTTAATGCATGAATGGTGGAACGTAGTGTTCGGTAGAGAATTTCATCCTAGCTGGTGTGGTGTAAGTATCCTTGGACGATAAGTGGCTCTTGAGCTGTCCAGATTATCGTAAACTATCAGTAACCCAATAACAGCACTCACAGATACAGTTTTCATCTTTCTTGGGTGGGCAAATTTACATTTTTAATTCAGAGGAATCTCATTACTCTTATCGCAAAGACTGATAAATGCTAAAACAAGATAAATAAGGAAAGCTTTCAGCCCTTTTGCAGTAAGTGTTATTTTACGTTTCAAAATGGATTCCATTGAATAGATGAAATTCAGTTTCAAAAGCCCAGATATGCCGCTGAAAGAAAGCAATGTGATCCTACATTTGATCTTTTTTTTTTTGCCCCAGCTAAAACTTGTCAAAAGAGTAATTTTGTTATGACAGTAGCTTTTTCAAATTAAATATCTACAGCCTTCTCTGTCTGCCTAAGCAAGTACAGCATATTGGAAAGTTGCAAATGAAATGAGATAAGACATCATTCAGCACAAGCAGACAGTAACGTATGAATGGGATACTGATATTGTACTTCGCATCATGGGCGGGACTAGGAAAGGTGGGATATTTAGGAGTCCACTAAACTTTGCACAATGGCACCTGCAAGGACCTGGTTCACGTACCTGAAGACAACAAAGAATCATGTTGCAGTTCTCTTGATTGATTAGTAGAAGCGTACAGCCTTCAGATGTCATTTTCTATAGCAATACAAATGATGAATATAATGATCTGGGCCTTCCAGATCTGGAGGCGTTTCCCATGCACCCCAATAAATGCTGTGGCTTTTCAAGGATTGTTCTTCCATTTTTAAGGCAGAGGAATAACTAGCCTGATACCAAGTAATATAGCACCTCAGAACTTCTTAGGAATTGGATCAAGTTATTACTTCTGATAGTAACCAACTATGGAAAAGGATTGTGCTTTATTTTCTAGTGACCATTGTTCGTTCTTTTTTTTCTCTTTTTCTGAAATACACAATGGGACTCTGCATAGTTATTATGTATAATGAAATATTATTAAAATAGGATTGAAAGCATAATATTGCTTACAGCTATACAATATTTTATAAAATACAGTATGTCATCCTTACTGTTTGGACTCATTCTGTCTTTAAAAAATCAAATTTGGAAATGGCTTGTTGGTTTTTTCAAAGATATTTCAGTAATGTAAAATAGTTCTCTAAGGAAACCCATGTAAGCATTTCACCATTCATGTTCCTTGCGTCCTTCATCTTTTTCATAAAATTATGCATTTAAAATTCCAGTTCTGTCAGCTCTGCTAGGTGGAAAGTTGGGCTGTTGCCTTCTTACTCATCGGTATTTTCTTCACATTTGTACTTTCAGTGATATCCGAACAAGCCAATTTGTTTAGACCTTCAATTTCTTTTCTCCAAAATTATACCTAGGCCAAAACCCACAGAAATAGCTTAAAATGAGTTGGGTTTTTTTTAATCTCTCTAGATGTTGGCTGAGGCCAAAGTCCTGCTATGTATTATTTTCATTGTTTGCATTACTGACAGAGAGTCTCTGGAGGGCAAAGTCCAGTGCAGACAGAGTTTGCTGTGCAGCCTCCTTCACCCGTCTCACCCCAAATACATTTTTGTAGAGTGTAGACTTAGACCCACTTAGGTACAAATATGTTGAATATTTTGTGACGATTCCACTTATTGCCCTGCAGCTGCTGAAGTAATTATAATATTTACATAAATCAGTCTTGACAAAGGTGTTTGAAAACTGCACAGTTGGAAACCATAACTAATTCAGACTCACATACTTAGACCTTTTGGTCTCTCATGACCATGTGCAGTACTGTAGTAGTACTGTTGAAGAGTAATTCACAGGGTTTATGTTAGTTTTTTTGGGCTTGGGAAAAGAAAAAGTGAGTTTTGACTAGGATAGGTGCACAAAGGCATTTAACAAATTAGACCTGAAAAAGACCTTCTGTGCTTGAAAGCTTCCCTCAGCTCTGTCAGTTGATCTAATAAAGAGATAGAATCTCTGTCTGCACAGATGTACTTTCAAAAATCTACCATATCCTTTTTTTGTTTCTCTCAAAGAGTTTTTGGTTGGAGTTGTTTTGCTGGATTTCTTTCAAATTTGTTCCAAGTTACATTTAACATGAAACCCCATCTGGAGTGTTGCATCCACTTCTTGGGCCCCCAGCATCAGACACAGGCCTGTTGGAGAGGATCCAGAGGTGGGCCATGAAGTTGATCAGAAGGATGGGACACCTCTCCTATGAAGAAAAGCTTAGTTGGGGTTGTTCAAACTGGAGGAGCTCCAGGGAAACCTTATCACAGCCTTTCTGTGTATTTAGTGAGCTTATGAGAAAGATGGCAAATACTTTTTACTAAGGCCTGTAGTCACAGGGCAAGGGGCAGTGATTTTAAACTGAAAGAAGGTATATTTATATTGCATACAAGGAAGAAATATTTCACAATGAGGGCAGTGAAACTCTGGAACAGTTTAACCAGAAGAGTGGATGCCACATCATTGGGAGTGTTCAAGGTCAGGTTGGATGGGCTTTTGAGCAACCTGGTCTAGTGGAAGATGTCCCTGCCCATGGCAGGGGATGGGGAGGTGGGGCTAGATGATCTTCTGACCCAAACCATGCTGTGGTTCTATGGTCAAGGTAGCACTCAGCATAGAGAGAACTCAGAGTTACTTCAAATTTTGTGCATTATATCCTGGAGTTATACAGAAGAGGGAGAAGGAAATGAAATTATTGCCTGAGAGCTGTTGTTGGCCTCTGTGTTTATTTTTCTTCTGCAGTAACATAATATATAGTCAGATTCTGGTGATCATAGGTACAGGAGTCTTTCATGTGCAAATGCAACGTACACCCTGCATTTTGGAATAACATTTCCTTTAATTCTTATGCTGTGCAGTCATGGATTGGCTCATCAGCTGTGGGCCAAGGATCACAGTAAGTTTCAATCAAACAGTTTGCTCTTTTGTAGCTCAAATAGGCCTGATTGTGGTAAAAAACCTATTTACATCTAATAAATGAATTTTGCTTAACTAATCTATACAATCACTGCATTGTTCTGAACAGTACTTATCAGGCTCTTGTTGCTTAGACCTCAGGGAGTTTCCTTCTTGAAATAAATCAAATTGTTTATGTATTTTGTAAATAATCTCTACATATGTCTAAAAAGAGCATCAATACCTTTCAAATAGCGTGAGATAATTAATGGAACTTTCTTTTTGCCCCAGGTGGTTTAGTCTTGTATGCAACATTCTTGAGTTATAAATTAACAATGAATACAGTACTGAAATTTATCCATAAAACTACTCAGAATAAAAACTAAGTGTGGATAAATTAGTATCGCTTGTCACAACAGCAGAAATCTTTAGAACATAAAAAAAGATCTTGTTCATTTTAAATAGGATTTTAAGATTTATCTCAGCATCACTGTAAGAAAGGCTAAGGATCACAAAACAGAATTTCTGGTGGTAAAACCAAGACTGGGGAAGAAAATAATATTTTTATAGCATACAAAGTAAGCAAAAGTAGACCTGTTCTACATGAGGAGGATGCTTTTGCCTTAGATAAATCAGTCTCTCTTAAAACTCTTATAATCTTACTGGAAAATCAATTTTACTTTCTGGGATTATGTTCCAGTTGCACTATGTACACTGTTTTATTATTCTGTTCTGTCCAGAAGTTTCAATACCTGTTGATTTTAGTGATTTGGCACAGACTGCAGTAGGGAAAATAAATGAAATGACTCTTTGATGGAAAGGAATATTTTCAACTTATTTTGAAAGACAGGGTCTAATGAAGTTAATTTCATACTCAAGTGTATGCTTAGGAGATTTTTAAATACTTTTTGAGATTTTCTACCTACATGCCCTAATTCTTGATCCATTTTTTTTCTCTGACATTCAAGCGAAATTCTGAGCTTATGGGACCACTTAATGGGATGACATCGTAACATACCATTTGTCATATAGCAGTGAATGTAAATATTGTGAACTGCACATGTTAAGCGTGTCTGGTTTCCCCCAAATTCCGTTTTATTTAATTTTTTGGAATCACGGAGTATCCCAATTTGTTTCTGTTTTCTGTTCAAGTGAAATGACTTTTTAAATGAGGTAGGTAAAGCAGCCAGTTGAGTCACCATGAATGTTCTTGATCTGAACTCTCACACTGTTGTTTTAACAAAATATACTATTAAAAACAAACAAACAAAAACAAAACAAAAAAACCCCACACAACTTCTCTATCATAGCTTTGCTTTTTTTGTTTCTGTATTGGGTGTCCATGCCCAGGAAATGGCCTGGGGGGCTGCTGGGGTGGCCTCTGTGAAGAGAGCCTGAGGATGCCCTGTGCTGATTCCAGCCAGCTCCAACAGCCCTACCACAGGGCACAGCTGAGCCCAGCAGTGATACGGGTGGTGCCTCTATAGTAACTGATTTAAGAAAGGGTAAAAAAAGCTGCACAGCAGGTGTGAGAGTAGTGAGAAAAATGCAAAAAAAAAATTAGCCCTGCAGGCACCAAGGTCAGAGAAGGAGGGGGAGGAGGTGATCCAGGCGCTGGTGCAGAGATTCCCCTGCAACCCAAGACCATTGTGACACAGGTTGTCCCCCTGCAACCTATAGAGGAACATGCCAGAGCAGATATCCACATGGCAGCCTGTGGAGGACCCCACACTAGAGCAGGTGGACATGCCCTGAAGGAAGTGGCATCCCACGGAGAGCCCATGCTGGAGCAGGCACCTGGCAGGAGCTGTCACACATGGAGAGGAGCCACATAGGAGCAGGTTTTCTTGCAGGATCTGTGGCCCATGCTGAAGCAGTCCATTCCTGGAGGACTGTGCCCCATGGAAAGGACCCACATGTGAGCAGTTCAGAAGGACAGCATCCTACTGGAGAGCCTTTACACTCGAGTGGGGAACAGCATGAGGGGGAAGGAGCAGCACAGATGAAACATTATGGACTGTCCATAACCCCCATTCCCCATCCCCCCTGCACTACTGGCAGGCAGGTGGAAGGGTCGGGAATGAAGGAGTGAAGTTGAGTCTAGGAAAAAGGGTATGGGGGGAGTACTTTTAATTTTGTCTTTGTTTCTCACCACCCTGCTCTATTTTTAATAGGTTATAAATTAAGTTAATTTCCAAAGTCGAGTCTGTTTTGCCTATGGTGGTAATTGGTGAGAAATCCCCCTGCCTTTATCTCAAGCTTTTAAATCTTATTTTATTCCTCTTTCCTGTTGAAGGAGGAAGTGAGAGAGTGGCTGGGTTGGCACTTGGCAGTCAGCCAAGGTTAAACCCACCATATTTTCCTATGTCTTCCACAAATAATTTGGACTACTCTGTCACCCATTTAAAATTAATTCAGTGTTGCCTCTTCTGACTTTTCTGAAATTTCGTTGAATCTACATGTTCTCTGGTTGGGGAACATTGAAAAGACAGTTCTAAACATACTGTCACTTTTAATTAAAACAATAACTAGTAATACCCTCTTCAAGCTCAGCTTGCACTTGCAACTTTTTCAGGATTGAAAGATACAAATAGTGTATTTGTTTAGGAAGGCAGGGCTCTGTCCACCATGAAAGTCTTCTGTCTACAGCCAGTTTCTTTTCCAGTTGGGATATTCTTTGAATTAGGATCAGGTCAGCTATAATCAGCTTTTGATACAATGCCTGATCTGAATCCCCATTTTGGAGCTATTGTCTGGAGCGTAAGCAAGTCTAGGTTTGGCTACAGCAGCATGGTTTTGTTCTTTGCTTTGTCCACCCACAGCTTCTCTGTTTATTGAGGTGATTGTGTGTGTGTGTGTGTGTGTGTGTGTGTGTGTGTGTTCACTGTTGTACCTTCACTAAATTTTCTTCTACCTGTAGGAACTTCCCTGGTATATTCTCTGCTGGCAAAGTGCTACTGCCAAAATTAAGCATTGTCTTGCTGTTGCTAGGCTAGGGAGTACATTGAACTCTCTTTTGGAGACCTTGCAGCAAAGGAAGCTTAACATTGACAAAACTGTGTGTGACATCTATTTATCGCAAAAATAATTGATGTAATTGCTTCCTCATACTCGCTCTGACTCATAATTTCTGCATGGGCTTATTGCAGCCATCATCATATAATAATGTAGGGCAAGTGGATGTCTGCAACACAGAGAGGGTAAAGTGTAAAGGTGATGCAAAGCCACTTTTATTTCTCCTTTGGGTGTACTGATGATTTTGTTTACTAACGTGCACCAAAATGTTCAATGGTAATTTCTACCACTGAACAGCAGAAGTTTCACAACATTTTAATCACAGGCTCTTGCTTAGAAGGTTTGTATGCTGTGATAATAGCAGGATGTAATTGCAGCTCCAATGTGTAAAGTAGTGGAAGCAAATCCCCAAGGATATTCTATACTAGGATAAGTGTATATCAAATTATGTTCAGAGCTGACAACACTCACATATTTGGGATCAATTTTCAGTGATATAAAATGCTCTGGATTAAATACAAATAGCCATGACAGTTTCCTCACTGAGTGATTCAGCTGTGATCTGCAGTTCTTCTAATTCACAGAGGCTGGTAAGGAAGGGAATCTAAACCAACAGGGCGTTCAGTGCAATATTCCTGTTTTAGAATAGGCCATATGATATCTACTGCAATTACCTACTGTATATTGAATAAAATACTTCTCTGTCTGGAAACTGAAACCAAATTGGTAAATTGCAACAATTAATGTGTAGGAGATAACTTAGAGAAAACGTAGAGAAAGGGCTAGAATCAATTTCATCAACAATTAAGTGAGTGTTGAGGGAAGAAAATAAAGTGCATGCTGATGAAGTATGCAGATTTTATTAATTAGAGAGATGTTGCAAGCACTGCTAGGAGAAACAAACAAATAGACCTAAGTATGTTTCTCAGTCTAGATAAAATATCAGATGTTCAGCTTGAAAAAAATGAAAACTGATGAACTTCAAGAAAGGCAACCAAAAATATTCACCCTTAGGGAGGTCAGAACACTTGAAAAGCAGTTTTGTGCCATGGGAGTTATATTAGAGGACACAAGATGCATTCTGAACTTGCTGCTCAGTTTGTCAGAAACAAAAAAGTTCAATGCAACTTGGTCTTGCATGTCAAATCCCTGATAGGGTGTTAACATTTCTTTAAATGCCTCCAGTAAGAACATGTTTAGAATTTTTTAGCTGACCCTCAGCAACTGCAGGCTAGACAGCTGCTGATAAATTTAATGTTCAAAGAGCTCCATCAAAACAATGTATACTAGGTTGATTTGGGATCTTGCTATTTATATTTGGTTTAAGTTATGAATAAAGAAATGATTAGTCACTGAGATTTTGCAGCCTCTCAAGATCATTGTACAGTGTATAAGATTCATTAACAGCAATGACCACCAAATCACCACTGAACACCTTCATACGGGAATTAAAATACAAACAAAAATATGGATTTGTAGTGTTAACAGCATTTAGGGATGGTAACATCAATGAGAAATATATGCCTGCAACAAAAGAATCAGAATAAAGAATAGAGTAACTTGCTTTCACTTGGTACCATGCTGTAAACCCCTTGCAACAATCCATGTGTTGTCCTAACTCCTCATTTGGTTGGCCTCTCTTTACCTGCCACCTTTTGTCTGAACTTTGTTTCTTCTCAAATCTTTGTCTTTCCTTTGTGTCCCCATTAATATATCCTCTTCTTACTTGTGAGCTGTGAAATGGCATATATAAGGAAAAGAGGGTATGATGCTTCACTTCTTACTGTAAGTCACTGAGAGAGCATTAATAGGAAGAATAAGTCCTTCTTCCCCAAAATGTAAAGAAAAGCTTTAGAGGGGTTACTATACCCTACATCTTTTGATTTTCCTGTGGTGTATCGTTATATGGGATTCCCACTTAAAACACTTGCCATCTCTAAAGGTTGTGCTCATTTCAGGAAGTATCTTTTATTACTTTCTGCTTAGAGAAGAAAGTATTAAATTAGTTGTAAGATTATGTGTATTTATGCTGTAACACACATTGAATTCCTCTCTGAATGTGTTCTGGAAAACCTTTCCTGGTATTTACAAGAGACATAGCTAAAGAATGTGTTCTGAAGTGAAGCCAAGATTTGTATTTTTTCCCTGTGAAGAGCTCTTATATTTGACAGATCTCCAGTTTTGGTTCTCTTTTGCCTCAAGTTAACAGCAACTTAGCCACCGTGTGTGTGTGTGTGTGTGTGTGTTCACTGAATGCAGGCTTGAAAGACCTACATTTGGGTATGAGCCACTGAGATAACAGACTTAATATCAGCAACATTGGAAAAGCCCTACCTAAGCCACTGTATGAGCCAGGGTATGTGGTGTGCTGCACGCTACACATGGGTCTTAGCGCTTTGTTAAGCTGAGCAGCTGTGTATTCTTTTTTCTTTATAGTGAAGTCTAGAACTTTATTGCCCTTCTGGTCACAGAGTAATAAATCGGAGAAAGCCACCAGGAAACCCACTATGCTCATATGGCTTATTTTACATCCTTACTGGGAAAATCTCATCTGACCTTCAGCCAGCACCTCAAGAGAGTCTAAGGTGAGGCTGTCACTGAAGTCAGTGGATGAGATTTTTGTGGGGGGTGAAGGAACAAGAGAGACAATGCTTAGGTCCAAATTACTTTAAAAAAAAAAAAAAAAAAAGTAACCTCTGAAAGAATGAGAGAGACTTCAAGTAGATCAACTCCCTGAAGTATGTTTGCTGAAGTATTTTTTGAAGACTACAGTATTTTGCTCTGAAGTTTTCACTATTAAAACCACTGAAATGTGTTGGAAGGCCACCCATTTGTTGTAAATCTCTATTCGGGAATGAAGAGATATGGAAAAAAATTTTGACTTGTTTGCAGAGAAATTTCCCTGTGCAGAATTGCCAGTGACACTAAACTTATCAGCCTATCAACCTCCGAAGCATTAGAAGAGGGGAGTAAAGCAGAATATATTGTCATTTTCAGATGAGACATCATTGCCTACTTAGGCCAGTGTAAGCTTTCCATTTTCAAAATAGATCAAATAAATTACTTCTGTCCATTAAAGTAGCTTAAATTATACTTTTAAAGTGATTTTTAAATGTTCTTTTGCCCAGTGCTTTTGATGGGCCCAGTAGACTAATTTCCCCAAGGCTTCCTTTCAACTGTACAACTTGAGATACGATTATTGTTTACTGTAATTAAACAGCATCAAAGCATTGATTGTCTATTTCAAATTCCTTTTCCAAGCTAATTTGAATCATTAACTACCCCATTGAAGATACGACTCAAATTGTTTCCTCAGTTTGCTTTTCTATTTTTCCTGCTTCTTTAAATAATATTCTATTATCTTCATTATTTTTTAAGACTCAATTCAGTCAACATGTGATGTGAAATTTAACTGTCAAGTTTGCTTCTTAGAAACTAAAATTAAGATACTGAAATGCTTGAAAGGGAACCAGAAATCTCAGCAAGACTGTAGAATAATAAAAACAATAAATAATTTTCCTTTGAGATTCTTAAACGGGTGGATGAGTGTCATTCCATTTGTAAAAGCTCAATAAATGGAGACATGGGCATCACAGAGGATGAACTTACTTGGGGTCACATAGCAACCTGACAGCTCAGCCCAGGGTGAAACACAGTCAGTCTGCTTTCTCAGGAACGAGCTGGCAGATAATGCCAGAATATCCTCCTCTCTGTCCTTCAGGGCATTTTCAGTCAAGGAAGGTCAGTGAAGGGACAGGAATTTCAATTGTGTGCGGCCATCAAAAGTATGCATAATCTTATATTTTGTTTCATTTTTTTTTCTGGAACTCTTGGGAGCAGAATGTGGAAAATGAAGGTGAAACCATCTGTGGTGACCTGCTGGATTGATCTTTCTATCTTTACTATGTACTATAAGGCTGAGCTTGATTTAGATCTTGTCTCCAAAGGAAAGAGATTTTTGCCCTAACTTGCATTGTTTTTAAGCCAATTTCATTAACTTAATGAGGAATCTCTATATGGATATCTACTTTTGCTCTCCATGTTCTTTTTAGTTTAGTACTAACATATTGTCTTTGTAATGAAACCAAGGTGAATTTAAGACAGAGTTCATACAGTGGTTGCAATTCCATCAGCTCTATCAGATTGAAAATAATAGTTTTAAAAACATACAATATGGAGCCAGGCATTTTGAAATTCTGCATAGCTGGGTCTGAGGAATCTCATAGGAAATCCCGTGTCCAAAAATAATAAACTAAACTAAACTAAACTAAACTCTGCAATAGAAGTGTTTCATATAGGTAGCTGCTTTTTTAGCTTCTGTGACCAGGTCCACAAGGAGTACAGAAAAACTGGCTTTGCCCCAACCTGCATTTAGAGTTTATAACTAATCTATTGTGTAGACACAGGAAATAATCTCTGATCTATAAGATATTGCACAGCAATGTTTCATTCTGGTGCTTAGATACTGTAAGGATAAGATCATTAAAAATGCATAAATAGTGTATATACCTGTAGGGATCTGACTTAAAACAGAGATGTAAGGGGAAGCAAAGTGCTTCTGCACCTATGAGAGAAAGAACACAAATGCAATGAACCTTTAATAAGATGGAAAGAAAGACACCTAATGGTCAAAAGGAAATTAACAGAATACAGCAATCATCAGAATACAAATCTCGAAACAAAGGGCAGGACTGTTTGCTGTCAGAGTCTTCAGCTGTGCTTCAGTTGTTTGCACATGCTGTATGAATTGCTGCTACTGCTAGCCACATACTGTGTAAGTATATAATATAAAGAGAGCATGTGTTTGTGCTTACACGTATTTTCCATATGGATTATAAATGAAACATCAAAAAGCACAATTACAGTAGAAAACACTGTTCTGCTAATCCAAAATGGAGAAAAGGGATTTTGATTTCTGTCGAGGTTTGATTGTGTAGTGACAATAAAACTGTGACAGATGTATTGTTAACCCCCTCTTCCCCCGCTTCCCTGTTCATTCCTCTTATCTCCCCCCTTCCCACTAAAGGCCTACGATCAGGAGGGAAAGAAGGACAGAGAGAAGAGAGTTGGAAAAATTAAAAATGTTTTACTAATGCTACTAATAAAAATAGAGAAAATAATACAAAATATACAAAACCAATCTTGAAAGTCCCAGCAGCTGCTCTGGCAGATGAAGGGCCGTCACCCGAAGTCCTGGACTGGATTCTGCAGCCAACCGGAGCTGGATTCAGTTTGTCACTAGGCCTCAGTTTGCAGGGACGACTTACAAAGTCCTCTCCTAATGTCAGCCATAAGGAAAAAGGGACGAAATCCTCGTGATCTCCCACTTTTATATGAAGTATCATGTGAATGGGATGTTATACTCAGTTGGTCAGTTTTTGGTCACCTGTTTCTCATTGCCCTTCTCATGAGATGTGCATCTATGCTTATCAATGACCTCGCATTCCATTGCTATGTCAACCAAAACATGTAACCGGCTTTTCAGGAAAATGCAGCTGGATAAGAAGGCATTAGCTGACAGGCAAATTCCCTAAAAGAGAAACTTGTTTTTCACAAAACCAGGACAATTTCTCAGTCTTGAATATATCTACTTTCTTTCAGATTATTTGAGCCGTCATGTTTATAATATACATAATAAAAGATTGTTTTGAAAATATGAGCATCCATATGATTTGAAATAGTGTTTTCAATGGAGTGAGTAACCTGTTAAGATCTGGGTCTAGCCGTATCTAATCCCCCTTCACTAGCTGAATTTGTCTGCTCAGAAGAACATTTAGTAACCAAACAGGCCTTGCCATCTGTCTTGAGTTTTAAGGACAGGAAATGAGTGCAAGAGAAGTATCTAAGGAACAAGATATTAAGTAAGGCTGGAGTTTCACTATTCCAAAATTTGATGGAAATAATTTGGAGGTGACATATAAACGGCAGGAACCAAACTGAGAAAAAAAATTGCAGCCTTCAGTTAAAAAATTGAAGAAGTCACTACCTAATGCCCATGAAAATAGTACCTTCAAACACCTTTTCCCAGAAGACAGCATGTTATAGCCATCTGGACACCAAGGAGCTGCATGTACAGTCCCTCCTACATGGCCCTATGTTCTGCTAAATGCAGTTCATAACTTTCAGTGAATCTCCTAAAAGATTCTCAAGAATTATAAGAAAATGTAAAACCTAATGCCATTTAATCTTCTGGTTAATATATGTGCTCAGTATAAGACCAAGAAAGCATATATCTGGTTATGTACTGTGTTGTATATACATTGTAGCAGGCTTGAAAATAGCCTAGGTGCTTCCCCAGAAATGTTCTTCTTGTGTTTTGTTGGGGTTTTTTTGTTGTTGGTTTGGTTTGGGTTTTTGTTGGGTGGTTGGTCAGTTGGTTGGTTTGTTTTCCAAAAAGGACATTGATGCTACATAGATTGCATGAAGCATGCAAGCCAATGGGGAATGTTTAATGAATAGAATAGAATAGAATAGAATAGAATAGAATAGAATAGAATAGAATAGAATAGAATAGACTTGTACAATCTAAGCAGTGACATGATGCTCCTATTAATTTATTTACGAACTTCTAACAATTAAAAGTGTATGCCATATAACATCTATCACTTAAACTGCATGAGGTTCCTAAGGTTTGATTTGTTGTTCCAGTGTTCTAATTTCATACCAAAATAAGAGCTTGAAAAGACATGAACCTGCTGAACTGTACTTCGGGCATATATTTCATTAATTTTATGTCAAGAACCTCAGATCCGCTTTCTGTCACTCATAGGTGTATATACAGATAGGGAACAGCATGTCTTTAAAGGCTGTTCCATTCTTCCAATAAGAGTTTTTAAAGTCCTCCTCAACCCAGCTTGCCCTACTATGATGCTTTATCATTTAGCCCTTGATTCCAGGCTCTATTTAACATCCACCATAGGAGACTTGTCCCAGTGTTGTTCATGATTTACCAACTCCTTCCCTGTCCTGTCTTTACAAATCACTCTTGTGTTTCAGTGACATGGAGATGCTCCATCAGCAGTTTCAGTTTTCTGCTACAATTTTCTGGCCACTCACTTTGTCATTTTCTAGTATCTGCAAGTAACGCAATTCTTGGTAGAGAGACAACTGATCTACAGGCATATTTTGAACTCCAGTAGGCAGAAAAACCTGGAACATATTGGCAAAATTTATGAAACACTGTATAGATGAATTTGGTATTTCTTACAGTGTGATACTTACCAAGAAGGACAGTTGGAGTGAGTGACCTGAGTTAGCAGAGAACAGCAGCAGTGTATGTGTTAGTCCTCTTGAAAATATTTTATTTTTTAAAGAAAAGTAGGCATAATTTGGTTGTCAGGCAGGAATGTCAGTGGCTGTTCTGAAATAGGAGCTATCTGGGCCTTCTGCATGTGGTTGCCAGGTATTGGGCCATCCTGTGTTGTAGCTATCATACTATATTGGTTATGAGCTAAACTGATTTTATCCAAAACAATGTTAAACATTTGCCGGCCAAATACTGCGTATGGAGAATTTCATTGTGTAATCGGTGAGGGAGTGTCTATATGGAGATCATATTACACAATAATATTCATATTCTGTATTAGCAAAACAAATGGAAAACTAAGCTGAAAATATTCTTCACTGACCTTCTTTTGAAAGACATTTCATCATTTATGCCTGCCTTTTGCAATCATAGGAAAGACATAAGAAACTTCATCCCATTCTGTAAGAAGGTTCTCTTATGTCATGGTATATAAAACTCTTAATTAGGATTACTTATCTAAAAATTAATGCATTTCCAAATTGAAGTGTCAACTGTGCTGTCTTTTTTTTCTTTTTTCTTTTTCTTTTTTTTTTTTTCTTTTTTTAACTGTTCCAACTAATTGCTGGTGATATTTATGCTGGTGAAATCCATCACTTGGTGTTACTTTCCCACACACAGGAATTATTCATCCATCCATCAAAAGGTTTGTGTGGGTGATAATGATGCACACAATAACATTAAGCTGCAGTAGCTCACCTTCAGCAGCGCTCTTTCCACAGACTCTGACAAGCTCCTGGTTTACAAGTATTCATCACAGGCACTGAATATTGTTTTCCAAAACTGTGCAGAACATTTTCTAGGCAGGGGATCTTTACAAGGAAACTCCGCTTGGGTAGATGGAGCTACTACGTAAATGAGAAGCCGTGCTGTTTCTCAGCTTTCTCCTGCCACTCTTCATGCCTGCTCTGACAGCCTGTGCTCAGGGCTGCTTACATGCAGCGTTATCAAAAACATCTCAGCCACAGCTGAAGGAGCAGAGGGCACGTAAAATCCATGCTTCACAGAGCATTCACCAGCACGTGGGGTCTTCCAGTTGTGGTATCAAAGAAACCAGTATTTCCCCTGTTTAGTTTTGGGCACTTTATTATCAAGATGACATCCAGAAATTACGTGAAAGTTTGTTGGTTTTTTTCTTGCTCTGCAAAAGTTTTCCTGGATGACAGTGGGTGAATCTGCCAGTCTGTGAAAGGTTATTTCAAGGAACTGCTGTTTTGAAGTTAATCTCATTGGTATTTCTGAGGACTGATGCTGGCCATAGAACTATCAGCATGGGCAATAATGTATTGCAAGAATTCAATGGCAAGGGGTGAGATGTGTTGCTTGGCTCCTGCTTTGGGGTTTGGGGGGGGGGGTTGCCTTTTTTCACCTTTTTTTTAAGACTGGCAGAGTCTATTAGACTCTGAAACATGTAATTGACATTACATAACTGCAACATGTATAGGTAATTGATTTTAAGAAAAAAAAAGTCTGGGATATAAAGATAACAGTGCTAGGACTGTGCTGTTTTTCTTGAATGTCTAAACATCTTTGTCATTCAGACAAAAGATTACAGTGAATAATCCCTTTTATTTTCACTTAAAACTGCATCTCTCCATAGATGCAGAGATGACTACCATGGAGCCTTCTCATTAGGAAGAACTATTTCAAATGACTGCTCTAATATACAAGGGAGAGACCTTAGGCATCCATTAGAAAAAGTGAAGTGAACATAAAGGATTTAAATATTACATGCTGCCTAAATTGTCTGTTTTGGCTGGTAGAGAAATTGCCAAGGCGCTATTATGACTAAATGCAATTCATCTAAGTTACCTTTAAAGTTTGTATTCCAGGGAAGAGCAAAACCTGGAAAGCGTCACAGTGATCAAAGCTGACAGCATGATCATTTTAATTCTGAAAACTGAAGCAGCTAGAGCAAGCACTGCAGGCAAACAAAAATATTGCAGGCAAACAAAAATGCTGCAGTTTCTTCAAAGGATGATAACTTTTAACTATAGCCATTATTTGGTATGCCATTTAATGTTTGAAGTAGAATACTTTTTATTGCTTAACACCTTAATTGAGAAAGCTAAAGTTTAAAATTAGATTAATAATATTAAAAAGCATTTAATGCAAAACCAAATCTTGAATCACTAGTTTGAGGTCAGTGAGCAAAATCCATGAAGTGATTATACAATATATTATAGGACTGACACATAGTTACAAAGTCTTAATGCACACAAAGATATTTGAATCAATTTTGCAGGTAATTTTTCTGTTTCAGTAGGTGAATCAGAGAAGTACTAAAGAACCTGTCATTAATCGGCTTCGAGAACTAATTGTAAGACCAAGAAATGCAGTGTCGAGCAGCGGAGCATGCAGACTTCGAGATTCAAGGGGAAGGGAGGGATGACATTGTAAGGCTGTTTCCACCTTGGAAAGCCCTGTCTGAATTCAGATGATGTAAGACCAACATTAACCAGTGTTGTAAAGCCAGCTCAGTGAAGCCGCTTGGGCCCAGCCCAGCCAGTATTTCAGCTTTTAAATTGCACTTCACATACTCAAGGTGTTTGACCAGCACTTGACTCTCTGATCCTCATAAAACCCTTTGGCAGTTGGTGCATCATTGGTACAGAACACCTAAATAGAGGGAAAAAAATAGATCCCAGTTTTTCATAATATCCGCCTCCAGTTTCCTTAGATACCAGACTGTCACAGATCAGGCATCAAAAATCAAGACGTGAAAATACATACTTCTGAAAATACCTGATCATGTCCGTTCCCTGAAGGTGAGATACATGAGAAATGGGGATCCATGGATTTCCTTCTCGAGTCATTGCAGGCTGCCAGAGTCAGTGCCTGCTCTGTGCTCATCTGTTCCCCTTTGCATTTTTCTTGGTGTTTTGTCTCATCTCACTAAAGTGTTAATCTTCAGCACTGACCTAGAGAAGATTTCAGAGAAAAATTTCTGTGTTGCAGTAGCAAGGGATTTCTTGTAAAGATGCCCCCCTCTCACAATGGTTTCTTCAACTTCTTCTACTTGTTGTCATCTTGTTTAAATATCTGCTGATGAAAACTGACAATCTGGTCCTCTTAATCATTTAATGTCACATCAAATATCTGTGATTAAGAGAGAAGAAACCCTTACAAATGAAACATGTTTTATGCTTTTTTTTCCTTGTGTACCTTATAGTATATGGTCTATTTTCTGGTAGACTGTTCTCTTCCTGACTTTAAAACTGATAAGTACAATAATAATGTACATTTATAGTGCAATTAAATCTTTCTTATTCCATTTTTTTTGCCCTGCCTCTTATTATTCCTCTGGTTTTCCAGATTAAAAATCTATTCATAAATCACATTATATGTTTCTGTATACTTTGTATGGATTTTTCACTTTTATTTCTCAAAGTCTATGAAAAAAAAATGCAACTTCAAAGAACTCTAATGAATTTTAATGAAGGAACTGTCAATAGTTTGTATGTCTGAGGCGATATGCTATTATTTGCCTTCATATTGAGTAAATATCGCAAAATATAATAAGTATATAAAAACACCTTTTTTATCCCCTTCACAAAAAAAAGGCAGATGCACTATCTGCAAAAAAAGAAAAAGAAAAAACCAGTCTCAGTATGTTTTTATTAACAGATCTCAAACTTTCTAAGAATATTTTATAACTGTTTATCCATTTATTTTAGAGTACCCAGATGCCTTAATAAGTCAGGTGTCTGTTGTACAAGCTACTGTAAAAAATACAGACTATGCAAATGCCTCTATCGCAAAGATCTTACAGTTTAGAAAATAAGAGTAATAAATCAGCCTAGAAGCAATATTCTTACATTATAAAAAAATAACAGGAGTTTGCATAAATTAACAGCGTGCTTAATTCAAAACCAAAGAGTAATAGGGAATACATAAAACTAACTTGCTCCCTTTATTAATTTACTTGACAAAGTTTTCTGTTACCTTTAGAAATCATAACTATTTTTCTTTCAAAGACGGTA
This sequence comes from Columba livia, assembly GCF_036013475.1. NCBI lineage: Eukaryota > Metazoa > Chordata > Aves > Columbiformes > Columbidae > Columba > Columba livia. The sequence goes on from NC_088603.1 coordinate 110,777,099, forward strand.
TGTGATTTTTCTTTATGCATCTATCATTCTCGCAAACCACTCTGGGACTCCTGTTTACATAAAATATCAAAACTTACCGTGTCTTCTTCATCGGCCTTTATTTCTAATTTATTTTCCTTGCCATAGTAAAGTTCATGAGAAAATTGGTTTTGCTCTGTGATACATAAACTTTGCTTCATATCTTCTCCAAATGGTAATGGCTTCATGAAGATTTTTAAAAGAAAGTAATATTGTGGAATAGAAACATCAAAAAAAGTTCTTTTTATTTTATTTTTATTTAGTCCAAACTGAACTTTCTTAGGAGGGCTTTTAGTTTCTTAGATATATGTAACATGCAGGGTATGTTCATAGGATACTGGCACCTAGTATATTTGGAGGTGACCTTGTCTGTCTAGAATTTAGAAATGATCTCATTTAGGCTGAATGGCAGCTTCCTCTTATTCCTCTTTTCAAAAAAAGGTTACTTGGTGAGAAAAAAAATTCAAACACAAAATCCAGGCAGAGGAGGTGTGGAGTCCTCACCAAACATAATTCATCTTACTACCGTGGTATTGTTTTAGAGGTAATAATTTCACTTTAAAAAATAAAAAAATAAAAATAAAGCTAGAATTTGAGTACTAATTTACCCGAGAAAATGCATTTTGACATCTCGTCTGATATTTTCATCTCACATTTTTGCTGTTATTAATAACAATCCTCAAATGCTGATTTCCATAGGAAATAAGTAATGCTTGCATAGCAGTAAGAACTCCCAGGCTGAAAAGACTATCTGTAAAGTGTTAGTATTACCTCAGCCTCAGTTGTGTATGGTATCCTGCCAATCCCCCAGAGAATACTTGAAATTTAAATGAGTCATGTGGATAATTTGACAAGGCAAAGCCAAGCGTGTCTTCAGAAGCGTGTTATTTCTTTTTTTTCTGATATGGTATCTACTCATTTATCAAATGCAAGAACAAGCTCTTTTTACTGTTCATAGACTTGGAAATATCTCTTCTAAATTCCATGAATAGTAACAGTGGATCTATTTAGCATAGAAGAAAGTGGGAGTGTAATTAAGAGTATATGATAGCATTAAAGGAGGAAAAATCTAGGCTGAACATTGGAAAAATCTTTCTAATGTCAAAATTCATTAGACAGGTTCTAATCTATTGTACAGAGTGGCTGAAATGCATTTCTCTCTTTTTTCTGTCTGAGAAAACAGGAAATTCATGATAAGGAGAAAACTGAATCAGAAGTTTGCTAGGGATTGGAGACATCCAACTAGATGTTTGAGAATTAGGTGCATTGTCTGAGAGCATCACTTAGTGTTGCTTTGTGATCAAGGAATGGTGAGAGTTCAGGAAGGAGTTCCATGTCTCATCCAACAGTCTTAGAGAAGGAAAAATCACTCCCTGGAGGAGCTGCACACCCTCAGTAGGCTCTTACAGAAGCCACCCTGACAGACCTGTGTTCTTTTTTATTTTTTCTGAGTTTGCAAAACAAGAAGATTAACAGAAATACCTGAATCAACTGCAAAAATAAATATGCAAAAATGTTGCTGAAAAAGCAACCTGTTTAGCACTTGCGTGATTTCAAAGCATCAAGCTGCTTAGATCCATTTTGAGTATTGCAGTTGGGCAGGGATAGTTTTGTGAGATGTTTGATTAAGCAGCTCTCCTGAGTAGTCTGCCCTACTCACACTGTGTAAATGACTGAGCTTCTTTTTGTTAAGCATTTCCTGCTGCAATTTACAGTCCAGAATCAATTTTCGTTCGCCTGAGAGTATCAGGCTGTTAACAGTGATGGTTTCAGGATATGCTTCAAATGTGGTTTGCCCATCCATGCAGTGTTGATGGTAATCCACTGAAGAGAAGTAGAGCAAACAGCTGATGATGGTAACTGTTATCTGCCATCCCAGTTTAATTCACCTGCATTGGTGAGACTATATATACAGGCTTTTAAATGAATTGCATCCTTTTGGAACTCCTAGCCCAGCATGCACATTAAAACACCCACACCAGAGAAATAAAAATCTGAAGACTATTGAATTTGTACACTTCGCTTTTGTGGTTGCACAGGCAGATGGAAAGTCTGTGGGCGTTGATCTGTTTCTGAGCACGCAATGCATAGAGTCATTGCTGATCGTGCTGGAAGGACTTTCAGCCCTGTATAGACTTTTGGCCTACAGCTGAGGCTGTCAGTAAAATGCACATCTGTCTTATTCCAGGCAAGTAGCACTGTAAGTTTAATACAGATATGGAAATGTCCTGTGCTATAGAATGCATATATAACTTTGGCAAGTGAGAAAAGGAGAGCATGAGAAGTCACTCTGGATGTTTTCTGGCCCGTAATCTGTGAATTTCATTTCACTGCTGCAGAATCTGTATTTTCAGACATATTGGCTGATTTGCCATTTTCTTTGGGCTGTATGTCTTCCTTAAATGTAACTAGTGCAGAGAAGTTTAAGGTGACTTTGATTCAGTTTTAGTCTTCTGAATAAAGAGGAAAAATCTATCACTAAACCCTGTGGAGAGAACCAGCTCAGACCAATTTCAGCATTTTTAGGATATTCAAGATGAAAGAGACATGTCATTACTTTGTAGAAATAACAAAGCTATCTACCTAAAGTCAATTTTCTACTTCCTGTGTCTTGTTATTTATTATGTAAGAAGCAGTTGATTTAGAATAATTGACTGTGTAAGCTAAGAACTGATCAGGGTTTGCAGGTTTTTTTATTGTTATTGCTGCAGTTTTTTATGCTTGCATCCTTTTTTAAGTACTGCAGTCTTTTGGCTGTGGTGTGTCTCTGTGGACATTGGTGTGTCTTTCTTGTGCACAAACGGAAGTCACAAGTAGTTCAAGCTAAAAAGGCATTTGGCTCTGTCCAGCTTCTTGACCCACAGTCCAGGTGGGTTTCCTGAACATGAACATTTGTAATCCCTTCTGCAACCACATTCTGACTTTCGGCTTTGAAACCCAAAATGTATGGTTCCGTTCCCTTTCCTGAAAAGTTTCTTATTTTCTTTATGCTCTTTTTGGTTACTATTCTTCTCCTGACAGTTGGGCTTAATCTCTTCACAACAAGATAGAGCTCAGATAGTTAATCTTTATGTAACAGTACTCAAATCCTGCCCCAGCTACACCTGTGGCTGTTCCACTCCTAAAAAAAATTGCCTATTTTTCACATGGTGTTGTCAATAGAGCCAGAGGGTGATTGCTGGCTGGGTGAGAGCTCGGTCTGGGAAGATATGCTTTATGAGGATTCAGTCACTTTTTGTTGCAGGGGCCCTTCCTGAGGGCTCTTGGTAAGAAGAGGAGTTGTCTGTGCTTTAAAAGTAAGTGTTCAGACTCCATGTGCAATATGAATAATTTTTTGCAAAAATATGTGACTCCTGTTTGAATCATGCATATTGGCAAGAATGAGAGACATATTAGGTGAATGATGCACTTTATTTTCCCAATGAACAGATGGCATCTGCATCTTTTAATAACAAATTTTGCCCTCTACCTCCTTAGTAAAACAACTGAGGTTCTATGCAAAGTTTTTCAATTTGCGACTGTTCATTGTTATGAGATGAAATCTTTTTTAGCTACTGAAGTGTATTCAGTCTTTTTGCAAAAAAACAAAACAAAAAAAAAAAAAGAGGAAAGTAGAATGGAAGGAAGGCGTTGCAAAGCATCTTCATTAAAATAATTGATTCTTGAGTTGAAGCACAGATTAGAGCAGAAGTGGCTTTGACCTTCTTAGCTCGTATGTCAACTGACTTCTGTTGATTGCTTGAAGATTCAGATAGATGATGAAAACCTCTAAATCCTGTCCTGAAGTAACTTTGCAAAAGTATGCTCAAAGCCTAGTGACCTTCAAAGGTGGACCTGTGTAGCATTAGTTACAGTCAGATAGATCAGATGCTTTGTTCTCATTGCACACATGGGGTCGTTTCAGCCACTTGAGTTTCATTAGAGAACTGTGGATCTGTGTTGGGTTCTACGATGAAAATAATTTATATTTAGGAAGGCAGGATGTGAGGCTCAGAAGGAAGTTCTGATTCGTACAGTTCTTTCCTATTACCAACAATTATGCTAATAAAAAAATAAAAATAAAAATGTTTAAAAATTGAGTCATGAACAAAAATGATCATAAGAAAAAGGTATATTGTTTTGTTTTGGCTTCTTCCAGGAAGTCATACCTACTTCATCTTTTGTCTAGATTTGATTAGCTTTCTAAATCACTGTAGAACAGAAGTTTTCCAGTAAGCATGAACAGCCATCTTTGCTAATGCCTATTAATCTGGCTTTTCAGATGTCAGCACTGTTCAGCAGTTCTGTGGGGAAAAAAAAAACAAAGCTAGCATTATTAAATTAGTAGGAAACAGTGGTGGTCTAAAAGCTGTATCATTTCATATATTTAAGCAAGATTCTGCGGTGTTTGCCTTGTTTTCTGTATTCCGTTCCACTGTCTGCTGCAAATGATCATTACATGTCTCGGTCCATAGATGCAGAGTAAGGAAATGACCTTTGTTATCTGCTGCTACGGAAATAACAAGTTTTTGCTATTTCATCATTTTAGTAAAGTTCCTGCACTTCATTCTTGTGCCTGTTGCAGTGTGTTCATTTAACTGTATGATTTAAAATGAAGAGCATTTGGCTAATTAGCAGGCAGCTGTTCACTTAAGTAAATGACTCATGGAGTGATATTTATGGTGCATAACTATTTTTCAAGCCTGGAGAAACTTGGAAAAAAAAAAAAAGGACAAAAAAGCAGATGTTTATGCTTCTACATCCATGAAAAATGCTGTGAAAACCAACTGCTGCTTTCATTTAATGACATTTTTCTCTAAACTTAGTGGTAAACTGGTAACCCCAACTTTTAAATAATATCTTTCAAAATTAATGAGATAGCACTGTAAAGAAAATATCCCAAATACTTTCTTTCCAGTATTTATGTGAGCTGAATATGTAATATGAATGATCACGCATCACATGAAGAGGTCTCAAAGTTTATGATATCCATAGGCTCAATTCACACTAAGAGTACAGGAATTTGCAATTTTGCTAAAGCCTATTTGCTTTTTTTGCTTTGGATTACAGAGCAATTATGTATAAAGTAGTTCATCTACAAACTGGAAAATATCAATCCCTATAAACATCATACAGATTCCATTTTAAAATAGCATTACTACAGCAAAATACTGACAGTGTTTCCTTTGATCTGCTTTGGGAGTTTATAATGTGAGACACTTTAGCATTTGGAATTGCGTGCTTAGGGCATTCCCCACAGACTGCCTTGTACCCAGGTTTCTCTCCGTGAGCTGGTTATAACTGAAGACATCATATTGGTGCTTTGGGCATGGGTTGGGTTTTTCTCCCCACTTCACTCCTCTTTATTTTACATGGCATTCTTCTGCTGTGTCACTCCCGCTGTCGGGTACTCTTCCATGGTTCTCATCTCTGCCTGCTTTGGTTTATGCATGCCCAGGTGCTCAGCTCACTCAATCGTAGCTCAGGTACAGTATAAATTCTGTTCTAAACAAAGAGAACACTACCTCTTTTAAAACTGGATAGTTCATCCACGAATTTAAAATTTCTGAGACCATACCAAGTTCTGAGGATGAAGTTTGGTAGCATTGCTGGGTGGTTAGACAGGTGGATAGTTTATATTTTTTTTTTTCCTTTATTCTACTCCTGCACTCTGCTTTCAAATCTTCTGAGGCTGTTCTAGAAAAGCTGTTGGTGAAAATACACAGGTTTTGGTTATTTTGAAAGGACTTAGTCTTCTTTCTCATGTAAATGAGGGCAATCTGCCTCTCAGAAAATGGCATATGTACACTCTACCACAAAGTCTGGTTTTAGGTTTTTTTGTTGTTTTCACTGGGATAAAGAGAAAGGACATTTCCTTTATGTAACCAGAATGCAGTTCAAAATCTTAGAAATACTCTTTAAGAAGGAGAATGGAATCATTGTAGGATAGGTGCTTTCTTAAATAATGATTACATCTTCAAAGAGGAAGCTGAGGTGGATAAGCATTTTGTGACTTGATTAATGGACAGCAGGATTCATCTGTAGTTTATTTTATCTAACAAGAATGATTTTAGGCTAGATTTTGTGCTGACTGGGTAGTGAGTAGTAACTATCAAGGAATTGTAACCAGTCTGTCCACTCTCTATGACTAATCTGGAAGAACATATTTCAGTACATTTTGGAAACAGGTGTGCCAAGATAGAATGGAAAGCATGTAAAACCTAGATTTATGTAACAGAAGAATTGGAGGTTTGTTACTCTTATCACCTATTTTACTACCTATTTTGTAAATTCACAATCATAGCTCAATGTGTTATATTTAATTACCTTAGCATATAAAATGAGTACCCTAATTTCCTAAATAAAAAGGAAAAAGATAACAAAAGATTGGAGAAGCACATGTTATTGTCAAGATAAAACCCTGAGCTAAACTGCCAGACTTCAGAAGCAAAATGACCTCCCCAGCTTGAGAGTATTTTAAGATTTCCCTTTTCAGCACTCTTCATCTCTCAACAGCTTTGGAACAATTCCCTAAGTGAAAATTTACAGCTCTTGTAATGGTTGTTCTGTGATATATTTGAAATATAAAATGTGTGCTATATAGAACAAGATTTCAGTTTTTCACAAAAAAGAGCCATTTAAAACCATGGAAGCCTCTTGTAAAGTGCAAAATACATAGTTGCTTTCTTATTCCTCTGAGTGTTGATTGACTTGAGAGATCGCCACAAATTAAGCAGTACTTGAACTGAAAAATGCAAAATAAATTCTATTAGTAATATGGTTAGGTGAGTTACTATAGCCAACCATATTTTTTTATCCTTGGCAGAAAGAAGAATGTTTTCCTAGGTGTCTACTTTATAATGCTGTCCAGAATGACAGTATTCAAAACCTGTGTGAAAAGTGTATCTAGACAGTAGTGATTTGAATGGAGGATAGAAAAGACTTCATGATAGTGCTGAAACAGCAGTGTACCTATCAAAGCAACTCCACAGCGTAATGGTAATATATGCTCAGGTAAACCTCTATATATGCACATTAGATGAGTAGTTAATAGCTCATCCCAATTTATATTATTTTTCTGATATTTAATGTTGTAAACGTTGTGACTCAGTCTCTCAGTATCTTTGTAGTAGTGGCCAATCTGTAACACTGGTAACAGCAAACTCCTGTCATATACACCAGTGAATTCTGTTGACATCGCTTCTGTGTATTTATTAATGGAAAAATATTAACTATCTAAGATTTCATATGGAATACCACATCTCCATTGGAAGACAAAGGTATAATATTTGCTTAACAATTTCTAATAAAGGGTATGTGTTAATCTTTTTGTTAGAGGGATAAATGGTAATACTTTCAGAAAGGAAGGAATATTTTTTCCATTTTATTTGAAATGTACTGCCTTTATACAATCCAGACATGCATTCAGTGAGCTGGCAGCATATAGAATGTTTGAGAACTGTTTTGGAAGCAGTGCACTTTCAGCTGTTTACACCTGTTGCTTCATTAATATATGTCTAACAATATCAAGGTAGGAGTTTGTTTAGCACCAAAGAAGTGTATTTATAAATGAGAAAAATTCATCCAGTATTTGGCTCTTTATGGCAAATATAATGATTACTGATCAACTCTGCAGTTGACTTCATTGCTGGTTTGGTTTTTTTTTACCAGAAATATATTCTTTCTTATCCAAGCAAAATAAAAAGCCCCTGGTCAATATATAAGGTACATTTGAGATGGTGAATTTAAGCTCACAAGTCGTCACTGCCATTTGTCAAAGTGGATTTGAATCCAAGCAGATCATGTGCAAAACATGATGTGCAAGAGTAGAAAACTGCAAATATAGTAGGTTGAGAGAGGAAAAAAAGAATGAGAATTGTTCATGTATTGAAGAGGTGAACTGAAAACATCTACTCAGCAAGTGAGCCTAGAATTTTTTGTAAGAGGATTATTTAAGCATATTGACATCCAAACACAAGCAAAAGACAGATTCTGGTGTTTCACGTGTACAGAGATTATGAGAACAAGATGGAAGAGGAAAAAATAGTCCTGGTATTCAGAGTTCTAATACATCTGACGTAAATAAGTAGCACCTAATACCTGAAGAGGACCCAAAGTAAAAAGGGGATAAATGGCCGGATTGAAAATACAGAGACAGTATGAGAAGCCTACTAGCTTGTATTCTTCTTTGTCAGGTTTCTGTATTTCATATAAAAACTAGATGAAAGCCAAATCCTAAAACCATCTTATAAACCTGCAATTTCATAACTGTCACGCTTTGTAGAAAAGGTCCATGAGTTTACTGATTTCCAGTGGAATTGCCTAATTGAGAAAGCTGAGTGGCTTGGTGTCAGATTAAAGATAATATATTTGCTTTCAAGAAACGTGGTCTTCCACCACTAAGTTAGCAGAATAGCTCTTCTAGGAGCAAAGACATTGTGGGGTTTATTTATTTATTTATGGGCTAAGATTAATTAAATACTAATCACTTGGTACACTAGGTTTGGTAAATAAACCATTGCCGGTATAAGGCAGGCAGAAGGCAACTGTTTTTACATATCTGCTGTTCAAAGTAATAAAGGATCAAAAACAATGTACAAAATACAGGGCATTGTTTCAGTGCACAGATATCCTTGATCTTGATTCCAAATATAATGAACTGAAAGTTTTTCTCAATTCACATTAAACCAGTCTCCATCAGGCCACCTCAAAACAGAGAGAAGACTGCTGACAGGCAGGTGCTACTCCTGTCCAGATTCTAGGTAAAGCTGTAACACCTCCACACAATCTGTGGAGAAGATGCTTCAAGTTTCTGCTCCTAGGTGGCAGGGTTTCTCATAGAAGAGAATTTTCTAGAACACAGTTTGAATGGTGCTAATTACCAACAGGAATTGCTCGTATTGTCTTGAACATTTGTGCCACATGTAGCTAGAAAACCCACACACGGGTTTAAGGGTTTGGTGACAGAGAGGCTTTGCTCTAATGGTTATTTGCAATGGAAAGCAGATGCAGCTGTACTTCGTTAAAAGAGAGAGACCCTGGGGAGCCACCATTGTGGAGAAACTGCTGTATTGCCAGGTACCGGTGGGGCTGGGACTGGTTGCAACCGGTGGTTGCTTTGAGGACCTCTCCTACTTGGAAATTCTGCGATAACCTGAAATGGCTCTTCCCTAAGGAAAGCTTCCGAAGAAGTGGCAATATTGCCTCTTACTGTCTGCTTGGAGAAATAGACAGAAATGCATGATACTAAGAGTTTCATTTGCATTTCGCTGATTGACCTACACAGTAATTCTAGGGAACAAATTATTTAGCACAATTTCAAGCTATTACCCAAAATTCCAGCAAAACCACATGATTTGCTTTACATATGTGGTAGTTTTGCTTAGTAAATCTCCATAAACATATTTTCGTTGAGCTGTCGAAGTGGTGCAGGGATACATGTGTCTCATCCCCATAGCCTGAATGGTAACTGAGTGGATTATTTTCTTCCTCTTTGACTCTTTTCCACATGCTTCAAATGGATAATTGGGTTCTGTTGCTTTCTATACCATCCCTTACATTTGTGATAAGAAAAGCAGATGAGTTCTGTGAAACAGCTGTAGGTGTTCATTGTATGCTTCTGCAGGTCTTTTCCAACCTAAATGATTCTATGAATAAACCTGGTTTTCTTTTTTTAAAAAAATAACCCAAATTTTACAATCTCTTGCAGAATAAACCTCAGTTTTATCTACTGTTAATTTCTCCCTTTTTCCCTTTGTACATTTACAGTAACTGAAGTGTCAGCCTGAGAAAATAAATTATTTTGCAGACTGTCAGCAATAGGCAATACCTCTCTCAGTCATGCATGTAGGACTGCAGAAGAGAAATGTTTCAACAAGCATTAGACCTTATGAAGTGAGCAATTTCTTTTTGTTCAAGAGCAAACAATGGGAAGTGAGGACTAAAAGAGACTTGAACCCAGGTTTTGGGGGAGGATGAGAAATGAGTTGCTGACCTTTCTGATGAATAGCCTGGATTCACACTGAGGCAGGATTTGTCAGCCTAAAAGTTCACTAGTATTTTGAGCTAAATAGGGACCTTAGGACATGGCTACACTTGGATTTTGCGTTTGTCACATTCTGTGAATATATGTTACTGTATGTTTAGTGGTTACCACTCATGCTTTGCAAAAGAAAAATATACTTTATGTGGAAGGGAGTATAAGCCTATGTGTAAGTATTTGTGTGTCATGCAAAGGCTGTATACAGGAAAGTGTTTCTTTTGATGGCTAAGCTGCCAGTTTACTCTAAAAACTATAAATAGATGTGTTTAGGACATCATGCTAGAGGCCAAAAGGCTCTTTTGTCATGGGCATTCAGGTCCTCCAGAATTTTGTGACTGTAATCTGTTTTAATGATTCAAAATTAATAGCTGTAGGCTCAAGGTGAGATCCTTGAAGTTTTTATATCTGCTAAATCTCTGTTTTAGAAATTAAATCCCCTTAAAAATTAACAATTTAAAAAAATATATTCCAGTGTAAGGTAAGTGCCTAATTATATTTGTCATCTGAAAGCATCCTTCCCAGACACAGCAGGGAAGTCAAGAGCTGCACTAGTCCCTGCATCTTCACCAAAAAAGAGCTACTGCTGGAACATGTGGTTTCCACAGACAGTTTTTAGGTATCTGTCACATGCTGACTGGGAATCTACATGGGTAACATCTGATTAGAATGTGTTTTGTGTGTATGCAGCATCTACATATACATATGCACGTCTGCCCCTTTGGTAGTAGTTGTAAGCATTTCTGAAGGTACCAAGTCCCATGCATGGGTGACAAAACACATTGCTTTTACTCCTTCTTAAGCAGTATCTGCTTGTACAGCAAGTAACACAACCTTGTTGTTGTGTAGCATATTATCTGACAGAAACAGAAACAAAAACAAATCACATTCGAGTTTGCTTTTGGGCCGAATGAGCCTGTTGGTAACTTTCTAACTGAATTTTGAAATACTGTCTTTTCGCCTTCAAAAGAGGAATATTCAAGCAGTTAATACAAAGTATTTCAAAATTGATCAGAAAACTCATAGCTGAATTCAACTGTTTTAAGCCAGGCCTTTTAAATCAGATATGTTGTTTTAAATATTGTTTTTAATATAGTGAACATTGTTAGAACAAACTTACAAATTAACTTAGGACACACCCACCTCAACTTGGCATATAGAAAATCCCTAATTTGTGGAGAATTTAGATATTTATTGGCATACAATTTGTGCCCTTATTCAACTGTCATATTTCATTTTAACTTTAGTAAGTTAGTTTTATCACTGTATTGATCACTGGTCAAATGCTACAGGCACATACTGCAAACATTCAAATATTCCCATATTTTTCTCAGAAAATCTGAATATACAAACTAACCATCAAAAACTGTGTCCTCCATCAGAAATTGAATCATGTCAAATTAGCAACTCTTACCTCTTGGAGGTTTTTGCCCAATCAGTCTCACCAGAAGTATTGGGTAAAGTCACAAACTCACTTCAGAAGAAATGAACAGAGAAGTAATCCTATTTATCACTAAAATCAAAGCAGAAGTGTACCTTGTTTATTTTTTTTTCACATTGGCAGAAAGCAAGTGGCACAATGTTACATGACATCACTGTAGGAAAAACTCCAAGAACACATCCTTAAGTCTACTTCAAATATGAGTTGTTTCAGCTTCTATGGCCTTGACTCCACTGTTGAATTATTCAAGTACTGCTCTTGCCGGCTATACTTTTGTCACCATATGTCAACGTTTAATACATGTCAGAAAGGTTAACGGTTGTTTCTAAAGGGAGAATGTCAAGTTCCCATATAGCTGGGATGCTCGGTGGACTAGAACATTGTGGCTGGTAAATCTTTTTAATATCCACTTGTTTTTCCACAGTAACATTAGTATTACCTGAGAATTTCTGTTTGCCATTAAGGAAAAGGTTGTTCTTTTTCTTCCCAAGTGAAAGGAGCAGAAGTTTCATTTTAGTCAGATCTCTCATAGGAGTGAACGCTAGAAATAGCGCAAGTACTACTGAGGGTAAAACACAGCTTACACAACTGGAGCGAAACACTATTTATATGAATCCATAATGCACGCAGAGTTTAAGAGGTACTGTGAGGTGACTCCCCATGCTTTTGACTCAGAAGAGCAAGTTGAGTGCAAATCCTAGTCAAACACAGGATAATCTCCTTAAACCCAGCAAAGTCCTTACCTATCTGAGAGACAAAGGAAAATAAAAGAGATAAATTCTCCCCAAATCAGTCTAGTTGTGTCTTGTTCATAAAGCTAAAACTTACACCTATGATGCCACAATTTTGGCAAGAAACAATTCTTTTCTTAGTCCCTGAAATATAGCTGTTAGATTGGGCAGCATGTAAGCAGTCCCACAGCAGTGAAAATGCTAAATCTTGATAGAGTAAAACTTAGTCTCAATGGAATAGAAACAAACACCAGTGTCTGTTCTTTCTTATGCCCTATATCCAGAAGGATCCTTTAAACTATTTTTGGTGGAACGGGACAGGCGTCACCTCCTCATAACGTGAGCACATCTCAGAGAAGCCAAATCCATTACCTCAGTCTGGCCAGGACATAATTTCTCTTTCTTGGTGCTGTACTCCCTGTTGCTTCAGCAAGCTAATTTTCTTTCAATTAGCTGCAAAACAGTCCAATGCATCAATAATCATTTGGCCTTTTGAACACTGGCCAGTTTTGCTGCAGTTATCTTTTCCTATGGTGCTTCTTTCTATATTCAATTTTTGCTGCTGTTTATATTTTAGTAAATTAACTGGTGTCAAATTAATGCAGATATTAGTAGTTTCAACAAGAGACTTTTTTTTTTTTTTTAATTCTGTAAATAGTTCTGTATGTTTCTTTAAGTGAGAACAGTCTCTGTTTTGAAGATAGTGTCCTTAGCCACTCCTCAGAGGACATTCCTTCCAGCCCTTGCACCAGCTTTGTTCTCCTCTGGACATGTTCAGGGACTTTCACATCCTTCTTAAATTGTGGGTCCCAGAACACAGTACTCCAGGTGAGGCCGCACCAATGCTGAATACAGCAGGATAATCACCTTTTCTGACCAGCTGGTGATGCCGTGCTTGATGCACCCCAGGATGGGGTTTGCCCTCCTGGCTGCCAGGGCACACACTGGTGGCTCATGTTGAGCAGCAGCCCCAGGTCCGTTTCTGCAGGGCAGGTCTCCAGCCGCTCCTTTCCCTGTTTATACTTGTGCTGGGCATTACTCCATCCCAGGTGCAGAATCCAGCATTTGGACTTGTTAAGTTTCATGCCATTGACAAATTGCCTGATGCTTCAATCTATCCAGACCCCTCTGCAAGGCCTCATGTGTCTCAAGAGAGTCAACACCACCTCCCCGTTTGATATCATCAGTAATCTTACTAATGGTGCATTCAACTTCTTTTCATCCAGATAGCTGAGAAAAATATACTTAACAGAACTGGCCCTAGAATTGAGCCCTGAAGAATGCCACTAGTGATTGGTCACCAGCCAGATGTAGCCCCATTCACCACAATCCTTTGAGCTCTGCCCTTCAGCCAATTCTTCACCCAGTGCACCATGAACCTGTTATTCCTATACAACCTGTGTTATGTATGAAAGTGTAGGGCAGTCTCTAATGTCCAATTTTCTGTTCATAATGGGTTGGGCCCAGCCTGGTTTTGGAAAGGGGTTTAATTTTATTCCTTGTATCTGGCCTCAAAAATAGTTGGGGAAAAAAATTGTAATTCTCCACTGAAATTTAATTTTACAATGTTTCTAAATGTGTGATTCCAACCAACCATATCTCTTGGGGAAAACAACTAGGGCTTTGTATCACATTCTGGCCTTATACAAAACTCCAGATGATATGCTCAGAAGTTCCTGCCAAGAAAGAAGATAGATTGTTTCCAAATAAAATGCATCTTTAATACAAATCTGCCATTTATAAAGCAGAGAGAAGCCCAAGCATCTTGACTTTTCCTGAATCCATAACAAAAATTCTAAATATGCAAAGGATGCCTTTCTTTATGCTTTTTGAATGCAATGAACAGTGTTAAAAGCATTAGTCAAACTCACGTGTGGTATCTTTCTCAGTGGTCACTTGTTATGCAAAGAAATATGAATTTAGAGTACGAGATGTTTATCTTCTTGCACATATTTTTGCTTAAATTATTTATGAGATCTCTTCTGCCAAGATAAGAAAATTGCACTTTTGGAATAAACAGGGCATTGTTTTGTTATTCCTTAAGGTGTTTTGCATCTCCTAAGTGTTAACAGGTGTCTTTCTCCAACTCCACTTAAATTTTTTTCAAAACCCATTTTAATAATGCAATATATCATCAAGATAAATACTTGACAGAGTGTCTGGCTCCATTGAAGTTGCCAGCAAAATGTCCTTCGACTTCAAGAGGCAAAACAGGATAATCAATCTGGTGGGGTTTCAAGTATAACTTGAGTTACATCAACGAAACAGGGCAGATCCAAGCCATCTCATTTCTCCTGTTACGATGACCGATTCAGCTGGAAACTCCTCAGGCTTATATGGAGCTGACCATAAGGCCAGATTTTGATTCTTTATATGTGCCATCAGGAAGGGCTAGTTTCAAATGAAAAGTGAAACTTCCACCTGCATTTCAATCTAAACAGGTTTGCCCTTTTCTTAACACAGTGCTTACAGTGGTAAACAAGACCAGGGATTTTTCAAAGTATCAAATTTACATTCTTGTCAATTTACGTCTTACATTCTATAAGTAAATAATTTCTTTAGCTTCATGGAGTATAGAATACTAACATCTGTTGGGTTCATAACAGCAAATGACTTCTCAGGATACATCTTTCTTCATAAGTATTTTTCAGTTGTCTTATCAAAACTGCAGACCTTGCAGGAGTACAATGAATAGTTGCAGTAAGTAGCAGTACAGAGGGATACTGGGGGCTCATACCAGCTATGCAACATTTTTTGCTTGAATGTCTTTCATTCCTGATTCAAAGGAAGGGCCCCTTTCTTGCAAAACCTGAAATAATATTCATCTTTTGAAGGCATCCTTTGAGCACATCCATAGTGGGAACTGGAAAGGGTGCAGTAGTGAAAGATGTACATAAGAGAGGTGGCCATGCTGGGATTGCAAATGTAGCAGAGTGCATGTGGCCACTTCTACAGTTATGGCTTTAATGGAGACAGTGAAGCAGCTCCTTTTGGAGCTGTCTGCTTCCTTGCAGCATGAAGACAGTTCAGCTGAAGGCTCATCCTGCCTGCAGCAGGCACTGTCTCAATGGACATCCAAACTCTTAAGTAACATCATTGTGACAAAAATAATGTCACTCAAGGTTGTTCCCTATACTAGTGCTTTAATTTCTAATCCGTAACAGATTGCAGTATCTTCCTCTATGTATCTTATTAGAGCACATGAAAAGCCTATTTGAGGACTAATTCAACTGCAAGCATTGAGCCAAATGTACTAATTGTATGCTCTGGACATTGAATATACACTTAATTGCCATTTTCTTTCAGGCAAATGGCTTGTTCTGTTATGTCTCTAATTTAAAGAGATTAAGACAGTTTAGAGACTGATAGGAAACTAGAAAATGACATCAGGATTTCCCTCTGTACACAGTATTTCAGCACCAAAACATGCTGGAGCAGTAACATGCCTGGCACAGGAGGTGCAGGCATATCAAAGCTTCTGTGATTACAGTATTCTTTTGGTGTGGTTGCTCTGGTCCTTCACACATCTATTGATTCTGTCATGTGCATTTTATCCACATTCAAAACAATGTTGTTAGTGTTAGGTGAGCTTCCAAAGACATCCTAGCAGTACAAGTGTAAGGGTTAGATCAGCCTTTGGAAGAAGTGAAAACCTTCTAAATTCTCCAGAAAAGCTCCACATCATCTTAACTCCTCAATTATACTTTCTTTCAGTTTAGTGGACAACACAATCTGGTCTCTGAGTAGGCAGTTTTGCAATGTATGGCTTTTCATGTTCCTGAGGAAGAGGAATATTACAATTACATTTCTTCTACATCTTTAAGAATAGTCTTTCTGCTTTAAAAAAATCCCCTAATGGAACATTGAAAATAGCAAGATAGGGCTTTAACACCGAAATAGCAAATTTTAATCTTTCCAACTGTGATTATTCTCCTGATTGCACATTAAAATGTATCTGATTCACTTGCACATAGATTTAATTATGATTTAATTCTTTGATGAGAAGAACTTGTCATACCTTTTTTAGGAACATGTTTTCCAGTGCAGAGTCCTGTTGCAGCAATATTTCAGCATGAACTTATGTGAGGGTTTGGCCAAAGTACTTTTTCACCAAAAGATTTTTATTTTAGTACAAACTGTTAGCAATTTGATGCTGCCATTGAAATTGTCCAGGGGGCAAAAGACTCATTTCCTAGTAATGTCTTTGCACTTCTCAGTTCGATATTCAGGCTCAAGATTGTATTTTCTATTTTGTTAGTAGTAAAAGTGTAGGTACCTGAAGTAAAACAGCGTGCATAAAGTCTAAGGTTTGTGTGTCGTTACCTGTGTACTGTGAATTGTGACTGCACCTTTATTACTAATTACATGATGAAAAATCTGTATCTGTCACGTGAATTGTTGGCAACCTTGTCTTTAAATGATACATTTCAGTATGTAGGTAAAATTACAAATGTTTTCCATTTTCTAATAAATTCAATTATGTTACCTGTTTCCAATGATGCATGCATTCAGATGCACATGAAAACAGTAGCAGATATACAGAGCTTACTCAAAGTGAGATGAAAGTGAATTACAAAAATCAATATGTGACAACTACTGTGGCACTCAGATGAAAATAAGTTGTCTCCATATATTTCAGTACTTGCTTAATGACAGGACAGTTTCTTGGTGTTTGCTGTCAGTGAGGAGCCTCAACGTTACTTCATTTTGTGTTATAGAAACAACTCTAGACAAAATGTAAGATGCAAAATGGTCCTCAGACACTTAAAATACAACTGAAGCAAAAGCAGTCCAAGCTCTAGAAAACAAGAGCACACCTGAGCAGTAAAATGCTGCAACATCACAAGTGTCTGAGTTGCCCACTTAAAGTTTTTTAAACATACAAACCTGTGTTACTGCATATTTTTACGCAGTAAGTGTCTTGGCTGGACCAACAATGGGATCCACAAACTAAGCATCTCCTGAAGGTCCTGATTTGCTACACAGACTCAGAGCATGCTTGGAATATGCTTGCCTAAGCTGAAAAATAACATATATGCCTGGAGAAGAAGGTGATGATTCTGTTTTGGGTGATGATACAAGTATTTGCTCAGTAGCCTCACTAGAGTACTCACCTAGGAGGTATGACACCTGGATTCTGGAGTTCCCTCAGCCCCACTGTGTGTGTTGAGTACTATACCTGCCCAGCACTTCCCATTCCCTCTACTGAGCTTACAGTCACTGTGCAATCAAGAATGCAAATTTTGAGGAAGGGAGCAGAAAAGACACAGTTTGGGGGACCAGCTGAGATATTTGTTGAAAAGGGCAGATCTAGGTTCTGAGGTTTGCATCCCAGTTTTCTTCAGCACTTACAATGAAAGCATTCTCTTTGACTACTTTTAAACACAGTTCAGGTTTGATTATCTAAATTACAGTTATCTGAATACCATTCAAGGTCAAAATAGTCTCTGAAGAAAATCATAAAACTGGTTAATTAAGTGTTAAAAGTGACATGAACAAACAACAACAAACCACCAAAACTGGCCTAGGTGAGCACTGTCAGGAGTTAAACTAGATGTTGTACTGCACAGATTCAGTGATGTTGCTTCATGGAGAATTGTGGCTGTGGCATATTGTGGCAACAGTCCAGGTGGACTCTGACATGCTTGAACTGTGAAAACTATTCAAATCTGCCAGATGATGTACCTTCTGGTAAAGACAAGAAAGGCTGTGTGATAGGAATAGGAACAGGGTTTGTGTATGTGTAGAATAAAAATCAGGGCAATTACTTCTTGTTCCTGTTGTTTTCTTGTGCACACACATCCTCATGGAGCATATAAGCATAAAGAGTGTGTGTGTGTGCATGTGTGTGTAATCATGAAGTTTTTCATGGGGATCTGACTAGTCTACCCTAAAATTCCCTTAGATATATCCTTGAAGTAACTTAGAGGGAAAAAAAAAAAAATAAGTGAAGTGTCAGACTGGGACAGAACTTCTCAAAAGCATAGAAAACTTCTTAAAAGCTGTGAAATATGATGCATACAGCCTCTGGAAGCAGACCACAGGCTTCCAGTTTGAAAGTTGTCTGAAGAGAAGTTTAAAAAGATCTGCCCATGACTCTTTTTGAAAATTACTCATTCAGGGCTGTGTGTTCTCTCTCGGCTTAGTGTTATCATTCTTGGTGATGAGAGAGCATCCTCTGCCCTCGAGAGCGCTCCTTTGCTGTGACAAAAGAGGATTTCTTACAAAATGTTCCCTTTCCAGTTAAGGTTTTTCAGCAATGTTCTGACTTGGGCTTTTCACAACAGTGCTATGATGGAAACTGAAACAACTTTATGGCTCATACTTCAGGAGGTGCCAAGTAACTGGGATCTTTTTTGTCATTTCTTTCTTGACTAATGCCTATGTTTCTTAGCTTTTGACTCTTGAATGCAAAGAGATGCTTAAGAAAATCACTTTTATTCATGAAATCTCTGTGTTTCAGGACCTCATTTATGGCCTCGCTAGGCTGAATGCAATTCAGGTTTGTTTCTCTCATACTTGGAAAGGAAGTCCTTGTCTGGACTCAGGAGAATATCTACTGCATTTTGTGACTTTATTTAAAAATGAACCAAGAAATAAAATACTTTCCTCAGTAACTGAGTAGATTCTAAACTATTAATATAAAGTTGCCATGTCTTTTACAATTTCAAATGTGCAGGGACTTTTCTCTTATTTAAAACTATTGTCCTGGTTTAACCCCACCAGCAACTAAGCACCACGCAGCTGCTCACTCGCTTCCTCCCAGTGGAATGGAGGAGTGAATTAGAAGAATAAAAGTGAGGAAACTCGTAGGCTGAGATAAAGACAGTTTAATAAGTAAACCAAATCTGCGCACACAAGCAAAGCAAAACAAAGAGTTTATTCACCACTTCCCATCAGCAGGCAGGTGTTCAGCCACCTCCAGGAAAGCCAGGCTCCAGCACGTGTAACAGTGACTTGGGCAAACAAACACCATCATTCCAAACATCCTCCCATTCCTTCTTCTTCTTTCAGGTTATATACTGAGCATGATGTTGTATGGTATGGAATATTCCTTTGATCAGTTTGGATTAGCTGTCCTGGCTGTGCCCCCTCCCAGCTTCTTGTGCACCTGGCACAGTGTGAGAGGTTGAAAAGTCTTTGGCTACTTAGGAACAACCAAAATATCAGTGTGTTATCAACGTTATTCTCACCCTAAGTCCAAAACACAGCACTGTATCAGCTACTTGGAAGAAAATTAACTGTATCACAGCCAAAACCAGGACAACTAGGGAAAGTGATTAGGTTTTTTGTACTGAAAGCTTTCTTTTTCTTGTATTCTCTTTCAGGTAGTGTAAGTAACACTTTAAAATGTGTCAAAAGTTATTCTAACTCAGGAATGGGCACTGACCCAGAAATTCAGTGGTCATTTACAAATTTAAACAGAGTAGCACTTCCTTTTCATGTGAAATCCTAGTTCCATTCAACTTCTTAGCACAGATTTTCTTCATTTTGCTGTGCTTTTAAAGCACTTACTGCTTTTCCATTGGGAAGAGCGTCATCTATTATTTATCTATAGCTTCAAGCAGCCTCTTTGCATGCTTCTTGCAAATATGAAGGAGCCAGCACTATTTCAGGAGAGTAAGTTTTATGGAACGTACGACTTCATTAAAAATGTTCAAGTACCATCTATGTGTTTGTACTGACTTATTCATAGTGCTTGATTTTCATTTTGTTTTGCATAAGTAAAACCTCTGTGCATCCTTTTAGGAAAGTACACATGCAAATGCTTTTTGGGTTTTGATGAAATTACCTGTTCCCTATAGTAGCAGAAAGATGTGTGTGCTGTCTTGTGACTTGAAATATAAAGAATTCCTTCTCTCTCATAGGCCTTTAAAAGCTGAAAACACAGCATAGTGCTGTAGTCTATCTGTAACAGTGTGACAGGATTGCATTTGTCATTTCAGTCTGTCAGTAGGTGTTGATTCTCAGAAGAAAAAAGTAGATTGGTACCATTGACCTCATAGGACATGGACTTACGTTACTCAAACAGAAAGGAGGTATGATGGTTCACCAGAGAAGAATCTAGGCTACAGCTATAGCTATGTTTGGTTAAGTCAAGTCTGCCTGGGGAAAAAAGAACCAAAACCCTACTGGAAAAAGACAAAGTGAAGTGTTGAGTAACTCAGTTAACTTAACATGTGATATATTCCTCAAGTGAGGATATTTTAATACAGAAAGCCCTATCCTTCATATAACACATTATATCTACTGCAGCACTATATGGAGGAAACAGTGTGTGTTGCTGCTTTACTCCAGTTGTTTACGTATTTCCAAGATTCTGAGCATGGTCAGGTATCAACTGTTTTCAGTTCTTAGACATCTGGATTTGCTTCATTTTGTTCCCTAAGTTTGCTACAATCTAGGATTCCAAATGGTCAGTATTCAGCCTCAGTCCAATGGACAATATCTTGTAATTTATTAGTCTTCTTTGTAACAACAAGGTTGGTAAGTACAGACTCCAAAGCATTTGCATTACTGCATAAAGTATGTGATATATCACTTTAGATAATGATGGGTTTAGACTGTTTTGTGAATTATGTATTCCTACTTCACTCTCTGTCTCAATCCTACAGTATTATGTTTAAAAAAAGATACAGAACATACAAATATGCATAGAGGAATAGTCCAGGAAAGATTTTTTTAAGCTAGAAAATACCATAAACATTTCAAAGTTTTTCTCCTTTCACAGTAACTATGACACCAAACTTGTGCATTTGAGATGTGATTTGGGAGACTTTGTCCACACTTGTTTGGAATATATAGCATATCTCAGACATGGCTTGGTTTCTTATGAGTAAATTTAAGTAAGTTTTTCATACAGAGTGAAAACCCCACCATAGCCATTGTGCATTTGTAATTTGTGTATCACTGTTACTTTCTTCACATACAGAATCACAGAAAAGTCAAGATTGGAAAGAACCTATGGAGACATCTGGTCTTAGATTAGACTATTCATGACCCAGTAAAGCTGTCTAGCATGATTCCAGATAAGGAGAATCCACCGCTTACTGGGCAACCTGTTCAAGTGATTTATTGTTCTCACAGTGAAGAATTTATTTACTTATCTTCAGATGGGATTTACCCTGCAGCAACTTGTGCCCTTTGCCACTTGTCATATCACTGGGCACCCTGTAAAGAGAGTGCCCCTCTCTGCTCTATGACTACTTTTTAGATATTGCAAGACTGGTTAAATCCCCCTGATCCTTTTCTTCTCTAGGCTGAACACAGCCAATTCCAGCAGCAATCCTTCTTCTTACGTCAGCTTCTGCAACCCTCTGATCATTTTGGCAGCTCTCCACTGGCCTCCCTTGAAAGTCTCTCCTGAACTGGGGAGGGCTTAGTAGAGCAGAACAGGATGCAATGTTTGATTCAGGTTTGGCCTAACAAGTGCAGGGCAGATGGGACAATCCCACATCTCTCCATCTTCTGGCTATACTCCTGTTCATGCAGCCTGGGACACATTGGCCTTGTGGTTCATGTTCAGCTTGCTGTGCATCAGCACCCCCAGGGCCTTTTCCGCAGAGCTGCTCACCCCACTGTCGGACTTCAGCCCATTCTGTTGTGCACAATTATTCAGGGTGCAGGAGTTGACATTTATCATTGTTAAACATCGTTCTTGTCCCAGTCTCCCACCAGCTGACATATTTCTGTGTGGTGGCTCTTCTTTCTGGCTTATTTATCTCTCCTTCCACTTTAGTGTCACCCACAAACTTGGCAAGGGTGCAATCATTCTTGTCACCAAGATCCTTTCTAAAGATATTGAATAGTATTGAACCCAGAATCCACCCTGGCAAACTCCAGTGATGACCAGATGCCAGTTGAACTCCAAGTCATTACTCAGCACCCTTTAAGTCCAGCAGGTTAGCTGGTTTTCCACCCATCTTGTGGTCCATCTGTTCAGTTCACTGCTTGTCCATAACAACATGTGCATGAGGCATAATCCTGGAGACACTGCATATGTTCAGGTATGTACATGAAGACACACGTATGTATATAAAGAGGGAGAGTACAGGTGATAGGCTCATGAATAATCTATGGCAACAAAAATTGTCAGTCTGGAAGAAAATTCTGAAGATATTTAAATTCCACATTGTTTTTGCCTTAAAACTCCCTTAAGACTCTTTATTAAAGTATTAATAAAGTACTTTTGCTCTGTTCTCATTTAGAGCATTGTGCCTCCTGGTGTTACAATTGCCTTTTTAAAAAAAAACAAATTATACTAAGTTTAAACAGCTAAATAATCCTTCTGAAATGCATCTGTTTTATTGATGCCCTAATACGTAGCCATGCTACTGAAAGTGTTTCTGTCTTTATGACAGATTCTAGTGGATTCATCGTATTGGACTAAAGGATCCATTGTTAAAGTACCAAACAACCAAGTTATCTTCTGTGCAATGCCACTCTAACTGACCTTTCGTTTCATTAAATGGCCTGCAGCCCAATACATTATTTTGTGTGAAGCACAAGGGATCTGCTTCTTAAAAACACATATTCAATTAAGTCAGTCGTTTTCTAATTGCAAACCTCAGATTTTACCTGGTCAAATGCATTGTATTTTTGTTTGCCAAGACAAAGAATAAAGTGCAAGACAAGGGATCAATGTGCTGTGGTATCAGAGTCGCTCAGCAATAAAAATCTCAGTAAAGATGTCAAACAAGAAGATAACTACTGCTGTTACCTCAAGGGAGGTAATATTTTCTCATACAGATGCTGCTAATGTGAGCAGTTTTGTATTCAGGTTTTCTTCAATCTTCAGAGCGCTGACAGGAAGAAAAACTGTAACTTCAGAACCCTGAAGCTGGAGGGAACTGACTCTGTTGGCCCTTGCGTGTAAGACAGGAGGAAGTCTAGTATTAACAAACCACCTGCAAATCTGAATTTAATAGACTTAACCTTGCTTAGTCTTAATAGCACAAGGGAATGTGGCAATTACAAGGACTTGTAAGCAGTATATATTATGAGGAAATCACCTCAGTACCATTCTTTGGTTGTCTGAGAGACTGCAAGTTCATAATATTAATGTTCTAGACACTGAAAATTCCCATGCTCAGAAGCTGTAAATGAATGCTTCAAAAGAAGATTCAAAATTAGTGCTCTCCTGGTTATAATAAAAACTCACAGCTCAAGTAGTTGGTCAAAGTCCACTCCTGCTTTTCAGTAAATTATTTGAAAGAAGGTAAAAATTCACAATTTAATATTATGTTGAGCTGTCATTCAGGTTTCTGTTGAGGTTATTTTCAAAATTTTTGCTTATTTTGTTGAGACTTGTTATTTATGAAAGACAAAATACATTGTACCATGTGTCTGCTAGACTTTTCCAAAGAAATACCAGTCTCTGTAACCTGTTTTCATTCTCCCGGAAACAAACTGGTAAGGCTCTGAATGCATGTAACAGATTAGACTAGACCATACAATGGCAATGATGTCCAGCAAGTCTGTATCCACTATGGCTACATTCTTTTATGCTTCCGCAATGAATCTGCTGCCAGAGTAGCATAAAGAAGTTTTCAAGCAGATGGGAATTGAGCTTTGTATTATGCATGTCCATTTATTCCAAATTAAAAGTTGCTTATTACCCACCCTGTTTTACTCCTGTTAAGCAGTGGTTTTCAATCCAGTTGTCCTGAGTTGTGAGAAAAATTTTGGTTGTTTATGTGATTTCAGTGGTGAGATTCCATCATGTTCCCTGTGTGATTTCCACCTTTTTTTTTTCTTCAGTTCCAATTGATGTTATGTTTTATTGTTGTTACCAGCCCCTAGAATGATTGCCTCAGAATCTGTTAACCAAGAACTTAATGCATCTGCAACTTGTTAACACTATTCTCATTTGGTGATGTGGTAAGAAACTCAGTGCAAATCTTCCTGGGAAAGATCTTGTAAGAGCAAAATGTTTTTCTTTTACATATATATATATATGTGATAGGGGAGCAAATAGGAAATTTTCTAATCCACCTTCTTTTCCAGACCAACCACTTCCACAAGCTGTATCAGCACTGGCCTTTCTGACACTAAGACAGGATCTATCTGCCAGACACTGGTCTTGTCAAAAGACTGGCTACAGAAAAGCTAATCTATTCAGACACTGTTTTACCATCATTTTTTTACTGGAGAACTTCACTGCATTACACCAGATGTCTACACTGGTCTTCATGCTATTTGATCCCTCTAGGTGGGGTTCTTCTTTTCTGGTGGAATAGCAGTGCTATAAGCATCTCCCCTCCTCTCTAAGCACAGGTAACATTCCCATGGGACAGGTTGCCTTTCTAAGGGAAAATGATCAAGTAGCCCCCCTCAACATTACTTAAATTTTAATTCCTTGAAAGATAATCCTCTTTAGGGGAAGATTATTTTGGTATCTAAACCATAAAATTAGTTGGCTGTTCAGAGTCTTTGTTTTATCCTCCCAGTTAAGCTGCATATTTAAATAAATATGTTTGAAGGACTTAAGCCAGAGTGAAACCAGACTGAGATACCTCATGTGCTTCTGACCTGCCATCTAGAAATGTCCTCAGTCAAGCCCCTGCCTTCCTAAACTCCTAAACAGAACAAGACTGAGTTCATAACAAATCTGTTTTTCTGGTTCTGTGGACTTCCCAAAGAGAGACTGTGAATATGTGAAAATATTTTTTTCTTGAATAGTTCTCTGAGTAACTCTTACTTTTACAATTATTTGTAGATAGCTCATGGTATATTTTTGGCCAAATTAGGATATCAACATTTGCTGTAGATTTGAGTTTAAACTGAGTTACAGACTTATTCTAATTATGGACAATAGTGTCTACAAATGGGGAATCTGGTAACTTTCCTAAACTATCATCTATTTTTGCATTAAAATATGCTTTTGAACCTGTAAGACGAATGGAGATTTACAAATTTTCTCCTCATCCATTTTAAACTAGCCTGAAAAAAAATCCTATGTCAATTCACATAGTATTTTGCAAATCATTTCCAATAAAATAATGAAGATGCATTAAAAGAGTACGCATAAGAAACAGCTTAGAGTGAAATGAAAGAAAGCCTTATTTCTAACATTAAGGATTCGAACTGCTGCTCTAACTAAATCCCAGGCTGCATGAGAGATAGATCTTGGAAAACAGCACCATTGAGAGAGGAAATTTTTCCTTCTTCCATTCAGAGCTCAGATCGCTTCTATACCCTTTGCAATGAAATCTTGTATTGTTTTTTTTCTAGCAGCTGCCATCTGTGTTTTCAATTTTATTAAGTGAATTTGTTTCCTCGAACAAAGCAAAATATCATTCAGGCTACAAAAATGAGTAGACAGGTGGTCTTCATAAAAGATATTTTTCCCATTGTGTTCTATACCCCCATTTAGTCCAATTATCCCTATCATCTCACCCCTCATATTGTGATTCTTCTCCCCTAGAGGAAAGCAAATAGCGGCATTTCTTTTTGAGAATAAAGAATTAACTTGGAAATTGTGCAAAAAAGCAACATTGCCCATTGGTAGCCTTGCAGAAATGCTTTGGCAACAAAATAAAGGACATAAAAGGGCATTTAAAATCTAGTCAGTTTGGGAAAAAAAAAACACACCACTAAATTATTTTCAGGTTCTGTGCCTGTCCTCGAGTTTCTCTGCCAGTTCACATTAGCTTTTTATGACCATTTTTGTTAGAAGTCTGAATGCAAGAGGAGTGTTCATTCACTTGTGGGGCGAGGGAAGAGCAATGCTCTGTGTGGGGCTGCGGGAACAGTGCTGTACATTAGAAAATGAGAAACAGAAGTTTTATTTCTAACTTCCATGATTCTTTGATTTACACTTCTTTCCTCCTCACCCCTCACCATGCCAAGACTACCGCAATAATGCATTTAGCACTATCGGTGCCTGGCCAAATTAGAAGTGATCAGCGCCAACAGTGTAATTCTATTCAATATATCCATTACCATGCATCCCCAAAGCAAATTTTACAGCCCATTACAGCCCACTCCTTTGCCTGAAACGGCAAGAACACCAAGAGCAACCACTGAGATGAATTGTTATCATGTGTTTCATTTAGCTTTTAAAGAAAAGAGAAAAGGAGGCTTGGGCCAACTTCTTAGGCTTGTGATGTCTTTTATTTGCCTTTAGGTAAAAATAAGCCGAGGTTTCAGGTGTTTATGTCCGTCAAATACTAAATAAAATATATTCACAGTCTAAAAATTTGTGCTCTAGAAATATTCATGTTTTACATTGCTTTTTTGACTGTTAACAAAAGAAAGAAAATTCCTTCAATTATATGTGTGCAAAAAGTGAAAACTTAAAGAACATCTAAGTTGATTAGAGTGAGCTGAAATAAATAAGTGTGTAAATGTATTGTGTAAATCCAAGTCCAGTTGGACCTTTTCACCTCTAGTAATGAAAATAATCTCTCAGTGCATCAGTGGAGTGGCTAAGAAATGAGAATGACATTTCTAACAGAGTGTAGGGTGTTATTATGTGGGAAATGCTGAGAAACAAGCTAGAATTTAAAAGAGAACAATTGTAATGGTAGTTCAGTTCCCTTTTTAGTGAATTGATCAGCTTTACAATCTATTCAGTTGTATAAATGAAGGAAGATAACACTGCACAGCCCTTTTGATCACAGGACAGCCCATCTTCATTGTAACAGAGGACAGACAGTTATTGGTACTGTGTTAAAAATGTGGTCCTATTGCAAAGAAGGGGAGGGGCAGACCAAAATCCTTCTGCCATTAGGTAATTTCAGATTCTTGTGATATATAATTACAAAACCTAGAGGTGCTATATAAAACCTCCTTCTTCACAGGATATTACAGAGGTTGAATACAAAAAAGTTCTGCTTCCAGCCTAGGCCAAATTACTCCACAATTTAGGTACAGTTGCCAGTACAACTGAAATCAAACTCAAACTCAATTGGCTCTGCAAAATGCATCAGATTATCTGGCTGCAAGGTCTGAGAAACAAGGGATGTGAGTTGTCAATATATAGCACAAAAAATTTCTTAGGTACTGCCACAGCAAGGTTTTGCCTGATTATTTCATTTAGTCTTCATCTTTCAAAAAATAGCAAATATGGGAGTATCTGGTATTTGTGGGGATGAAAGCTGTGTTCTGCAAAACATGCAGGTTAAATTAGTCAGCTGCATAAAAAGAGGACAAGCTAGAGAGAAACCAGGGCAATATCTTGTATCTGCATTTTCTGTCAATGATCAAAGTAACCCAATAAGAGAGTAGACTGCTTTGCCCTCTAGAAACATCTCTTGATTAGATTGTGGCTGAGAGTGTATTGACTAAGAAAGATGAAGATCAAGCACAAGCACGCTCCTCTTTCCTTCCCAATCCCCACCAAATATTAAGTTAGAATTTTAGTAGTAGCAAGTGAGAAAAATGTGAGAGAAACAGCCATGAAGACACCAAGGTCAACAAAGGAGGGAGATGAGGTTCTCCAGATGCCAGAGCAGAGATTTCCCCTGTGGCTCATGGTGAAAGACCACGGTGAAGCAGATTGCCCTTGAGGACCATGATGGAGCAGACATACATACCCCAACAGAAGCTGCAGCCCCTAGAAAGCCCACATCAGAGCAGGCTCCTGGCAGGATCTGTGGTCCTAGGAGAGAAGCCCATGCAAGAGCAGGCTTTCTGGAGCAGTCTGTTCCTGAGGGACTATACCCTGTGGAAAGGACCCATGCTGTAGCAGGAGAAGAGTGTGAGGAGGAAGGAGTGGCCAAAAATCCATTACACACTGAAAACATCCTCAATTCCTCTTCCCCCTGAGCTGCTGATGGGCAAGTAGAAGAGCTGGGAATGAAGCAATGTAGTTGAGCCTGGGAAGAAGGTGGGTGGTGAGAAGGTGGTTTTAGTTTTGTTTTTATTTCTCACTGTCCTACTCTTTTATTAATTAGCAACATATTAAACTGGTTTCCTCAAGTTGAGTCTGTTTTGCCAGTTATGGTAGTTGGTGGGTGTCTTGTCCTGTTGAGGAAGGGAAGTGAGGGAGCAGCTTGGTGGGCACCTGACAGCCAGCTGAGGTTAACCCACTACATTTACTCATTGCCCTCTCCACTGTGTGAAAAGTAGCACACTCGTTTGGTGCCTTTCGGTCACTTGTATTACAGACATTTCATTTTATCCTTGCATTGCTAATGCTTAATGGACTCATTCAGGTTTTTACAGAATTAGCAGGTCTGTCTGGCTTCCAAATAATTCCCAGAAGCTGTTACATAGTAATATACTAGGTCAAGATGGGGATCATTGATCGTTTCTAAAGTTCTTTATACGGCATCTTTTTAAGAAACTGTTATCCAAATAATTCTTTCTCCTAGTAATATAGTATAGCCTACCTTAGATGTATTTCTGTGTATTATAAATAGTCCGTTTTTGAAACATAGCATCAGACAAATTGTGTATGTGAGAAAGTCCTACCATATACATCACATCCATATACTCAAGACCTAGTTTTTCAGAACTAGAATTCCATAGATTTGTGCGTTCAAAATATTTACATTGCATCTGCAAACATAAGTAAGCCCTGGGGTTGAGAAACTGTGGAAATGTAGTTGCTAAAACCGAAGTCTCACTGTGTTAGTTTTTAAATCTTCAGTCTTGGTAAATACTCACAAGAATGAATAAGAAGTGACAGGTAAATTTTATATCTCTGTTTTAAAGTACAAAGTAGCTAATGTACATTATTTTCAAACATCACCACTTTTTTTAAAAAATAAGCAAAACAACATACTTTCACTAGCTTTGTTTGCAGAAATAGTGGGATTATTCTGGCTGAAGTTTTCAAAGAACATTTAGAACAAAGGGGAAACTCCCAGTAATGGAAGAGGTCAGCCCATGTGCACAGAGGTGTGTTAAGGTTACAAGCAGCTGCAAAGGAAGTGTTATGAGGTATTTGGAAGTCTTCATAATAAGTGGTGCCACTAGTTTCATTTATTAAAAAAACAGTTATCACACATAGAGTTTTAGTGCCACCTGTTTGACGTGATGGCACACTCAGTCAAGTCAGCTATGCTTCATACTGCATTTTTTGCCAGTATTTCCAAGTAAGTTCTATAAATGTGTGCAAGCCAGGGCAAGTTGTACCCGCAAATAATTCCCTGAAGTTCTATTGTTCTCTCAGCTCAATGCTTACCTGGTCAGATGCCCCTAGGACTAGGGCAATAAATGGATGAATGGGAGGTGAAAAACAAACCCTCTGCTTACAGTGCCTTTCACAAAAATGGAGCTTAAATCTGAAAGATTTTCTGAATTTATCATTTTTTAAATATACTTTGGAGGATTAGCATTCATGTATCTTGTAAAAGTGACAAATATTTGCTGCAGAAAAATTATTCTTCCTCACTGACATATTGGTTTCACCTTTGTGAAAAATGCTGCATTTAAGCTACCATATTGCAAGTTTATTTTAGCTTTTAAGGACACGTTTGAGCGTAGACAAGGAGTGAAGTGAAAGTGGCAGCTCTGGCAAGATTTTGAATGCTGTGGGAACCTACTATGTGCTGAAGCTGACAATGTGGAACTAGAAGTGGGCTGTGTATTCTGGTATCTTTGCAATACCAGAAAAATGTTATTAATGTATATTGTCACAATAAGGAACTTGAAACAGTCTGATAGTGATTTAGAAAAAAAAAAAAAAATCAAAATAATTTTTCAATGTATCTGGAGGTTTGGATATGTATTTATAGAAACATTTGCATATTTGTCTCATACCATATTAAATATCAAGTAGTTTCCCTCATGTTACCTACCTATATCTGTGGGACCTGACAAAAATAACATGATGTGAAGCCTGAACTTGAATATGTGTCTTTACCTCTGTGAATACTGGAGTGCTTCGTGAATGTCACCACTGTGCAAATGAGGTGCAGCGCATTGATTCGAACTCTTCCCACAAGCAGTCTGCAAGTAACTGAAAAATTCAGCAACCTGCTGTTATCATCTGTCACAGTTCAGTTCTCTTTCCTTTCTATTTATTCCTCAGTTTTAGTTGATAATGCATTAAGATCTTTTCCTGTGGCACGGCTTGTGCTGGTGGTAACTCATAGGTGGTTCTGTGGTAGCTATGAATCCTGCCCTCATCTGCTTTGCTGGTTTTCAAATTCTGATTTATAAGTGAGTGCTTAGGGTTTTATAAAAAGAAATTATTCTCTACTTGGAAAGGGAGCTTGTTGGTGACTATACTTGTAGGAGAAAGTAAAAAGGGAAGCTTGATGCATCCAAAGACCAGATATGAGTGTTGCTGATTTGGATATAAAACCTAAAGGGCATCAAGGGCTTGCAGGAGTTGTTCTTTGGACCTCACTTTAATCTGGCTAAAATGAGAACATGGAGCTGCAGCACGAGATGGTAAAACAGAGGGTTTGGGTCTGCTGGACCTTTCAATTTGAATCCATGGAATTCACTGAAATACATTAAAAAAACCCCACCTTGTATGTAGAGTATCTGTGCTGATTTGGCCCTTGGTTTTGTATAAAGCACTAACCTAGTTATAAGCATCCTAAATATCCTTATGGAAGTCTAACATTTTTCTGTAGGGTGAAAATGTAAGTTGGTGTGGGTGTTGTAGTAATTTGCATGCAAACGTAGTTTTCTACAGTATTCTAAGATGATATATAGATTTATTTTTAGCCTAATCACATAACAATGATACAAATATTTTAGTGATGTAAGTGTTCTGCAGCAAAAATGTTTTATTGTCTCGCTTGATAGAAAGGCTTTATTTTTTCTTTTGCATAGACAATTTTTTTTTCAGTGAATTCCTTCCCAAAATCACATTAAATGTAATCTCCAGAAGTGGTATAGTGCAGAAATCCATTCTTTTTTCCCCTCTTATTTTACATCTGACTTATTATATTGCAAATTCATTCTTGTTACACGTTCCAACTATTGAAAAGCAATAGTAAATTACAGGCAATGGCACACTTCACTGAACAAGTAGTCATAATCCAACAATGAATATCTTTTAAAACATGGGGGTTTTTTTTCATTACTGTGCAAGGAATGGGAATTTTAAAGCAGTCTTTCAAAAGCTGCCAGTTCCTATTAGCCTCCTACTAACGGGGATGTTTCCCTGTGTTAAGATTTGATTCACGGGAGGCTGTATGGAGTTCCTTGTGGCTGTGTTGCACCACTGCTGTTTGCTGGTTGCTACGTCAAGGTTAGGAGGAGGACAGATGGGCAGCGAGGAGTGCAATGAACAGTGTGTGAGAAACTGTGAATCATCACTTCTGGTCTGCATCCTATCTGTGAATACATAGGAGTCCCTTTGATATCTCCTAAGCCAGTGAAAGAATTTGGTGTTCTGTAGATAATTCTGGAATCAGGACAGAAGTTGAGCAATAAGTTCTTTCTAATAAAAAAAATAATAATAATAATCTTCCATAAACAAAGACTAGCATACCTTAATGAATAATTAATAGCAATAAGGAAGTGCTGAGTGCATGTTTCATTTCTTTATTTTTCTGAGTAAATTATGATTATCTTTAATGAAGGATAAGGTTTCAAGTTTCACCTTTATTCTGGTCACTGTCAACTGTCAGGGTGAAAAAGAATATTTCTATTTCAGAATGCAAAGTTCCCCAAAGGATTATCTAATACTTAGAAGACCAGTACTTCCAAATCTGCTGGGTAAATGAATATTCATGAAAAGAATGAGTAAGAACATGTGTGAATGTGTTTGCATTGTCATGAATATGGCAAACAGATTTTTTCAAGATGATGCAATGCATAAGCCACAAATATCTCTGCCTCATGGGAATACAGTACATGTGTACATTCTTAGATTAATAATTGTCAAAGTGTTAGAAAATGTTCAAGAATATTTTCATAGTTCTTAGAAACTTCAAGATCTTTAAAACTTCCAGTGTTTTGCAATTTGTCATGCATGGTCATAACCCCTGAAACCCTCGTGAAAGTCACAGTGGCATCAGTGACATGTTCTTCCATAGACTTACAACTTCATCCAATACACCTGAAGATTAGTCTAAATGAACCTTGAAGAAGTTGGCAGCCTAATTCATGTTCATTTTAAAGTCTCGTGTCAGCAGTGGAGCGGCATGGAAGTACTTTTATTATAAATGATAAAATTATGCTTGACCACACAATGCTCAGCATAGCTAAGAGCTGTTAAGAAAACATCTGTCTACAAAGTCAGAATTTTTTAAAGTGGTTGCTCAGCCTCTACCAACAGCGTCTTGCTATGACCTATTTAAACATACCTGGTTTTGTTTACCCAGTCTGGAGTGATCTTCTTTCCAATATTTCGTTCTGCAAGCAATGACTAACTTTCGCATGTAGGAACAAACAGGAGGGATGTGAAGACTTGCCAGAACAGTTAGTTTCCTATAATTAACATGTTAAATCCTGAATGTGTATTTTCTGATTTCTAAGTAATAAAGAGTATGTTTACAGCTTATATTTTAAAGATATTTTACTTGGAATAATTTGTATTATATAAAAGTATTAATAGTGTCAGCACTGAATGATAATTTCAGCAAAGAATGTGATCAGTTTTGTGAAATGGTATATATGGCATTTTTTGCTGAAAAGTGAGCCTATAGAGCAATGTGTAGTTTCTTTCTCAACTCTTGTCTGAAGTTGTATGCTAAAGTTGATAAGGGAGGAGCTGGGTAGTATTCCTTTATTGAAATATTACATAGCTAATTGTTATTTTCAGGTTTACAGAACATGTAAGTATTAAGAAAAAATACATTGATAATTGATGTGAAGACTAATTGGCTTTAAAAAGACATTTCTCTATATTAATTGAAAAGACATCTAAGTATGTTGGATAATAATGGTTTTGGCCTACAAGGCAGACCACAATAGTGGTATGCCAGAAATACACATTGCATATGTTCTCATTTACATTGCAACTAACAAAATTCTTTCCGCTGAGACTCTTCTGGCTCATTTTTAATATTTAAATAGTTTCCTGTATGCTGCCAGTGCAAAAGAAAATACAATTAATATGGAAAAAAATTGAAAGCAAACACTAAAAGAATATTTTAAGCGCTGTGTTCAATTGTGAGTTTGGCATGACCTTTTTGCCCTCTATTTCACAAATATTTAATATAATGAATTTTTATTTGCAAATAGATTAATTTGCATAGGATTATTCAAGTTAGTATAATTAATCATGTGTGTTTGCAGAATGATGAATGTGTTATGTTATCTAGTATTTAGCTTTTGTCCCGCTTTGTATTCTGCTTCTTATTTGAAGCAGAACAAACGCACATGTACGTTATTCCCACTGTTATATCCATAGCATATTAGCTGGAAACCCTCCTAGATATCAGAGTTGCAATATGGGTTATGTACTGGGATATAAATAACCAGGTCAGCTTCAAAAGCAGAAACATTTATGTAACCGCATTTTTAGTTCATTCAGGGCTGACAAAAGTTAGTTACTTTGTCAACCGCAATAAGGGATAGTATATTCTGGTTTTCTTAGTTTTCTCAATATACTGCAAATTCAAACACTAAGTTTATTCTGGAATAATCTTCCAGACGGAAAATACATGAAAATGTACTAAATGGCTTGGTTATTTTGCAACATAGATGGTGGCACTGCAGACTGTAATAGAATCTGTTTCTAGAGGGACAATAGTTAGGTCATATGTTGTGCTATTCACCCTGAGAGTTTATTATAACTTGGGCTTAATGTTTTCTGAAAGAAGATGAAATTTGAAATATCCAATTCCACCAGGCTTCAAGTTTTCTCTTCCAATTGATGTGGAGCATTTTTTCACAAAGGGTTCTGGGCAGTGTGTATCTTTTGCTAAAGCACTCTCGCCTGGGGAGGTCACGGAGAGCAGGCTGTGCACAAATTGCTGCCGTACAACCCACATGTGTTGTAGCAGAATGAAAATCCCCGGTAGTGTCATCTGTTGGAGGGATTTTGCAGAACTGTCAGTCACGTTCGCTTGACAGAAGGAAAGGGTATTCTGTTTCACACTTCGTTTCATGGTCTCAGATGCGTAATCACAGATCACATGAAGGGTTTCTCCAGGGAGTTACCACAGAACCTGACGAGTGCAGAAGGCAACAGAAGGCTTCTTCATGGAAGTTGCCCAAGAGCCAGCCCTTCTTCCCTGAGTCCCAGAGGCTACTTGTAATGGAAATATTTTTTCCACTGGCACAAAGCTCAACTAGATATGCATGAACCATGTGCTTCACTCATCTAGTCTAATGGCAGAAAGCCTAAACTATCCATATGCTCGCTGTGGTCTGGAATTGCAGAGGCATGCTGACAATTTGGCGATGGTGACTGTTCCTGTGGGCGTCACTGAGACATTCCTGTTTCGCTTCAGCTCCTTGGTATCATATGATGTTCTGAGAAGCTATGTACATTCTGTTTCTTCATGCCTCACAGAGAAGGCCGTTACATATCCTGAACTCCAAGAAGTTAAGAAATATGTACCACGAGATGTAACTGACCAGGAGGTGAAACAGAAAAGGTTTTCTGAGGCTAGTAGTTTAATACCGCAAACCAATTTGTTTGCTCAATATTTTCTCCTCTGCCTCTAAGGCAGCTCTCTTAGCCATGCAACATTTCATATTCCTCTTGCTCCTATTCGTGTTTCTTATCATACTTCATTATGTCTTCTCTTTCAACCAGAACATTACACTTCAGGATTATAATGCTGCTTATGTGTCCCTGAGCTTGTACTTCTGAGGGCAAATCACCTTAAAGCAAAGGGAAGTTAACGCAAATTTTCCATGGAAGCAAAGGGAAGAAAAATACCACTTGTGTCATTAAGGAAAAAAAATTACTGACTGTGGAGTTTTAGGACTGAAACTAGCTTGAAAAGAAGTCATATCATTAAGTGTTGAACAAAAAAGTATTCAGTTATAATTAGGAACTCATTTACCAATCATTCTAGCATTACAAAGGGCATCCAGTAGGTCATTAGAAGAGCTTTGAAACAGGGGCCTTAGGTTAAATTCAACACTGAATGTTCCTGCAGTGTTGTATTCTAGGTAAATTTCACTCATTACATTTTGGTTTTAGCCATACTATTCATGACCAATGCATGAAAACTGGCAGCTCAGGTTGTTATTAGGAACATTTTTAACAAAACTGCTTTGTATTCATGCCCTCATCCTGTTTATGAATCACAACTAGTGTTGAGGAAAAACAGCAAGAACAATTGCTGAGGACTTCATGAGAGAGAATGGTGACCACAAAGTCTGGTAACACCAGAGGTTTATTGGCAGCGTGAGAAGGAATAGGCCCGTGATTATCTAGTCTGAGTTTTTCATAGGTTGCCTGTTGAGAGTGAGTGCAGCCCCACCTACCCACAGCAGGACACTGCAGCAAACCTGTCCCCTTGGTGAGGGGATGGCATGTCCTCCAGAAGGAGGACCGGGGTTGTGCTTGTGAAACACAAGCATCACCCAGGACACAATCACTTGAGTGTGATCCCAGCAGGACAATATTGCAACCTTCAGAACTTCTTACCTTGGCTAAGGTTTAAAATGCACGGAGCAAGGACTGATAAATTTTGATGGTTAGCTTTTTCAGATTCCATGGATTGTTTTAGCCACTTATGGGAATATGGCTGAGCTGGAACAAGGTATAATAATATAATATAAGGTATAATAAGGTATAAAGGGCAGTTTTGGTTTGTTGCATGCAGGACTGTGGGACATCCAGATTTGTTATAATAATTGTGATCTTCTCAGGTCAATAGAAGTGTTTCTATTAGTACCATTTCGGATTTAGAGCATCTGTTAAAAATGTTTGCTGCTGAATTCGAATCGAAAAAACTTCCTACTACAGCACATGCAACTTTCTTGAGTTTCTATCTACGAAAAAAAAAAAAACAATGAGAAATGATACAGACATAGTGCTTTTTACAGTAGTCATAATTGAACTCAAATACCTCATTTATCATTCTGTCTAATTACTTTTACAAGAATGCCCTAGGTGTCCAAGTTACATGTAAAGCAGCAGAACAAATTCATATTAAATTGACTGCTTCATCTTTTGGACCAGTAGGTATTGGAATCCTCATATGTCACCCTAATTGTGTGTAAAAAAATATTAAGTCTTACACACTTCATTTTTTATTATTTTTCCTAATCCAAACTTTAAAATACTGTAAAAGTACCTGGGAAATGTACATTTTCCTCAAAGTTTGTTTTTTTTTGTTTTTTCACTTGCATGGAAGTTGTGTAAAAATGGGAATGGCTTTTTACTTGTCTATGATAAGTTTTAAGCCTTTCAGAAGTCTAGAAGATAAAAACATTGAATGTGCTGATACTAGTATGTTAATTACTATAACTTAAACCAAGTAGCTATGTGGGTAAAGCTTGGCTGTCTTGACTGGGAAATGTGACTTTCCATGGCTTTGTGTGTGTCAACTGACTGCACAGTTAATTGAATCATGGTAGTGTTTCATTACTCCATATGTATCTTTAGTCTTTTTTTTTTTTGTAGCAGCAGTCAGGCTGTTTACCTCAACTGGAGTAATCAGATATAGGAATAAATAGTTGTGAGAAGTGAACCTGGAAATGTTCAGACGTGGTGTGAGTTCCTTTTTTTTATGCGGATTTAGTCCGAAGAGTCACAGAAGCCTTCAAAACTAAAGGGAAAAAAATGTTCTTTTGCATGGTTCCCAGTGTGATGTGAGAACAGAAGGCAGGTCAACCTGAGCACATGGAGGAAATTTCCCATGTCTGCTGTAAGGGTGAGCAGTAGAATGCTGGGTCAGCTCAGAGGATTCAAACTGCAGGACAAAATAAAATAAATTAGCTGGCCACATCTGAACCTGATGGCAGTTCCTGCATCAGGCGAACCTTGAGAACTGATTGCGGCAAACCTGAGGAGGGATTGATCCGTAGGCTTCTTGGCTTTCCCAGGTTCCCAAGCAGTGTAGTTGGGAGGCCAGCATTTTTTAAAGGAAAAAGAAGGGAGAGCTTGGAGCATGCATGATTACCTCTGTGCCTTTTGCACTTATTCTTTCATCTTCAGATGCCACCCTGACAGGACACCAGGTGCCCATGAAAACCGCTCTATCACTCTCCTCCTCAGCTGGATAGGGGAGACAAAATATAACGAAAGGCTCTGAGTCGAGACAAGTACAGGGAGATCACTCACCAATTACTGCCATGGGCAAAAAGACTCAACTTGGGGCAGTTACTTTAATTTATTACCAACCAAATCAGTGTAGGATGATGAAAAATAAAAACAAATCTTTAAAAAAAAAAAAAAAATCAAGAAATAGGTGAGATTTACCTCTCTTTACCAAAATTTTCAGGGGTTGTACAAATCTTGCATTTCAACCCCTATCCATTTAAATTTGAAGTAGGGAAGCAGGACAGTGGGTGGAAGAATGAACATGAGTGAACAGATATGAGGTTTTTATAAACCCCATTACCACAGAACACCTGGCAAGTAGTGCTTAACAGATCATTTTTATTACTGTTCACCATTTCTCCCATAGACTTCAAAGATGCACTGTAGCTGTCTGAGATCAAACCCTTAAAAGCTCTGTTAAGACAATAAAAAGTTCCCTTTAAATTGCAGTTTTATTGAACTAAACCAATGTTAAAACCCTTAGCAAGCTTGGCACTTTTTCCCTCTTCACTTAGGGTGGGAGAGATCACAGACTTCTTCATGTTGTTGCCAGGATTTTATTCTGAACTTTCTGATGTATGTCCTTGACCAGCCAGTGTCTTTCCATATAGGAAAAGAGAGGAATTACTTTATCAAAGTATGCAAGGCTTTTCTGAACACAGCTTTCTAATCAGCCAATAAAGTACTTATCCTGAAGAAAAATATTAGGATCACCACTTTTTCACATTCTAAATATTCACTCATGTAAAGAATACCAGCATTTGCCAGATCTACTTACGTGCACTTATTCAATGTGTTTTCAGTGACTTCGTGTTCTGTTTTGTTTTGTCTTCTGTTTCACCTGTTTTTACAAAAACCTGTTATTGAAGATGGTGAAATAAAATGACGGGCCTTCCTGTCATCTTGCCTCAACCACATTTGTTCTTAAACCTGAAATAAAAAGGAAGGAAGAAGCTGCATAGAAGAAAACTATATCCAAATATTACTAGGGCACACCTTATTCCATACACCCATCCTGTGACGGCAACATAGGAATTCAAAGTGCAAATGGCCAAACACTCTAACTGTACGGTATTGCAGATCCCAGGACCCTGTAAGGATCTCTGCTTACAACACAAGATTCAACCCATATCTTACCATGTTTTAACTTAACTATCTCAGATAATAATGAGGGATTTTGCAACCCCTTGTAGAACTCAACTCCGCCCTACTCATCGGCTAGCGGTTCATTAAATGAGTATAGAATATTGATGCAGAGATGTTATAACTGATTATGTCATTTTGTTTTCTTTTCTCCATGCAGTACAGATTTAACATTGGTAAACAGTAATGGCTGAAAATATAAATGAAAAATAAAATTAGTTTATTTGAGCATTAGCTATGATTCTGAGTTACGTTTGTGAAAATGCAGACTAACATGACTGGTCTCAGGAGAAACACTTTGGATTTATCTAATTTTTGGGAGGATCCAAATCCATCTGTGTGAGCATGACTTCAAGAATTTGAAAATTGTTGTTTCAAATTAGCACTCTAAACAAAAACAAGACAAAAAAAAAAAAAAAGATCTATCATGTAAAGTAACAAGAGCTGTGAACATGTATCTTGTATTTTATATATTGTACTGTGTTTATAGTCCAAACTAGGATTTTAATGGGGAAAAGCAGGGAAAGACCCAAGCCCTGCTAGGACAAGTTTTCTGGACATTTTCAGTCAAGTTCTTTGTAGACAGAGAAATTCATAAGAACAAATCTGTATTTACTGATATAGCATAATATTATTGCATATCTGGTAAGAAAAGTATTCAAAGGCTAGTAGGGAGGCAGCTTCAGAAATTGCTAAAAGCTTGAAAACCGGCCTTCAAATGTGACTGAAGAAACCCATTCAATTTATTTTATGACAAAGAAAGGCATGAAATAGTTTTGCGTTATAGCAGCATGAGGGAAAGTGTCTTGTGGTAAGGTTTCCAGAAAAAGGCTTTACAAAAAACTTCAGAACTATTAGCTGCAAGTGGACACCAGACCCACTTAGATGCCGCCATGTTTCAGTGGCTAGTTGCCAGAACAATTTGCTTGGAAATGAGGCAGATTCTGCCACATCATATCTTTAAAACAGGAATGACTACCTTTCTACAAGGTGTGCTGAATGTCAACCAAAAATTGCAGCTCCACAGTAGCAGTTATGGATGGTTTTTATGACCCTCATAGTACGCATATGGACAAACAGTGTAGCAACCATGGTTCCTCTTAAACTTACACAATAGTCCTGATATTTAACATGTGATGAACCTCATGTTCTGAAAGGAAATATGAGATTTCTGTTCAATAACTAAGATGTAATAAAATGAAAAGGCTGTGTATTTTTCTTTCAGGTTTAACAGAGTATGGCTTTTTAGTACACAAATTTGACTGTAGGAATCCACTTAACCTTCACCCTGAAATGAAATTAAAACGAGGAAGTGACAAAGAATTATCAGGGTATTTTGCATCAATCAGCAGTTTTATATATATGTGTGTGTGTGTGTGTGTGTATTTACGTATGTGTGTATATATATATTTATATATATGTGTATGTATATATATTTTTAATATATATATGTGTATGTATATATATACATACACATATATATTTATAATAGTTTTCTAACGGTGTTTCTCTTTTAAAGAACCATTTTCCTAAAGGGTTTTCAATGCTATGGAAATACTTGATTCACACTTAAGTATTACTCTGCAGGCAGCTTTTACAGAGCATTAGAGCTTAATTTAAGTAAAAATACTTCTAAATGCGTTACTTAAGTAATTTTTTAAAGTATTAGCAACAAGATGCTTTTAAGTAGAACCTAGAAATAAAGCATTTAATATTAAAATGTATGTTATTCCAGTATATGTACACTTTATCATTTGCCATGAGGTGTAAAATAAATTTCATTAGCTCCTTAAAGTGTATTTAATTTATAGTAGTTCTGTGTGACCAAACAATGAGTTACTAATACCATTCTCTTTTAAAGTGTATTATTAATGGGTTTGAAACTGCACCTACTAAATATTATGAAAAATATTTTTTTCTTTGTTATTGTTTTTACCTAGCAAGTATTAAAAGCAGAGATTAAGTTCATTCTGTTCACTTTCATTCTCATTAAATTCATGCATGTGTCATTCAGGAGTAATTCTGCTGAGATCTATGAAGTTACATCATCTAGTGCTTTCTCTTTCGTTCTTTCCCTCCCTCACTTTGATTTTCGCATTTCAATGAATACTCCTTTGTACAGTGAAGTTCAAGTGAAGTGGAAATATTCTTGACTATATATTACTTGACTATGACTTCTTGACTCTGTCTGTATATAAATAAAAGGTTTAAGTCTATTATTATGTTTAGTGTCAGCAATGTGTGAGGTTCTGTCAAGGCTAGTATAAAGTAACACAGTCTGGTGCTTTGATATTCCCTCTCAGCCCCCAAGAGTGAAAAGTACGGTGTGTAAGTGCCTAATGTGCTGATGAAATCAGGCATCCTTCAACAGTAATATGTTAATTTACTATTTTGTATAACTCAGCACAGTGTTTTGTGGTGAGCTTCTGGACAGAGTGCATATAGGCAAGAAGAACTCATCTTCAGATCTGCGTTTCTTACAAACATGTATGTGAAGTACATGCAGAAGCATTTTAGGTGGCACCTAACTGGAGGGTACCATCGCCATACTCCTCCCAGTGTCGAAGCCTCAGAGTGAATCCTGTGTGACCTCACCAAATTGATAAAATATCAGTCACAAACTGTTTAAGTAAAGATCAATCAGTCAGTCAAGCACAAGTCGCAGTTAAATTCCACACTATTAAAAGCTGACCTGTGCAATTCAAGCTATCAGCATATTTATTCATTTTCCCTTTCCAGCTATCCAACATCAGACAGACTACTATTCACAATGAATCATTTAATCACTTTTTTTTTTCAGTTATTTTTGCCTCTTCCTGATTTAAAAGTTATTCTGAAAGCAATTTCTGAAATGTTTAAGGCATGTTCACTGTTCTGAAAAATTTATTTCTCTGAATAGTTTCTAGCATGTTTGCAGGAGTTCATTAGAAGTGTTCTGTATTCAGTAACTAAGCTCTGTTTTGATTTTTACCTGCATATTAATACAATTCTTTTCTGATTCTGAATTGGATAAGTGTAATTCCCACAATTGTCATTTCTCATTTATCTGCATACCTCAACACACATGAACAAAGTTCAAAATACACTTTGCAGAAGTGTTTTTTAATCTTAAAATTTACTTATTCCTAGGTATATGCAAACCACTGCATTTATTTACTGAAATAAAAGCGGGGAGGGGGGAAGAAAAGAGAAATACATGAAACAGAAGAGTCATCAGCACAGTGGAAACAAATTACACATGTATAAATCATAGCAGAAAAAGTTGAGATACTATTTTTTTCATTTTTTTATGTTTTCAATCAGAATAAT
Source organism: Columba livia (assembly GCF_036013475.1). Classification (NCBI taxonomy): domain Eukaryota; kingdom Metazoa; phylum Chordata; class Aves; order Columbiformes; family Columbidae; genus Columba; species Columba livia. The sequence goes on from NC_088603.1 coordinate 110,818,843, forward strand.
GTCCTAATATAACCAAAGTTTCTGTTATAGGGGGTTTGTAAAAGCTTTTAAATTATTACCATTGTAAATTTATAGATTAAAAGCAACTAGTGGTTCTGCGGTTTAGGTGGAATTGAATGAAACCTCAAAGCAGAAGTTCAGAAGTTGTGTCCTCTGCTTGAGGGGCTGCAACTGCTCTCCTGTGCCGTGCTTGGGGGAGAGCGGTGTGCCCACAGACCTTCTCTTCTGCACTTCTGCACCCATTTTTGCTGTGACATGGTACTCTATGAGGCACTTGACAAACTTTAGTAACTTTTTCAAAGTACTACTGATTTTCTTCATAAATTAAAATTGATTTCCCAGTTTGCCATAGCTCACAAACATTTTTCACAGAATTCTGTGAAAAATAGTCCACTTTCAAAATGGTTGCCATTTCACCTTCTTCATAACTAGAGCTGCATGAAAAATATTTGTAGTAATATTTTCCTCTGAAAAGATTTTTCCATTTCTTACTACTTTTTAAGCCAGTAGAGGTGAAACAAAACAATTTGATTTAAGCAAGTGGTTTAAGACTTCCACCAATTTCATAGCATTACTATAAAACCAGAAATTATTTACATTCCATCTAGTACATGGTAACAAATATCAAACAGTTACTATAGCCATAAAAGATGGTTAAGTTTCATTAACTGCATTTATATACCACAGTATATATGAGAGTTTGGTTCAGTTCTTAGTTGGTTTGGTTTGGTTTTGTTCCTTAAACTCAGGAAGCTCAGTATTACAGCCCTGTTTTAAGGAACAGTTACAATAGTTCAATGCATTTATGTTATTCTTTGCCTTTTAGTCAGAGGTTTCATATTCAATACCAAACTAAGCTTATATTTGCTTTTTTTAATTTTTAGATTGAGCTGGAAGGAACAGGTTAAAATAAGTAAGATTAAGTTTTGATCTAAGCATGATTGTTTTCTTCCAACCCAATGAACTTTCCACCTCCCTTGCTGAACTCTTTTATTTCATACCTTCAGAGAGGGCTTTGGTTTCTTCCAAGAGTCATTTTGGAGAGTCTGCCCTGACAGAGCAGGGTGATCATAGTGGTGACCTTTGTTGATATAGCCAAAGCTCCATAGTAACAATGTGACTATGAAGTAGATTTTCCAATAAATTCTTACTGGTGGTTACAATATGAGACATTTTCACTGATGCGTTATAGGTTTTTCTTTCCTTCTGGTGAGCTAGTGGGGGTAGCATATGGATTGTCCAGCTATTAAGATCGATAAGCCCTGTAGTGTCATTCTGTTAAAGCTATAGTCTTCACAACTCTTACCCTTGATCTTCACAGAGTTCCTGTAAGGCTTCCATGAAGTTTCTCCTGTAAGACACTTGTAAATTTCTTTCTCCATTTTCATTAGTTTCTAGAGCTGACAACAGATTTTGAGGGGTGACACCATTCAAATAGAGCTACCAATTGAAAGCTAAGATGGGAGACCATCTGCAAGCATAGAGGCTCTGATGCTTGTATGTTTTTGTAGCATTCACTTTTGCTTGGACTTAAAAGATCACAGTGTACTTGGAAGAACATTCTTCAAGGAAATCAATCTCTGTTTCTGCTAAATGAGGTCAAGGTCAGTGAATAAGACTGGAGCTGTAGAAAGAGTCTCCTAAAACTGTGTTTCATTAAATTTAAATTAGTTGGGTGATTTTTTTGTGAAGAAAGCAATATCTAACGTAATGCTTAGCTTATCATTTAAATAGTAAGGAATACAAAGGTTAAAGCCAGTTTGACTCATTATCATTGCTGGTCAAGACCAGCAAAGTCACACAATCATGCTGTCGCTGCCATCATACAAATAAAAGTATGGATCCTCCAGCATTGTGTGCTTCAAGTGGACTGTAGCACATCAAACCAAGAAAAGCCAATTGCTTGAGTTACAGTGAATGTTGTCATGTGTAGATGCATGTAGAAAAACTCTTGAGATCATTAAAACCCATAGCTCAGGCAATAAATTGACTGTGATTCCTGATGCTAAAGTGCCATGATACAGAATTGCAGATCAGTTAAAAAACTGGTAGAAAATGAATTAGTGAGCCATGCGGCCAAGGACTCTGTAATTTTGGTGCAAGGTCTAACTTAGATTAGCAGCTTTCATTAGATCACTGTCAGTGACTAGATGAGATAATGGCTCCTTTGCTTGGTCACATTAGTGTACTTGCCATGAGGATTAAGTGCTGCTTTTAGTATACTCCGAGAGGAGTGGCTGACACGCCAGAGGGCTGTGCTGCCATCCAGTGAGACCTGGACAGGCTGGGCAAAGAAAAATTTAGTGAAATATAACAAGGGCAAGTGTAGAGTCTTGCATCTGGGCAGGAACAACCCCAGGTTCCAATATAACTTGGGGAACGACCTATTAGAGAACACTGTAGGGGAAAGGGACCTGGGGGTCCTGGTGGACAGCAGGATGACCATGAGCCAGCACTGTGCTCTTGTGGCCAGGAAGGTCAATGGCATCCTGGGGTGTATTAGAAGGGGGTTGGTTAGTAGGTCAAGAGAGGTTCTCCTTCCCCTCTACTCTGCCCTGGAGAGACTACACCTGGAATATTGTGTCCAGTTCTGGGCCCCTCAGTTCAAGAAGGACAGGGAACTGTTGGAGAGAGTCCAGTGCAGAGCCACGAAGATGATGAAGGAAATGGAGCATCTCCTGTATGAGGAAAGGCTGAGGGAGCTGGGTCTCTTTAGTTTGGAGGAGACTGAGGGGTGACCTTATTAATGTTTACAAATACGTAAAGGGTGAGTGTCATGAGGATGGAGCCAGGCCCTTCTTGGTGACAACCAATTATAAGACAAAGGGTAATGGGTTCAAACTGGAACACAAGAGGTTCCACTTAAATGTGAGAAGAAAATTCTTCTCAGTGAGGGTGACAGACACTGGAACAGGCTGCCCAGGGAGGTTGTGGAGTCTCCTTCTCTGGAGACATTCAAAACCCGCCTGGACACCTTCCTGTGTAACCTCATCTAGGTGTTCCTGCTCCGGTGGTGGGGGGATTGGTGATCTTTCAAGGTCCCTTCCAATCCCTTACATTCTGTGATTCTCTGAAGTGTGTCCATTTTCACTATGTGACTGCATTGCAGAGCATGAAATTACTTGTCTTTCACAGGAAAAGTACACTGCGTGCATTGAATGTAGATTTTATCTGCTGGTCATCCCATTCCAATCAGAAAAATGAGCCTTTGACTTTCATAAGTGACTAATTTGCAGGAGTCTATATACACTCCTGAAATCTCTATCTATGTATTAGCCATTTAATACTGTGTAGTTTATGGCAATATGATAACCCATTTATTTTTATAGGGTGTAAGTGCTGTAGAAACATGTGGCCTGTTTCTGATATTCGCCTCCTTTTGTAATCCTCATATAACATAAGCAGTCTAAATCACATTGGTTATCTGTAATTGCTAGAAAGTAGTGGCTGTAATCCTTTCATTTTATGAAAATCTCTGTGAGGAAAGCAAGTAAAAGATCTCTAGAATCGCAATCATAGGTGTGACAGTAAGGTACCCAAAAGAAAGCAACCCAGATACGTATGTGTTAAATTCATTCCAAATTTTGGAGTATCTTCCTTTTCATCCCCTTTCACTGTTCCCCCAGCCCCAACAGCATTCTGGAAACTCAGTGTAAGCACTGCTTAAAAAAAAAAAGGTCATAAAGTTCACCATCCTACAGACTGAGAAGTATAAAATGTGACATCTAAACTTGTATATGAGGTCTGTTCTTCAATACTGCCTCTGTGACATTTATCAAATGATTTGATTATCTTACATGCATATTATAAAGACATAATCTCCCGGTCATTTGCTTTCTGGGAAAATAAAATGTTGATTGGCAGTTCTGAATTTGCAGTGGAAGTCACAGCAGACTCTCCAACCAATACGCTTAGCGTGTCAGAAAGACTCTGTGTCGTATACCACAGAAAAGGTATGAGCAGTCTGATTACACAGTATATTATTACTGGAGCAGATCAGAATTTTTTAAACGTTGACTGTTAATTGTGTATGCAGATGAGGAGAGTGGAAGAGCAGATGATCACGGTTTAGTATTTCTGTTTGAAGAGCCAAGATTTTTACATGCAATCCTGCCTGTTGCCAGTCGCACTCCTAATAGGACTGGAAAAGTCAGACTCTGTGTGTCAAACTTTTGCTGACATATTACTGCTAGAATTCTTGCAGACCTTGTAATGTATTTAGATATGACTCAGAAATTAACTATGTGTTAGGTTCCTTTAGTGACTACTGTTTTAGTGATACCCCTAGTGAAGAATCAACTTGCTATGAGCCACAGAGATTAAGATGCCCAAACCCAAACCTTCAAGGCACATATTACCCTGGTCCTGACCACCACAGTTGCTCACCAAAAGGACATGGATGAAAACAGTCATCAAATGTAAACGTGAAACTTATCACCACAAGTATATACAAGCTGAAGAGTGTTGGATGCAGACAGGAGAAATAACAATCCATTTTTATGACATTGGTGGAGGGATGCCTCTCTTCTTGTTTTTTTCTGCATGCACACCATTCACTAGGGACTCCTCAGAGATCAGCTAGAGTTTAATTACATTTTTCCCTGCTTACTCCCACTTATTGATCTGCCCATAAACTTGGAATGAGTTTATGTTACTGGCCAAAACATTTCTCTTTATGACTCCCCATACACTGTTCAAAATTAAATTATGTAAGTATCACTCCCCTAGCAAAATTCAGTCATCCTCTTGAGAGTTTTACCCAAGGCACAGTACCTTTCATATTACATGCCAAAATGGATGAGGAAAATTATTCAAGACCTCATTTTCATCTGAACACCTTTAATAAAACATGTGGATAAATGTATTTTAGAATATGTATCCTTTTATTGATGTCTAGATTTTCATTAAATTGACGTAACACAAGAAGGCCACAAAGAGTGGCTGCAAAATGTCAAGACGTTTGGGATAAAGCAATGTGCTGCCTGAGGAGCATGTGGAAGTTGGATTCTCAGCATAAACATATCTTCCATGTGTTTGCATACGTCCCATAATCTGTGAGTAAATAAATAAGCAAATGCTGTTCAATATGGAATACAAATCTCTCTTTGTGCATAAAATGGGAGCATAACTGCAAATACTACTGCTAAAAAGCATAATTTATGTCCTCTAACTTCAGACAGTAACACAGCATTTCTTTCAAAAGGCTGCTACTATCTGAAGTCTAAGTACCAATATGGCCCGAATGTGTATTTCAGTTTGTGCACATGATTAAATGCCTTCCTGACTCAGAGATATACATACCTGACATTATGTTTACACCTGTGTACAAGCACTTTGGTTTCTGGATCTGTCACATAACTGAGGATTCAGAAGTGTCCTCTAACTTGCTGAATGGGATCCTAGAAGAACCATGTTCACCAAACAAAAAAAAATTTCAACATCTCTTAGTCCTTAGTTTCTGAACAGACAAGGATATTAGACTTAAGATGCTGTGGTCCCGATGGTGCTTAATTAGGGTATCGATACTGGTATCAAGGTTGGGGTTGGCTGTTGGTAACTACATGTAACATAGTTGTATCACCTTTCTTCTATATATTGCTAATACAAATTGCAAGAGCATCTTTGTCAATTTCTCATCTGTATCTCACTGGCGTGTTTTTATAGTTAAGCTACATAACTTGGTGTAGATATTGCTGCAATTCTGTCAGTTATCTTAGCAGTTATTGACCTTACACTTTATGCATTATATTGTGCCTATGGCTGTTTGCCTTGCTCTGAATCTTGAACTGATACAACGTAATCAGATGACTGAAAAAAGATAAAATTATTAATCTTGACTCTTCATACCCATCCTATTAAATACATTTCAATTATGAAGGTTTGTAAGTCGCTAATGGCCATAAACCATTTTTATTATATTAGTCATTTTGAGTTATGAATTATCCATTTCATACTACCTGCTACATTCTTCTGTACTGTCTGCTTACTCTCTGTATACCTGTGTATGCTTTCCTTTAATGAAAACATTTGTTACCTGATTGTTTTTCACAGCTTCCTGTAAAAGTGCAGGAGAAATAATTTCACAGTCTTGTGACATAAAATGGGAGGGGCTATGTGGCATATCAGTGAATGTTTTATATGAGAGAAGTTTTCACTTAAATCGAAGGGAAGTAATATGTTTCTTGGATATGTGTTTTATGAATAAATTTTGAATACATGAGTAGACAATATAGTTAAATAAAATATATAAAAGTGTGCATAATTTATGCATTCAGGTTTTGTTATTTTGCATGCATTTTCACATTAATTACATAAGAAATAAGTGCACATTTTTCTAGCCACTAAGTTATTCTAACAAATTGTTGTGCATTAGGGACACCGTGGTAGCAGCAAGGATGAGCATATTCGTATCTTTCTTACCCAGGGCATCCTCAAGAAAACAACAGCAAATGTAACATAAATGTGGAGAGTAATAAGCATTCTTCAACCTTACAATGCTGTATCTATTTAGCGTCTCATTTATTCCTATGCCATCAAGAGTTTTTTGCCTGCTGTCCATAGAATTGCTGTTTCCACTGTTTGTTAATATGGAGTATGTTCATAAATTATTTTGCCTTATTTCATAAGTGATGAAATGTTCCTAGGCTGGCCAAGAAATAACAATACAATAAAAATCTTAATTTGTTCCCTCTCAGCCATTCATGGCACAATCAGATAGCCCTTTCTCCAGCTGTTAATTGCAATAAACATTGATTGATTGATTGGTGCAGCTAACACAATTATGGAAAATGTTGTATATTTTTTGAAAAATACTGATGGAATCAGAGTCTGTTAAGCAGGGGTGTCAAACCCATTTTCACCGGTGGCCACATCAGCCTCGTGGTTGCCTTCAAAGGGCTGAATGTAGTTTTCGGACAGTATAAATGTAGGAGTAGTCTGAAACTACATTTGGCCCTTTGAAGGCAACCACAGGGCTGATGTGTCCCCCAGTGAAAACGAGTTTGGCACCCCTGCTGTGGAGTGTTGTGGGTATTTTTTCTAAATGTGTATTAACATACGAAAGCGGGATTGAGGTGTGAGAGTGATTTAGGAATTGTGTTGAAGTTTTTTATGTGCAGAAAGTCTGTCCACTAAATATTTACAAAAAGCACCACTCCTTTCTTCGGTGTGGTGCATGCTGTACTTATTCTTTCCTTCCTGGAAAGTACACTACGGTACATTCTTGATTTTTTTCTGATTCATTAGACTTTCAACACTGTAGCAGCAGTAATATAGTTAAGGTAAAGTATAGCTACATTCTAGTTAATACTCATGGGTGTTTATCACAATTGATACAAGATAAAATAAATATATTAAATGATGTTGCAATGGAAAAAAAAAGCCCTCCATAATGCATACAGCAGTCTAAGAGTTGGGAATAAACAGTTTTTACTCTGGAGCCTTTACCATCACTCCTTTTTGTCGTACAGGTTGGTTGCTCCATTTTGTTTTCACTTTGTTTTTTCCGTCACTCTGGTCTTTGCTACTTCTTTTTTCCTCTTCTTTTAAATATGCTGCTCCTGCAAAGATTTATCATCTTTTTTTTTTTTTTTTTTGTAACTCTGTGATCTTTTGCTTCCATGAGCATATTTTCTCTGTTATTCTCTGTATCTGTTCATCTGATTCCTCTTGGGTAGATCATCCTATTTTCTGCTTTTTCTTTCCAGTACTTCCTCATGGAAGATTCATTGGCAGCTCAGACTCAAAATGGGTGTAGAACTAAATGTTATCTTTTCTCCTAAACATTTCCACCATCCTACTTGCCATCCAAGCTCATATAGCAGTGCTTAGCCAAGCTTTATATCTTCCTCCACAATTTATGGAAAACCTGTCCCTTTCTCTCTCTACTGACAAATGTCACTTTTCATAAGCTTTTTCACTTTTCAGGACTTCTTGCGCATCCTCCTCAGCATCCATATTGCCAGTCTCTCTAAAACACAGCTGGTAACACTGCTGCTCTCATCTGTCAAACCATACTTACACTTTTAAGCTCATCTTTATCTTCAAGATGTTCCACACTGTTCTGTCCCAGCCTATAAATCAGATGAAGTGTTTCCTCATCCCAGCCATTTTACTTCATCAATATATTAAGACTACATATTCTTAATAATTCCATTATATCCCCTGTGCCTGTCATGACTTCACTATTCTGAAAATTATTGGTCCTTTCTGTTCTTTGTCTACATGTATTATTTTCCACAGTATACAAAAATGAAAAACTCATAACCATTCATATAATTAAAAATGAAAATACATCACTGGTTCTGGACATGTCCCACTTTACTTCTCCCTGTCTTTGTCATATCTTTGGGGCATGGTTTTATTGTTTTTAATCTCATGGCACAGTAGCCTTTTGTAAGCCCTAAGATAATTTATCAGTCATCTTGAGGACTGTTGCATGATTGTAAATGGATTTAAATGAAAACTAACTGGCTGAAGTCTTGCTTTCACAAAACTTCAACTGTGAAAGACATTCATAGATACCAGAGACTGGATCATTTCTATTTGGTCATTATGTGTTTTAATGGTATTCTTCTTGATAAGATATTTTTGGTTAAGTCAAATTTTCAGTGATCCAAGTAATGGCTTTATTGTTACATCCCTTTGGTTGTTTCTCTATTACACAGTCTAATAGATCACATTTTAAAGGAGTTGGTAAAGATGTAAAATGCTCTTTAGAAGTGCCAAGGATTGCCACTACAGTATAATTGACAAGGCCTGATTTTTGTGCTTTTGAAAGTACCTTCAGCCATGCTCCTTTTTAGATAAGCCAGTGAGCTCATCCCTTTCGAAAATTTCAAGAGCCTTTTGTGAGGGGGAGTAAAATGCAGGACATCCACACTAGCTTTGAAGCATATTGAAAAAAAATCCTCTTTAGCTCACCACAGATTCAGAAGGAAATATAAAATATGTTCTGATGAAAAGCAGAACAAGCTTTTCCAGACTGACATTAATTTAATTCTATTCTAGAAAACTTCATTATTGCCAGTTTGCCAGTAGGTACGTCTACAACCTGTTAAAACATGAACTTTATCTGAGAGAGCACTGGAGGAACATAGTGGAAAACTGTTTGCTATGCATGTCTATCCGTACTCCAAGAAAGATCTCAAGGGTGACATTTCCAAAAGTAAGACATAATTAGCCATGCTGGAAAGGAATGAAGTATCTGAGTGACTCCCATTTTCAGTTGTGTGTGGTATAAGAGGGTATCCTCTGCCCATCAGGAGCTGAGACAGCACCAAAAGAATGTTTTGCCACATCTGAAACCCCACGGTTTATACAGTAGTAGCTCAGAGGTTGCAGTAGCAGTCACATTCAGTCTTTTGCGAGTGGCAGGAGCTGAAATGAGGAGATCTGGCTTCAAACAGAGTGGTAAATATATCACTTGTGATGAAGATTTTCATTTTCAGCTTGTTGTATTCAATAGTCTATAACATTGTGAGTCACTTCAGGGCCAAATAACTGCAATCATGTATTAAGTGTTGAAATCCCTTACACTGTTATAGCAATGTGCATGTTTTGGCTATTCCAATTCCCCTGATGGTAGAGGGAGTAGGCAGGGATATTTAAACACTGCTTAGTCCTCTGAAAAATTATGGAAAATAAAACCAAACCATGCATTACCAGAGTAAGATTCTTTGGTTTGTTTTGGTTTGGGTTTTTTTATGAATAGGAGAAAGTAAACAGTGAATGCAACAAGCCCAAATATATAGCTTATTAAGTGGTTTGGCTTCATTCTGATAGTGTTAGTGAAATATATTACAGTTTTATTCTTCATCTGATAAGAGTTTACAGAAATAATGTTCTGATATTGTCTCGAGATGCTTAAAGTCTAGGCAAACAACATGGAGATCAACTTGAGCCATGAACAGATGGACTTTGAAGCCAGAGAAAAGTTTCTGATTAATTGTACCACGCTTGTTATTTGGCCAAAAGTAACCCAGAAAAGCCCTCAAGGACATGATATTTTTAATGCATTTTTAATGCATTTATTTGGTTCAGAAAACATACAGATGAGCAATTAAGGGCTCCTGAGAGGCCCCTGTCCACAAATGTTTTCAGGACTGACGTTTTAAGAGGGTAGATGGTGATCCTTATTTTGCTGGGGAATGGTGACAATGGTGAAATTAATATCAGAAAAAAAATTTCTTGCATCTGTTTTTCAGCTGGTGGAAAAAGATAATGTTTCTCGTATGTTATTTATCTATCCCCTATTACTATGTTTGGGCATGGGAGAGATGAAGCAATAAAAAGAATCAGAGAATATTTATTCCAATTAATTTTACAATAAGAAACAATGAATACTCAAAGTGCACAAGCTTTTTTTTTTTTGTCATAGCTTGAATATCTTATGACTTCTGTTGTATTTTGTTCTTTTAGGCCTTTCTCTGAGATCTGCGCATTACATAGCCATACATATTAGATGACTTTGGGACTCGCTTTACATCAATGATGAAGGGATTATCTAGCAGCCGTAGTCATCATCATGGAGTTGCCTGTGACCCTCCATGTGATAGTCTGCCACACCACCCGGACAGGAAGCCATATTTGCTAAACCCAGTGGATCCCCATCCTGCAGACCACCCTTACTACACTCAAAGGAACTCCTTTCAGGCAGAGTGCATGGTGCCCTACAACGACCAAATTGCCAGCAGCACGTTTCCCCGGAGGCATTACAATTCCCACCACGAACTCAAGGATGAGTGTGCTCTGGTGCCCCACGGAACTGCCAACAAGACCAACCGCATTCCTGCCAACCTTTTGGACCAGTTTGAGCGACAGCTGCCTCTCAATCGGGATGGATACCACACTCTGCAGTACAAGCGAACTGCCATGGAGCACCGCAGTGACAGCCCAGGGAGGATCCGGCACCTGGTTCATTCTGTCCAAAAGCTCTTTACCAAGTCCCATTCACTGGAGGGACCATCCAAGGGGAGCGTCAATGGGGGCAAAGCGAGCCCGGAGGAGTCACAGACTATGAGGTATGGGAAGCGCAGCAAGAGTAAAGAAAGGCGATCAGAAGGTAAGCCCAGATCCAATGCATCAGGATGGTGGAGTTCAGATGACAACTTGGACAATGACGTTTGCATTTATCACGGTCCCAGTGGGGTCATGACCATGGGAAGATGCCCTGATCGTTCTTCTTCCCAGTACTTTATGGAAGCCTATAATACTATTAGCGAACATACTGTGAAGTCATCCAGAAGCAATAATGATGTCAAATGCTCTACCTGTGCAAACCTGCCTGTGAATCTGGACTCCCAGTTAATGAAGAAAAGCTCTTGGTCCTCTACATTAACTGTGAGCAGAGCCCGTGAAGTTTACCAGAAAGCGTCAGTTAACATGGACCAGACAGTGGTGAAGGCAGAGACGTGTCAGCAGGAACGGTCATGTCAGTACCTCCAGGTACAGTGTGGAGAGCTGATTGCTGTTAACTGTGCTCTGCCTTGTTTCACTTGTTTGTGGGGGATGGAGATTTGCCCTGATATTTCACCTTTCCTGAGAGGTCACTGAGCACCAAGCAAGGGGTAATGCTGCTGAAATTAAAAATAAATCTGTTTTTTTCTTTTTTTTCCCCCAGCATTCAGTATTTGAAAGAAACAGTTCGTGTAGGAACAGGCTTAATTTTTTCATGTGGGAAAAATAAGACCTTTCTGTGTACTTTTTGAATTTATAAGGCAATCACAGTAGGAGTGTAGAGAATTTGATGTTGTAGCACTTGCAGTTAGCATTACAATGTAAATTAACCGAATGTTACCAGGATACAAATTCTCTGATTTCTATAATTTCAAGATTTGCCTTCATTTACTGCTTATTTTATTATGAAAGCTTTTGAGACCCTTCTGAGAAACTTTGGGGTACCTTAATACTTTCTCCAGCAGGAAAACAACCTTCTTTCCTTTTTGCCATAGAATACAAATTCTCATAAAATAGTTATTGTAACATGTCCAGATTTGTTTATTTGGCTATTTCTCTTTCACATGGCTTTGAGTCAAAAATAAAAAATCAAAAGGTTGCAATTATTGCTTGTTCTGATTATACATTTTAGGAGTACATCACCTACTCCCTCACAAGCTGTTTGCAGTTAATACAGCGTCACTATTTTTCACCAGTATTGTATCTTTAAATGTCAAGAATCAGATGTCTGCTCTTGGAGCTATCATACTGCTGGTGAATGTTTGTGGCAGGAACATAGATCAGAAAATATTAAAAGTGTTTCAGCCTTAGGAGAGCTGTGGATAGCTTTTATGCACTTTAAACGAAGCACTGATGGCACATCTAAGTGTATGTGTAAGATGGAACAACGTTGCACAGAGAAGAGAGAAGACCATGAGGAAAAAAGAGGTTTGCTAAGACAATTTGGTTTCATTTTAATGTAGTGGGACTCTTGTCTATTTGTATAAAAACCATAGCAAGTTTTCTCATATGGGTGCTTTAATGAGACAGTCAGCTTCCACATTCTGTTGTTTAAGTCAGTACGTAGAGAAAGCGTAGGACTGAGGCATCCACATTTAAAAATTGCTCTTAAAAGGTTTTATTGAATGGCATGCAAAATAATATTGAATGCCAGCCTCTGGGATTCTAAGTTTTAAATGTAAAGAAATGGATCTGTGTGTTTTCTATTAATTGTTAGGAGAGGCAGCGGGGAGGGGGGGGCGGGGGGGCAATATGTATGCTCGGTGTGTGTTTACAGCTCTATGTATGGACTGGAGAGGGAGAGGGGTTTCAAAATAGCTTCAGGTTCCAACCTTTTGAGGTTGGGTTTTTTTGAAATTAAGCCTCTTTTGTCTGAATTTTTTGAGTGAGAAGAAATCATAACTTTAGGCTTGATTGCTGTGGTTACTTTGGACCCTGAGATTTCTTTTGTTGATGTTTTTGTTTACTCCAATCTTCCTCTCAAGTTTAGATAAAATAGCTGACAATTCAGTATGTGACCAGGTGGCTAAAAAAGAGCAAAAAACTGTGCCAGCATCAGCTTTAAATGAACACCTCCTTAGGGACTTTTCGATAATGTTTAACTGACAGGAATAGACCCTTGAAGTGGAATTAGAGGACATTATCTGTGTCTGTGTGAAAATATGTCCAACAATTGTCAAGGGCAGGAATTAGAATAACTAAATTCTCACTTAGAATAACTAAATTCTCATTGTGTTTCCCATCCTTACTGGTAGTTTCATTTTGGTTTTCATTTCATTTTTTCCAATTGTATGCTTGTTTGTAAAAGCCAGGGAAATATAACTGGTTTGAAATTGTTATTTTTAAAAAAAAAAGAAAATATTAATCAGGCTTCAATTAACATTGGAAATAGGATTCAAAGAGAATAGGCTAGATTTGAGGAAGCAGGTCAGGGTTGTTCTCCTCTCTTGGCAGCTTAAAAGGATGACAAATGGATATAGATATTAAAAAGTCAGTCTATTTCAAATGCATTCCATTGCTTTTCTCTTTGCTATATCATTTATCTTTTTACACTACAAGCCCTTTGGGGCTTGTTTTGTGTTTCCACAGTGCCCAGCACAATGGGGTGCAGAATCTACTTTAGGCCTTTTGGCTGTCTTGCAATATAAATATGTTTTAACAGCAGCATAGTATTACTCCATTAGTGGGCTGCAGAGGTATTCTTTATATCTGTTGTTTTCCTGATGACCTTCTCATCATTGTACCAAAAGGCTGGTGCCCCATGTTAGATCAATTAGAAATGCACTAAGGTAGATGAAAACAGCAAATTCATTACAATACTGGACAACTCTGATGACTATTTAAATTATTATGAGACTTCTTTATTGCTTTAACTCATTAAACATTAAATAGATGCTTTTACCAACTCACTTGTAATTTAAGCTGCTGTTTATGGTCCAGGACATAAACTCTGATCCTTGAAAGAGGCAACTGTTTTCTTCTTGCAACCTTTTCTTGTGATAGTATCTGAATACAATGAAGGAGTGACTTTTTTTCAACTCAGCCTACCCAGGGTTATTTTCTTTATCCTGATAGATCTGAGTATATTGGAGATCACAGATGACATTGACTTCACATTTGCTGGTAAGGACTTTTATCACAAAAGTATCTGGATAAATTCACAGAGTAAAGACGTGGAAATAACAAACAATTATCTCACTTGGTGTGATATTTGCCACATAAGTGTTCTGTGGAAGGAGTTGGCAGTAGTTTATGTTACAGATGGGCCTATTTCTCATAATTTGGAACTTGAATTGAGTGCAGAGTCCTCCTGCTTTGCACAGTCTTTCCTTACCCAGGCAGACTCTGCTTCCAACCCAGGTGCTGACGTGCAGTGTCCATCCTTGGAGGTCTAGAGGAGGTTTGGCTCAATGCTCTATGTCTTCAGACAGAGATATTAGCTCCTGGACTAATCTAAAGACTGTCAAGCAAACCTTTTTAATCTCACCTGCTTTACGGGAATGAAATTGTATTTTTCTCCTGATTTCTCCTTTCAAGAATGAGGAGCTGGATAACAGAAAGATAAGGTCCTTCTTTTGAGCTGCTTCTGACTTGAGAAATGTGATTTTATTTGATTCAGGTTTACAGTCAGACAAATTTGAAGGAGAGTGAGAAGGAACTGTTTGTTTTTTCTCAAAATCGTTCTTCAAAATGGTCTCCCTCGCTTAAGAGAATAATATATAAAACAGTGGTCAGCCTCCACTTCTCTGGTATCTTCTCTGGAAAAATTAAAATTAAGCGAAACTATTGAAGATGAAATATAAGCAGTTGGCATTTTCTGTGAACAATAGGGTCTAAATACACAAGTAGATATTTTTTACACTCTTGTTTTCTATGAATTCATTATTATTGAAGCTGACAGAGTATCAAATACACTTCAGAGTTTTTCTATGATTATAGCTTTGTTTTTCAGTATTCTCTGTAATTACTATGCCCATTGTCCTTGGTCCATTCATTAAGAGACACAGAAAAATATAAAGGATAACATTTTTCTTATTTTTCCTTTCTTCTGCTTGTGTGGGTCAGTCATATGTTTTCTTTTGAACTCATTTGATGAAACTGAAGTCAGTTGTGTCAGATACTTGGGGCTGAGGACGGAAATTTTACTTCTGAAAACCGAAGTGCAGTACATGCGGACAATGGTGCGGTCATCTGAGCTCTGCATTTGCACCGCTTATCCCTTGGTGGGGGACTGTCATAGAATCATAGAATCATACTATGTCCTGAGTTTGAAGGGACCCACAAGGACTGTTGAGTCCAACTCCTGTCCCTGCATAGGACAACCATGAAATTCACATCCTGTGTCTGAGGGCATTATCCAGTCTCTTTTTGAATACTGTCAGGCTTGGGGCCATTATCGCCTCCCTAGGAAACCTGTTCCAGTGCTCCACCACCCTCTGGGTGAAAAAGATGCCCAACCTAAACCTCCCCTGGAACATCTTCCTGCCATTCCCTCAGGTTCTGTCACTGGTCACCAGAGAGAAGAGATCAGCACCTACTCCTCCTCCACCCCTTGTAAGGAAGCTGTATACGACAATGAGGTCTCCCCTCAGTCTCTTCTCCTCCAGACTGAACAAACCAAGTGACTTTAGCTGTTCCTCATACGGCTTCCTCTCCAAACCCCTCACCAACTTCGCAATCCTCTTCTGGACACTCTCCAGTAGTTTTTTATCGTTTTTATCCTGTGTTGCCCAGAACTGCACACAGTGCTCCGGGTGAGGCTGCACCAGTGCAGAGCAGAGTGGGACAATCACCTCCCTCACCCAGCTGTCAATGCTGTGCTTGATGCACCCCAGGACATGGTTGGCCCTCTTGGCTGCCAGGGCACACTGTTGGCTCATGTTCAACTTGCCATTGACTAGAACTCCCAGATCTCTCTCCGCAGACCTGCTGTCCAGCATCTTGTTCCCCAGGCTTTATAGTATAAAAGAAAAAAAGCCAAGTTTCTGAGTGCAATAGGAATTTTCTGGTGGCGAAGTGCTCTGATTCATACTGTGCTCAGTTTCCTGTGTGAAAGTTGTCTATAATGTGCATGATTATATAATGTGTAGTGTTAAGAAACTTGTATCATTAGATTGACTTTGTTTCCAGTCTCAGTACAAGTCAGTTCCACAGTTTCTTAGGAGATACTGCTTGATCCCAGCCTCTTACTGTGCCTGTGTCCATGGATGGCCAGATGCAGGGCATCGCCCTTGGTCAGGGTGCTAATAAGGACCAGTATCTACAATTTGTTAATGCGGTATGTTAAGTTGCTAAGTGTTTATCCTTATGACACAGCAACATATGTTGGGTCAGTTATACTGGGCTTTTCATAGCAATTATCTGCATTTTCAGCTATTCTCTACTTTTTCCTCATTTGTTTCTGTCGCAACTACCATATTCAAATTAATCTTTCAGTATGTTCTTGTATTTACATGGAAGCTGTATTTTAAAATCCATTAATATTGATCTTCCATTTGTCAGATATATGAAGACCTGCTTTTTTGTCTCTTATTCCATTATAAAATAAAAATGAATGAAGCATATGTAATTTCACTTTCAATTTTCCAGTCATAACTACAAAACATATGAGGTATAAGTTTCAATTTTTTTTACTGAGCTCATATGAAACATACTTCTCAGTAAAGCTAGTAAAACAATTTGAACAATTTTGAAATGAAATGTCAAATGTTATAATGTATTCTAGGCCAGCTTCCAGGTAATGGAATAATCATGAAAACAGTTGAAAATTCTTAAATGTCCATGAATTTTAAAATACATTAATATCTAAGAACATTAAAACTGAAAAAATAAAATTCACAGAAAGATAATTTATTTCAGTTTATAAATTGCTGTAATATGGGCAATATGAATATTGAATAAAGTTAGAGAATTTGCAGGCACTTGGAAAATATAAATAAAGTCAGAAATAGTTAATTTACAAAAAAAAAAATATTAATAACAATTTCATTGAAGCTACATATTGGTTATTTAGCCTACATGCAAACTTACCCAAGATAAGTACATAGGAGAGTATTTCAGTGAAGCCGTCCTCTTCATTTTTGCAGTTTTTTAATTTACCTTAAGAAGAAAAAAAAAAAAAAAAAAGAAAGAAATTGTTGGCTGAATTGGTGAGAATTATCTTGCCTCATATTTCACCTTAACAACTGCTATTTTCTCATTCTTTTAATTAAAACCTGGACTGACCTTTGGTGTCTGTATAATGCAGTAATGGGGCTACATAAGTACTAAGAAAGCTATTCTACAACAATGTCAGTACTTCACGTTTAGCTGCAATTTTACCTGCCCATGTGCCTTAGGTAGCAATTTTCTGTCCTTCAGTTTTATCCCCGTTTTGTAACTTCTTCGTATTGAATATACTGGCACTAATTTTATTTTTAGATAACTTGAAGAGCTACTGTTGGTTCACTCTATTATATTAACATGCCTATGTTGTAATATCACATCTGTTAATGGATGTAATTCTGGCAACTGGATCTCTATTTTGTGTTGCTAGCATACCATACATAGGATTTAGCAACATACTTGTGTGACACTATGTTACACATACTGTTATGTCAGAAGTATTTATAAAATTATAGCTGCATATAATAGCTGGCATTTGGTATCTATTTCACTTCATTTTCAGATAAACATTGATAAGATATGATTCAGTCCTGGATCTGACCCGTTTCTGTAGCCATGTATGTCTGAGTGTTCTAATCTTAGTATTTTCAATCAAAAAAAAAAAAAAAAAAACACCTTCAAGATAAGCCAAATCTAGCAAAGAGGATCATTTATATCTGGATCTGAGCTTGAGATCACTCACTTTTCTGGTGGAGACATGCAAAGTAGATGGGAAAAAAACACTGAGTGGCAATATGTTTTTCTCAGTCAGCGCAAAGTAGTAAGGAACATTTCTCCTACATCCTGTTGTTGTTTTTTTGTTTCAAGAATGGAAGCTGTAGTACAGGTCTGGAGTGGGGAATACTACAGTGCCAGAAGAGTGGTTTGAGCTGGGTTCAGCTGCCCCCAGATTCTATTCTGCCCTACAGGTGCCCTGGCACTCTGCTTCTTGCATAGCTGAGCTGCCACTAGCGAACTAAGCAACAAGAGCATGAAGCTGTTGAATATTGTTTGTCCTTTCATCCTCTTAACCTGAGTCTGTGCCATGGACTGTCTTGTTTAGACAAAGGGCAAAGAGATTATATGACTTCTGTATTTCTCTCACCAAAAGCTAAGCAATGCAGTTGGTTGCACTGTGATGGTTCTGATAGGCCAGGGCTTCCAGAGACTTTGAATTGTCTCTAAGAGTCTTTTATGCAAATAAATTTGTGTCTAAGTTTGCTTTAGTGACGTAACACCAGCCTGCTAATCAGTGTGTTAGGAAATCTTCGAGATTTCCTGGTGTGTAGCAATTCAGTTCCCAACAGATGAGAGTCAAGACTATGACCTTGATTTGATATCCAGTGGGACACTACTATAGTGCAGAGGTGGCAGTTTGGAGTCACTGAGAAGATGCACTATGATGTTCTGAAACTAGAAGGGTTTCCTTAGAGCTGAATGAAGGCTTCTTAGGTGGGTATATTTCATTGCTGTAATCCAAAAGAAAATGTTGTGGAAGTTTCAGCAAAGTCTGGCCACTGTACACTAAAATGTGACAGAAACTAATAGCCAGCTGGAGATGAAAGCGTAACAACATTACTTACGGTTGCTGCCTGCGAGAGCACAACATTAGCAAAGCACCAGAGATTATCCAGTTACAGTCAGCCAACAGAAACAGCATAAGGGCTGTTTCTCAAAGTGCTCTCCCCACCACATCTGTTTTCTTCCAAGGATTCAGACTCAGCTACATGTTCTCCATCCATGAGCCAATTTCCTGCTGGCTGCTTGACAGTGGTCTTATGGTCACATGTAGTGAAAGGTAAAATGACATCTCATTTAACAGCGTTGGCACTTGATGACAACTGGTCACTGTATGCAGGTGGTGAAGTGATTAGGGAGCGAACTGATTCACCCCAAAAGAACCTGTCTAGAAGTGAAGGAATATTTCTCCATTACTATTCATTGAAAGTATCCTTTCAAGGATTGATATTCATGTTGACAGTCATCCCTATGTAGGTGAGGAGACATATGTCACTATCGCCACCTGCACTGAAAGCTTCAAGGGTATTGAGAGAGATGAGAATCAATGTCTGCCCTCTGCCACAGAGAAAATATCATCCATGAGTATCACTGAAGCAGTCTCAATTTGAGGTCCTGGCTGAAGGGCCTGCCATATGACCTTCAGTTGTGTTTCCTTCAGCTAATAGATGTGGTTGTTGCTGTTTGGCTTCCTTTCTGCAGAATGTGTTTGGGGCTGTGAAGCTGCAAGGCCCTTGGTTGGAATTGTCATATTTCACGTGGCCTTCTTCATGGTTGGTTGGATTTTTGTGTGTAAAGCAGAAGGAAAAAAATTATCTGGAATCAAGACCTGGTTGTTTTGTGCAAGGAGACATACATTCCTCTTCATAAAACAGGATGTGAATCAGATTGATAAGCTAGTGGTCAAGGCACCTTTTGATCAATGAAAATTATAAATGGGAGCAGTGCTTGAAGAATTTTGTGTGTTGACTTACTCTATGAGGATTCATACTGGTATAGAAGGCTTCGCAAACTACTGCTTTGTGAAGACTGCAGTTCTTCACACTGCTTTTCAGGATTGCTGCAAGGTATGGGCACTTAGGATTGAGGAAGTGGTATTCTATATCAGACAGGGTCTTTGTCTTGGCTGTTAATGCTCTTTGTGTAAAATAATATGGAGATAAGTAGGCTGAATTAAATGAATTCATAGTAGAATCTGATTCCTGAAATAATAACTGTGTTGCTACAGATAGTGATAATATTAAGATTGCCATAAATGGAAGCAACCTTCCTATCTGCCTTCTTGAAAACTCTTGAAGCTTATTAAACATATATTTTTCTTGAAGGTTTCTAAGGCTTCTTTTTTTTTTTTTTTTGCATACTAGATTGATTCTTAACGCATGCACATTGATAGAATGAAATGCTACTCATCTTTATTGGTCTGATTAATTCAATATTCATGAGTGCTAGGAATAGGCTTAGTAAGAGGAAGATGGCAATTGAAACTTCCTTAACAGCACGCAGAAGAGGCATAATAACAGCTAAGAAAACCAAATTGCATGGGTTTGAAAATCTGCACTGAGCATTCATTAAGCATTGTTCTTCAGTGGTGTGATTTCATTTCATTAAGTATTTGCATACTAATAGAGAGCTAAACTTACAAATCTACTGCTGTGAGCGATGGTTAGCCACTCCTTCCAGTGCTAGTGTTTACTTCCATAGTCATCCACATTGCTTTGGCAAGGCACAGGGAGAAGCTTTAATGATTTCAGCTGCAGTAAACCAAATCAAACTAGAGATCAATAATGAACTTAATTTGCTATAGAAACAGTCTGTTTGCTATTTCATCCAATAAGGTAAGCTAATTACAATTTGGGGGAGGCAGGGGGGGAGAAAAGAAAAAAAAAAAATTAAAAAGAGAAAGAAAAAAAGGGGAATAAGGGAATTAGAGAGCCTGATTTTATTGTATAGAAATTGCATTAAAAGTATTTTCTTTACCTTT
Organism: Columba livia; assembly: GCF_036013475.1. Taxonomy (NCBI): domain Eukaryota; kingdom Metazoa; phylum Chordata; class Aves; order Columbiformes; family Columbidae; genus Columba; species Columba livia. Next base: position 110,839,442 of record NC_088603.1, read on the forward strand.
GTCCTTACGTGCTGGTTTTATTTCTGTGTGAACTTTTGAAATAAATGTTTGAAAACTGGGGGGGTGGGGGGGGCAGTATACTTGTTTGTTTAGTTTATTTACTTGGGAACCTAGACTAACTATTATAAAAATCCAGTTTCTTCATATAAAAAAATGCATTAAAGGAATTGACCAGTCAATCCAGCTTGACTAGTGACAAAGTACGAACACTTCCAGAGCAACATAAATTTAGTAAAATATCAAGACAGGTGATCTATACATTAAATGGAGCTGAATCCAACTAAGATCTTGGCTAGTGGCAATACATAATCTGTACAATCTGTTCTGTTTACAAAAGAAGCTTATCTTTGCCATTAAATTAGAAGAAAGAAACTATAATCAGGCTTAGCTTTCATACTTGTAACAAATATTTTATTTCTAGGTGTATACAGAAGTCTTAAGTTTCAGTGAGTTGCCTGGCTCAGGGGCCTTTGCTAAATATTTTCTATGCATTTTCAAGTAATAAGGGTGTTCTGTTTCACTGCACTTTTTCTGTAAGTGCACTCTTGATTTTTAGGCTTAGAAAGGAAGAATTGTACATGGTCTTACAGATCATTTGCAGAATGAAATGTTTTCAGGACTACTATTACTGCAATAGTGAGAATAATAATAGTTCTATTTTAATAAAAGCAATTATATTCATTGTTAGATCTGAGTTTAGCTCTTCCTCCTTTTTCATGAGACTAAAAACAATAATGCAAGTGATGTTCCTGCTTGATATTTTCATCCTGAAAAAATGGTGTTGCCAGGGTAATATGACTTTCTTAAAAACATGAAACAGCTTTATCTCAGGTATGTCAATTTTAATGCCATTAATCCTCTAAGGCAGAAGATACCATGCATAGGCACTTGTGTGCAGTATAGTATGTGGCCTTGCAAGATAGAATATTGGCCATTCAAAGGAAGTAAGAGCCTGTGGGAAAATTTGTGCAGACCTCCTGACTGGAAATAAATAAATAAATAAATAAATAAATAAATAAATAAATAAATTAGTTGGAGGTTAACATAGATGCTTTCCCCAGCATTTTTCCAGATCAACAGAAGGGAGCACACTACAGTATGTTTAGTACTATATGTATAGAAACAGAATACAGGAAATAGCGTGATCAATTTTATTTTCCTAATCTGTAGCTTTGAGAGGGCTTTATGTTTTACTTCTTTCCCATGATGTGAAACTCTTTACTGTGACAGTAGATTGGATTGTTTGCTCTGAGCTGTTACAGCCATTCCTTTTAGGCACCAAAAGAAGCATGTTGAAAATCAGGTCACTTCTTTTACTAAATATTCCTTGAGGTATTTCACTGCAGGCACAGAAGTATTAAAATGTTGATATTTTATCTGCCTCTATTTTCTGAAGAGCAAAACAGGTACAATAAAATGAAATGCTGAGCTTTAAGGGTTGTTTGTCCTACCCTAGTAATATACAGACAGTGCTCTGGGATCCTTTCAGAAGAAGTATTACAACTGTTAAGAGCCAAAGAAAAGATCTACTTCTGAAGCGTTTCTTTACATTGCAAGTACTCTTTACAAGTTACATGATGTCTTACTGGTTTCTTCTACTCCTAAATCAGGTTTCCTGACCCTATGAAATCAAATATCAATTACATTCTCCTACTGCAGGTCTAGGCAGGTAAGACAGTTTGTATAGACTTCCTCAACATGTAAACTGAAATTAGTAGAATATCTGGTTTCTTGCTTTAGACTATTCTATAAATCTGGGTGATTTTCTAACCATAGCCATCATTTTCTCTTTGGCAGATAAAGGGTTTACCCTTAAAAACGTAATATGATAATGGGACTTGGGTTGCATTTGTATCATTTTCTTTGGTTTTGCCCATACAAGTAACCTCCAGCACACCAACCGGGCAGTGGGTTTGTGGCACTCCCTGAAACAGCCTTGTCCCTGGTCCCTGTGTCAAAAACACAGCTTTTTATTTTTCTGCAAATGGAGTGTCTAAAAGGCAGAAGAGCTACTAAAAACATACTGTGCTCTTTTTCATAAGCTGTCCTACTTTGTTAAGCAAGCAGAGTTCAAACTGGAAACTTCCTCCAGATCACCCCATCAAGCTCAGGATGTTACACAGTGTTTGGATGTGTAAATAGAAACTTTTGTGGCAAATTTATTGCAACCAACCTTCAAGACTTGATTTGTCATATGTAAATAATTTTGAGAAGCTTTAGGATGAAAGGTATTATGCTTATGTCTGGGATTATTGACAATAGAACTCAAGAATTTCAAACTTATGGTGCCCACAGCAACTGTATCTCATCACTAGTATTGCAGCTATAAACTGCAGTATTAAATTTAACTGTGTGTCTATTATTTAATAAAACTAAAGTTTTCAGCTTGCCTGAATTATTAATGTCTTATGGGCTTTGTAACTTTAACTCCTCTGACTTTTCCTTAGTTAAAGACACCAACCTTAACATTATACTAACATATTTTATTAAGCACATTAAAGATTAATTCACTAATTTATTTTTTCTTTAACTAAAGCATAATGAATAAAATATTAAACAAACAGCTTAAAGTGCCTGTCCTCTGAGAATTCACAGATTGTCTACATACTCTGACTTAGATATCTAATATCTGCCTGAAAACTGATTGGAAATACAATGTTTAAGGTTTCAAGCTTCTGACATAAGTCCGAGCATGTAATCAAAATATCAGCAGAGCTTGATTTTACTAAACTTGTGTTAATTTATTTCTGTACAAGTGTGGTTGAAAAAGTCACGATTTTACAGTTTGCAGGCAGGAGCTGTATGTATGGGAGGGGTGGTAGGAATATAGATTATATTTTTGCTGTTTGATGATGTTATAGGCCTAGAACCAATGAAGGAATAAGACCTGAAAAAAATATTCTCTTCTGTCTCTCATAAGTGGCTGGAGAAGAAGTTTAAAATGCTCCATACTCTTGTATGTCAAAAATCAGAATCAAAACCACTACCAAGTATTACCTTCATTTGCCCTTTACTAATGTATACACACCAGGAAAACATCAGCTTTCCAGATCTGGGGTCTAGGCATAAACTTAGAAGCCCCAGAATTAAAACTTTTTCTTTTTCTTTTTCTTTTTCTTTTTCTTTTTCTTTTTCTTTTTCTTTTTCTTTTTCTTTTTCTTTTTCTTTTTCTTTTTCTTTTTCTTTTTCTTTTTCTTTTTCTTTTTCTTTTTCTTTTTCTTTTTCTTTTTCTTTTTTAATTTGAAGTGGAAACGTACCAGAGCTTTATACTCAATCCTGTTCCTCTAGTGGGTTCTGTTAGTACTTAGTACTCTCCGTCTGTATTAGTCCAGTTCTTAGTTACAGTCTTACCCTTTGCTAGAATAATATTTTAAATGTTTTTAAGTGTATTTATTCAATTACTTCCTATAGATACACAACTCTGCATGCCATTCCTCAATGAGAAAACTGGACTTTGAAATATGTTCCTGCCTTAAGGAACTTATATTCCTGAAGCTCAGGCAAATAACAAAAACAAAATAAAACCAAACAAACAAACAAAAAACCGAATAACTGCATGCTCAGTTCTGAGAAAGAAGAGTGAGCCAAAGAAGATATGTTGATAAAGATACAAACTTGAGTACACTTTCATTATTAAATCATGAGTCCTCTGAGGAAAATATCAAAGCTCCAAGTGAGTTTATCAAGGCCAGAATTGACCAAGAGAGATCTGCGAGAAAAGAGAGCTCAGCCTGAGCACAATAGTAAAGGACTTGTTTGAGCCTGGAAGTTCAAGGAAGGCCCCAAATCATGATGTCAGTAGCAGAAAAAGAAGTCAAGGAAGGAATAAAGCTGGCAAGGTCTTGGGTTTGGAATCAGAGGGAGACAAAGCAATGGCATGACTTATGAATAGTTGGGTTGTTTAATTTTAATTAATAATAAGCCCATGAATGCTGAGGACCATTAAATATCATTGTTCCTTTGTGTAGCACAGTGGGCTTTGAATTGCACTTTACAGCAGCATAGATTGATAAAGTACCACAAAAATTTGACATACATCAACAGTAACATTTGAAAAACCTTTCAGCTTCTGGACTTATGCTTAAGTTTGTAGTGGGAATCAAGAGCTAAGCTGTTAGCAAACAGTCCGGTGTTCCAGTTTTGGTTGTCTAAACAAGCTGGCATGTAGATGCTCTGGCTGGAGTTTGGGAAGCAACGGATACACAAGATACTCAGCAGAAGTGAAATGTTGTTGAAGAACAAACTTCCTGTAGAAGAAACACTCAGTGATTATCCTGGTAGATGCTAGTATTAGTAAGCTGCAGGACAAATTTTAGCAACCCAGATTTGACACTCCTTTATTTAATATGGCTTGTAAGGTTTTCTGAGCATTGTAGCTATATCTTGCTTTATACAGTTGATTCACTAAGAATAATAAGAAAAGTAGAAAACCAAAAATTCACAACTACTTTTAAATCTAACACAAAATACATTTAAGCCCAAACAGCAGAGGAGAGAAGAGGAGAGTATGGGGGGGCAAGAGGACTGTGGTCTTGGACTGTTCTCTGATGTGTCCCAAAATCTTGTGAATTCCCATTCCCAGTGTTTCATGTTTCCAGTGGAAAGAATGGACGGCACTTACTTCAGACCAAGAGAAATTATGCACATTAATAGGAAGAAAGGGAAAAGGAATAGAGTTGTATGACTCAGACTAACATAATTCAAAAGGAGGATCCCTGCAAGCTGACAGGTGTTCAGTCACACTAATTATGCTATAGAAGCAATAGCTGTATAATTTCACACTTGCAAACCTACTTTCATGATGATTAATACATAGCTCCACTAATTTGAAATGTATCTTGAACCAAAATCATCCTGGTGAGTGTAGCTATGTGCACTCGGTCTGAAACAGGGATTCAAATTTCAGCTTTTGTGCCTCCCCAAAGGTATTCAATGTGTGGGGCTGAACTAAAAATACCCTGATCTTGTTCATAAATGCTTTGAATGAAAACTAAAAAAAAAAAATATTATCCAGCCCAGTATAAGACCTAACTGAGGTTCCTGTGTCAGCATGTTTGCTAGAAACTTCACAGATAAGTATTGGAAAATAACAAACAACCCCAGAAGTGCTTGTGACAATACGGGGTGAGAAGTGGGCCTCCACTGTAAACAGCGAGCCATGGTCAAATGGGATTGAGGGCGGGCTCTTGGCCATGAGAAGTTTTGCTGTGGTTCTGTTGTGGCTTAGCACAGTCAAATCTTGCTTTGCAATTACATCAGGGAAGAGTGTACTAATATGAGAATTGTATTTATCACTTCAGGTTCCTCAAGATGAGTGGACTGGGTACACACCACGAGGGAAAGATGATGAGATTCCCTGCCGACGAATGCGTAGTGGCAGTTACATCAAAGCCATGGGGGATGATGACAGTGGAGACTCAGACACAAGTCCGAAGCCATCTCCAAAGATTGCTGCAAGGAGAGAGAGCTATCTCAAGGCCACCCAGCCATCCCTTACTGAGCTCACCACACTCAAGTAAGTCCATGTATTACTTCATCATATAGAGCTCTCCATTGAGACATATTGTTTCTGTTCCTTTTTGTTTCTACTCTTTGCTTCTGTGTATTTGTTAAGGAAACTTTTTAAACAAGTGTGTTCATTTTTTTTGTCTGAACAAGAGTAGATTTGGGTATGTGCTTCAATGTTATTCTGAAAATGGACTGTACTTTCCACACTTTGAATGTGCAAAGTGTTTCAACCTGTTACTGTTAAGTGAGTATTCGGGTGTGTATTATACAACAGGTCTGTTCTTTAAATACTTTGCTGAATTATAGCTTTGGCCTGTGAAAGCTTTACATAATTGCAGATTTATATATCCTCAACATGTGAAATTAGCTTAAGGTGGTCTTTACAACTCATCAGAGAGCATCTGACATTTAATTAAAAAGAACAATCACTGTCTGAAAATAGACAAATCCATGGTTTCCACTCTTTAGTTTACTCAGAATTGCACTGTATTTTGTGGACAAATGTACCCAAAACTATTTTTTTTAGTCATTTATGAAAGTTTTAGTCAAGAGGGATGATGAATTTATGGGGTTTTAATGTCACTTTGTGTTTTTCTTTTATTTGGGCCACACAAATTCTCATAAAAAATTGCACAAATGGACAATTATGATATTAATGTTTTGTTTTAAATTATTCCAAAATTGACAACTCCCCTAAAGCAAGAAAATAAATTCTATCCATAAAAGAAAATAGTGTGGATTTAAATCAGCAATTGTTTCTGTCTCTCTTCTGCAAAATTTGTAGCTATAATAGTGAATCATAGTTCACCAAACCAAAAATAACCTAATTTCAGTATAACTTGCCTAAGGCTGTAGCTTTAAAATGGGAAAGAAAAAAAAAAAAATAAGAGCTGTATCCACCATTAGTGACAAAAGACTCCTCCTGCATTTCCCTCATTAATTTCTCTTCTTCCTTGTCCTCCTCTATCCCATTTTTTCCCAGACACCTTATCTGCAAAATAGATTTTAGGAAAAATCATTTGCTCCTTGTTAAGAATGTCATGCTCTTGACATTAGTGATGAACAGAGCAGAAGACAAAAACATGCTTATTGCAGCTTCCCATAACAGCCTGCCTGACTTTGTCATGTGGGAAACCAGGAAACGCTTCTGCTCTGTCTTCCCATCAGTGTCCAAAGGAGAAAGCAGTCTCATTTTCTGTGGGGATTTCCATAAGCTGGCATACACTCAGGGGACCCAGTGATTCCTCTCATCATCCAGCAGACTCTACCGTACACTATCCTGAGCTGAAACTTCTCTGAGATCACATATGACAACCTGTGCAGAGTGACCTGGAAAAGTGAACATAAAAGTTATGTACCACCACAAACTCCATAAAACCATGTTTTAGGTGACACACTATCAGCCATTGAGCTCATTCTTTTTTGAGACTTTAGAAACATATGTTCCATAGTTTCATCGTATGTTTGTGAAGTACAATGCATCACAGTGGGTGTATTTGCTCTTGGTCATTTTTGTTCTCTGTAGGTATGAGATTTGCGAAAGAACATGGAATTATTAAAAGTAAAAAGTCCTGTATATCACCCACAGAGGATGTTATATCAGAAGGGCCAGGTAGCAGAACCTTTTGGGTTTAGCTTTGAAGTCATTGTAATTCAGAGAAGTGCTTGTACAAAATACTTCATTTCATATATGATTTTTATACCCTTCTTATTTGCAGAAGCTTTTAGGAATGTGCTTAATTTTAAGCTGCACTCTGCAAAATTCATGTCAGTTTAGGAGCTATGCAGAAGTAGGATGTAAATCACAGGGTAGAAGAGGGAAGAGGAAAGTGGTAAATGGTAGAAAAAAAAAAAAGAGGACAAAATCTTTTATTTTTCAATGACTTTCAGCATAAATTGGGATGAAGTAGAATTATTTCTTTAGTCTATGATGATACTTCATAGAAATTTTCTGGGAAACCTTTCCACTTTCAGAGACAAACCGTATAATACATAATTATGTGTTGTTCTTATTCTTTTCTGCTGAACATGATAATTTGAGTAGGGCTTTTTGTGAGAACTAACCAAATGCTTGCTCTGGGAATTGAAGTCTGCTGTTAAGCTAGGCCTTTTTTGCAGACGTCTTCATACTTTTTTAGTAGCATGACTTGACCTTGACCACAACGTTGCTTGTTCATCCCAGGGCTACCCTGATTACTTCGAGAGGTGTGATAGAGTTTTGCTGGCCTGTCAGCCATAGACTAAATTAGGGCCCCTAACACAGCGAATGTAGGTCATCAAGTAATTCTGTAATGTGTGATAACGAGTTATTTCCTTGGCTTACTGTTGACTTGAGTTCAATTTGCACCTGAATTTGAGCTTTATGGAAATTGGCCAAAAGCCAATCTAGTCAGCAGGCAGCCTTTTACTGACACTGGTTGACTTTCTAGCTGACTTTGCAGGACATTATTAACACCTTAAAGCTGAGTGGTATTTCATTCCTTTAATTATAGGGTTTTCTTCTGTCAGTGAAGAACAAGGCTCCTAGTAAAACTGGTGTTTCTACAGTAGTAATTGTCAGGTATCTTCTGCACTTCTCTCTGCTACTCTCTTTCTTTGTTTTTTGTATGCAGTCTCTAGTTGGCTCCACTTTCATCTTTAGCAGAGCAAATAACTTAAAAACATTTTCCCTTTTGCTTTCACTGTTGTTTTTGAAGGGATTTTTAATCTTGTGGGACTTTTCATCATTGAGTACTTTAAGTCTAATATTGGTCTCAAACCCACACTGTTCCTCCCACCTATCTTCCTACTTTTGCTCATGCACCTACTCTTCTAAGAAAGGGTTTTCATTATTACCAATGTTTCTTTTTATATAAGGAACAACTGTTGAACAACATAACTGTGTCATGTCTTCTTTACGTAATACAATTTTTTTTTCCTGGTTTTGCTGAGGTTTTTTTTTTTCTTACTATACCTTGCAATCTCCCTCCTACGATATTCCTCCCATGCCATGGTTTCCATGTGGTTACAGCACATGTGTCAAATGCTGTTGTACCATTCTGAATAAAGCACAGCTTGCTGTGCTCTTGAAATGCACACCTCCGCTGCTGCACTCTCATTATCCTACCAGGAAGTAAGCAGCTTTTTCTCTCTGTCTTTGCTGGCAGTATCCTCTTGGTGGTTAATATTTCACAGTCTAGATAAACTGATTCAGCTGGCAGCGGGGGGGGGGGGGGAAAAAAAGTTATTTTTTCTTGCCCATTCCTGAAAAGTGGCAAAAGTTTATCTCGTACTTGTAAGCAGATGGAAAATGGAGTGGTTAGCTAACTTCTAAAGAAGGTGCAGACAACAGATAACTGACATTTCTATTACAGCTGAGCTTGATTCGGGACTTATTCCTTCACTATCTATATGTACCTTGGTTACGCTTAGCCTGGTTTTCATTGGAAAAAGGGTATGCAATTATGTAGGCTGTCCACGTGCCAACCTGTCACCTCCACCTCCCAGTAACTTTTGAATCTGTTGGCCAGCTTTAACCAAGTTTTCTAGAGAGACCAAAGTCTGAAAGATGTAAAGTTCCAGGAAACTTTATGAAGATCTACAGTTGGATAAGGCAGAGAAAGATCTGCAGCCATCCGTTAAGATCACTTGAAGGACTATGGGCAAAGTAGCTGGTGAGTCAGCACAAGGTATAACTTGATGGCAGCACTTTCCAAGCCTAAAAGGTGAGGAACATGGAAGGGACTGGAAAACTCTGTTGAGGATGAGAGACCTGAGAGATGGATTCTGTTAACACAGTTTTTCTACTTCATCCGAACACTTTCCTCTTCTCCATTGCATGCACACTCACTGCTTAAAATATGGGTCCAGATTCTGCTTCCTGACTCAACATTGCTGCTACTGTGGGATCTTCACCCACTTGAGTATTCTGCACTCCTCTTTTAAGTTTTTCTAAAATCTTACAGTGCTTAATGGAAATCCATTTGTGGGTATTTTGCATGGATTTGGGGTTATTTACCTTTGCAGAATTGTTCTTTTGAACCCGTCATTTGATCATACAAACTTTTCTGAAAGAAGTTGTACCTGCTGATCACCAGTGTATTGACCATTGCAATGATCATAATACTGTGGAGATGTTTTTGCAAAACGCATGCAAGAAGGAGAGAAAGAAGAGGACAAAAGGGTTTTTTTCTTAACAAATCTTTATTTTCAAGGTATTTTAATGAACATGTCATGTTTTTCCAGTCAGCTGTGACTTCGAGAAACACAGTTCTAAACACCACAAACACTGTTTAATGGCCACTAAGTTACACCACTGATGATGGAAAGGGTATGTAAGCATATAAGCAAACAGCATTAGGCTTTTCTCTTTTTTTTCCCCAATGGTACAGAATTCATCTGTGTAACTTCCATCATAGTTGCATCTGTTCCTATGACTTCCTGCATAGATGAGTGACACTTAGAATAACTGAAACAATTCCCAACTTCAAGGCTTATCAGAGACATTCCAAAAATAATATTTCAAAATACATGCATATATATTTGTGTATACCCAGGCTTATATATTTTATGTGCGAATACAAAAAGCGTAAGTACTTTCTGCTTGTATGTTTACAGGTATCTGGTTTAGGACATAGTGTCAAACCAAGACACAATTGTTTTGAAAACCTCTGTGCTATTTTTTGTAACACCCTGTAAAATCATAGTAAATGATCAAGCTTAATTAAGAGGCAGAATCTGATAGCAAACTTAATAAGACTGACAAAAGCAAGAAAAAAGAGATAGATCTGATTTACACATCCTGAATTCCAGCTTTTTCATCACCTGTCTTAGAATTGATCAGGCCAGTTTCTGAAATACAAGCTTTCAATCTGGGGTCAACCTATATTACAAAACAAACCTTGACAGAGTTGCAGGACCAGGTCTGCTAGGATGATTTGCAAAAAAAAATCCAACCACCCTACTGTTACATAGTATAAGATGTTTCAGATCAAAAAGCCCCTAATCCTTGTCAAAGAAATTGTAATCACAATTGGTTTATAATCTGCCAAGTTCCCAAATAGTTTTGTCTGGTGGTGATTTGTGATGATCAGGAGGAAGCTGATATGCACACCAGTGGCAGATCCATATAGACTGAGGGAAAGGTAAAGTGCATTGTCTACACAGAGTGAATTAATGGTGAAATTACATGATCATAGAATCATAGAATAGTCTGAGTTGGAAAGGATCTTCAAAGTTCATCTAGTCTAACCCCCCTGCAATGATCATGGTCATCTTCAACTAGATCAGGTTGCTCAGAGTCCCGTCCAGCCCAGCCTTGAATGTTTCCAGGGATGGGGCATCTACCACCTCTCTGGGCAACCTGTGCCAGTGTCTCACCACCCTCATTGTAAAAATTTTCTTCCTCATGTCTGGTCTGAATCTCCTCTCTTTGAGTTTAAAACCACTGCCCCATCTCCTGTTATAACAAACCCTGCTAAAATGTCTGTCCCCATCTCTCTTATAAGCTCCCTTTAAGTACTGAAAGGCCTGCTCCTCTGGACCCTCTCCAACAGGTCCATGTCCTTCTTATGTAGGGGACCCCAGAGCTGGATGCAGTACTCCTGGAGGGTTCTCCCCAGAGCAGAGAGGCAGAATCACCTCCCTTAACCTGCTGGCCTCGCTGCTTTTGGTGCAGCCCAGGATACTGTTGGCCTTCTCAACTGTGAGCACAGATTGTCGGGTCATGCCCAGCTTTTTATCCCCAAGTCCTTCTTGGCAGGGCTGCTCTCAACCCTTTCATCCCCTAGCCTGTATTGGTACCAGGGATTGCCCTGACCAAGGTGCAGGACCTTGCACTTGGCCTTGCTCAACCTCATGAGGTTCACATGAGCACACTTCTCAATGTCTGTTTTCACACATGATGCTAGGACTGGTGTGAATGAAAGGATGAGCAAAGATCCACAAGTTTTTATCCTAAAGACACAGCAAATCAAATGTCATATGGCAAGGATGTTGTTACATGCAAAGCTGGAGGTCTTTATAACTTTGATTTTCCTATAGTGATGCAAGATATGCATTTGTGTACATAGATATCTTCACGGCTTTCTCAGACTGAAATATGCATCTCTCAGAAAACTATGGAACAGTATGAACTCTGAACATAGTTCTCCCAATTTCTCAGCTTTTCTAAAATGCTGCTCTGGGGAAGTGTCTGTACTGAGGGAAATTATAAGGGGTGTAAGGATAATTGTAGCCTGACACACTGACTGGTCTGTTCTGGAATTTAAACAAACTGAGGCTGATGTGCTTGCACTGCACTTCGGCATGCAGCATAGCCTACATCCTTAGGTATGAAAACCATCTTGGTCTTAGGAATGAGGTCCTATTTACTTTAAGGTGTTTCTTTATTACTATAACATGCTCCATAATATCCTCAGAAAAAGGAAAAAGGTGTCATATAAACAAATGCATGGGTTTTTGTTTTTTTTTTTTTTAGACAGTGTCCTCATTCTGCTAAAATTAATGAAAATGTCCCATTAACTTCACTGACCCAGATCACCCATGGGGGAAGGGAGAGGGGGAAAATTTGAGGTGATGCAATATCTTGTCTTTCTTATGGTGAATATTTTTAGACACATGCAGGAAAGCTTGTTGATTTTCTTTCTCGTTGAGTGACTTCCAATTAGGAAACAATTACTTTCCTCATTAGTACAAAAGGATTAAGTCTGATTAATCTTTTATTAGTGTTTTACAGTATGTTTCCAATACAGTGTGTTTCATTGTTTCTTGTTGCAATCTCTTTCATTTTCATCAAACCTTTAGTTGCTGAAAGTGCTTCCATCTTCCTTAAGGTGTATTTTGTTTTGTTTGTTTGCTTGAAGAGGGAGTTTTTTGGATATCCCATGAAAGAAACTGGAGCATCTCCATAAGCTCTGGACATGCAGCCAAAGGAATAACATTTTGGAACTATTGTTGGCCTAGGTAGTAACTTTCCCAAACTGCAGTCATTGAGGCATGATAAATTATTTAGCTTTTTATTCATATTATTGCAATCTTTTCTCTCTTTTCTCCAAAAGCTATGGAGAAACTGTTGGATGGGTTTCTCACTTTTCAGGTTCATGTGTCAGGTATTATTAAGTTCAGTGAATAATTTGTAAGTCAAAAGAAAAATTGAATGGCAAAACAATGAAAAATATATTTATTTTGAGGTAGTAGGTGGGAATACCTCTGGAGCCAATGGTTTCTTTATGGCAGCTGACATCTATTTGGTGTACATGATACAGGATATTGATTTATTTAAGGAACTTAAAGTCTGAAGCTTTTAACGAACAGTTGTAACTTTCCGCTGATGGGTATATAAAGCATGTTTGCTCAGTGGATGTACTGATGGGCATATGAAAAAACTTGTGTCCCATGGCAGCTGCCCTTTTGGTCTTTGTGTCCTGTCACACAAAAGCATGTATGCCTTTATAGCACAGAAATGAGCCCACTCATCTCACTGTAGCATTCTCTGTGGAGACAGGGCATTCCAACAGTTCACTGCATAGAGTTTAGGTAGAATCATAGAATCATTTTGGTTGGAAGAGACCCTTAAGATCATCAAGTCCAAGCATTACCTAACTCTAGCACTAAACCGTGTCCCTAAGAACCTCATCTATACATCTTTTAAAAACCTTCAGCCTTTTAAACACCTTCAGGGATGGTGACTCCACCACTTCCTTGGGCAGCCTGTTCCAATGCCTGACAACCCTTTCCATGAAGAAGTTTTTCCTAATACCCAATCTAAACCTCCCCTGGTGCAACTTGAGGCCATTCCCTCTTGTCCCATCACTTGCTACTTGGGAGAAGAGACCAACACCCTCCATGCTACAACCTCCTTTCAGGTAGTTGTAGACAATGAGAAGGTCTCCCCTCAGCCTCCTTTTCTCCAGTTAGGATGGGCATTCCTCCTCCTCTCTGCATCTGTGATGATCATCCCCAGTTTATCCTGCAAAGAAATTGAGATGTCCTGTCACCACTAAGCCATTAGAATCTCACCACTAGCAGACATTCCTTATCCCATTTTAAAACCTACCCTCATGTCAATCCACAGCTGTCATTTGCCATGTGACATCACGATTATCATGTTTGTATAAATACTGTTATTTCTTGTTTCTCCAAGATAAGAAGTCAGAATTTTATTGTATTCTAATTTGTGACATATACTACAGTTGTTGCCTGTACTTTTACCTTTACTTAAGCGAAATTAGAGCTCATGAAACAGTTACAATTAACTAACCTAGGAATAAACATCTTAAGAAAAAAAAATAAAATAAAAAAAGAAAAAAAACCCCACAACTTTAACTTTGCTAGCAATTTTTTAGGATTTGTGAAAGTTATAGTCCAGTAGTTGTGGAATCTGCAGTTGCTTCTTCACATCACAACAGGTAGTGCCCAGGTAAAGGGTCCTCACCTGCACTTTCTCCCCATGCCCCAATCCTGGACTTACAGAGGTGTGCTTTAATAAGTCACAGTGGCTGTTAATTTTCACTTACACTTTTAGTGCATCTGCCAAATAGGAATTTTGGCAACGATTTTTGAAAGTCAGAGCTACATCTCCTGTAAAGAGACACAAAGAGTTTATTTAACTGCTGCCTCACCTATTTCCTGTCAGGAGTTTGATGCAGTCACTTTTTTACCATCATCATGACTCTCCAGGCTGTAGGGAATACTGGGGAAATACTGTCAAGTCATTAGCGTGAATATCAGGTGGGCTTTTTTTAATGAATAAAATTCACCTTTTTCCTGATAGATTTGAATTTCCTTGCAGGGAATATTCAAACAAGCTACCAGAAAATTTGAAGAGCATGTTTGTGCATGCATATGAAAGATTTGTGTGCAACTGTTTACAATACAAACGTTTGTTCAAATCAGGCAACGTAACACATAGTGTGTGACTTACCTGAAAAATTAATACCAAGCACTCAGTTTCAATGCTAGTATAGAATATTTTGCATGTCATTATTATAATCCATGTGATAAAAAGAAAACTGTTCTCCAACAAATTTAAATAATTAATACATTAAAGTAAATCCCAGCAAACATTGGATAACCATTTTTATGCTGTTCTTTTAGTTGTAGAGAAATTACATGCATAACCTCTCCTGGGACCACCTGTAACAGTCCAGCCTGCCTGAAGAGTAGCTGAAATAAGAGTGAAGTGCTCTCAAGCTCTTTCTCAAGTCCAGATTCCCATTCAAGTTTTGCAGCCTGCTTTTTTAAGCCAAGTGCTCGGGGAAAATGTTGCAAATATTTAATGATAACTATAACAAATATGAACCACATCTCCTGCTCCAGAAGCTGGTAGATGAAGTGCTTTTCCTGAAGTGTTATATCTGGCTTTCCCATTCAGCCTTATTCATAAGAATGATGTGTCAGCCTTGAGAGACACCATTGTCTTTTCTTCTGTTCCATTTCTAATCCTCTTCTCATGTTCTTTCTTGACCAGCTGTTTGATTTGTTCCAACCATAATCTTACAAAATAACAGTATGAGTAATGAGTAATAAAGTAAATTACAGTTAAAATAGAGTAATTTAAAATATGGGGAAAAGTGTTTGATTTAAAAAAACAGACAATTTCACATTTCTCTTGTAAAGAGTTAAAATAGACCTGGTTTTCTTTTTTTTTTTTTTTTTAAAGTATTTTTCCAAAGTTTTATTAAGATGTTGACAAAATGTTCACCTATTTCCTTTGAGGAAATATACTGTTATGAAAAAAAAAAAAAAAATAAATAAATTGGTAATTCAGTGATACTGTGTGAAGATTCAACATGAACTTGATGTTAGCTGTACCTCTCAATCTCAGGAGAAAAGCAAACATATGAAGCTGGGTTTTTCCAAGCCTGTAACATTTGTCAAGATTATGCCATTATTTAGTGACACTTCTTCCCTACCTTCTCTATTTGTGCAGAATACATATCTCGCTATAATCTGAGGTGTTTATTTTTCTGGTTACTGGTTTTCTTTGTTCAGTACTACAAAAAATTTGACCCCTATTTCAGTCATATACTCTGGACCATGGATCTTTGGATTCCTAATGAGGGACTTTTTGTGGGGTTAGTGTGGAGTCATTAAAATCACATCTGTGAACTCCTGGGTTTGCAACAGTACTTGGTCCAGCTATTAACACTCAATTTTTTCACTCTTCTGTGATGCTGTTCACTTTTTCATTTGGTCTTTCTCATCCTTAGCTCAAAGACATTGCAGGAAATAATTTCAGAGTATTATATCAGGAAAAATATTCTGCTTCTGTCCCTTCCAAAATCATAGGTGCTAAACGTCTTCAAGCTGACCATGTCGGAAAGAGTTGGCAAGGTCTGGGTTTCACCTTCTTCAGGACTCTGATGCCTGACATCAGCTCCCTGTTGTCATTCACCAGAAAGCTTTTTTGGGTATTGTGAGTCATTGAAAAGTGCCTCTTCCTCACAGACTCCTGCATCACAGCTTTGAAAGAGGCCCATGTAGCTTAAGCAAAGTATGATCTTTTGGCAAGACTGGAGTAGAGTTTTGGAAGTCAATAATTTGTTAAAGAAAAGCTGCAACTTCATTTAGATGATTGCCTTACTTGCAGAAATGAAAATCCTCATCCTGTATCTAGTCTATTGGCTCAACTTTACACAAGATTTAACTTTATTTTAGACATAGCTAGAGATCAAAGTGAGAACTGCCAAATTATTAGGTTTTCTCAGTTAAATCCTTACTCATTTTAGAACAAACTATTTTGGTGAATTCAGGTTCATCCTGTTGTCTGTTTTAAAAAGCAAGGTCTATCACTACACTTTATTTGTAAAAAGGGCATTTCTATGGCTTTCTTTAAGAGACGCAACTATGAGCACTGAACCAAGATGTGTTTTTCAGCTATCTCTTTCAGGGTATACTTTTTATGCAACCAACCTGCATGTTTGTGTGCAAAACTGGTCTTGTTTATTTTTAGCCCTACTTCTGCCCACCTACTTAAAAGGCTGCCTCAAAAAGGGAGTTAATAATGTCCAGTGGGGACAGGAGAAGAAATTCAGACTTAGACTGCAAGGATGTACACAAGATATACGTTAGGAAAATTTTCTTAATGGTAATGATAGTTAAGCGTGGGAGTGGATTGCCAAGAGAAATCACTTCACTGGACGTTTGCAAGAAAAGGGTAGAAAGTGTCTGTCGGGACCAATTTAAGTATTGCTGATCCTGCCTTAGGGTAGGAAGAGAAACCGAATGACCTCATGAAGACCCATCCAGACCTCTTTTATGAATCTCTGCCTGTCTTTCTCAGCATATTTAATATACCTACTATCACTGTTCTTACTTCCTTTTCGTAACTTATTTTTTTAAATATAAAACTCTCATCAGGACCAAATTATTCCTGAAGTCTTGCTATTGGATAGTAAATATAGATATGCCATCTGCAGCAGTGCTGCATGATTTTTTCATGTATTTTGAATGTTATTTCATTGCTAGTGTTTTGAAATTATGTTCTGACTGCTGCCAACTATACTGTGCTTGACTCTCTGTATGTGGTCTTGTATGGCTTGCTAAGGGGACCTCAGCTGATGTATTAAATCTGCCATGCAGAAAATTCACGGGCATAAAAAGAGATGTGTGTTTGCACAAAATTTAGTCTGAAGTCCTTAATGTCAAACATAACAACACAAGCAAACAGGCAACAATAATGAAGTTAATTATTCATAATAATTTTCTGTTCTTATCAGCTAGAAGTGTAATATTCTGTCACTGTGAAATGCTGGGGCTGTTTTATGCTAAAAGCAGGTCAAGTTATAATAGTATTTTGCTTTAGTTTTAACATGAAATCACAAGACAGTGTTTCTGCAGAGATGCTTTGGGATCTTCTGTTAATTTGCATCATGTTAGGGTGAGAGAGTCAAGAAAGTGAGTAATTGTTCTGCCCTTACAAATAAAAGATACTATTAATATCTAAGTCATGTTGATGCCCAGTCATTTGTTTCTTTTGTTTTCTTGGTTTTATATTACTGCTAAAATGGAGTAACTTTCAGCTTATATTAGTAATTCTCTGCTGGTTTGGGTGCAGTGTGGGGTGCAGGTCAGAGGCAGGAGGCAACAAAGAAAGTGTGTGGCCCCTGGTAGCTGGGGCACTGAAGGAGGGGAGCATCAAATACCGCTCTGCTCCCAGTGACACACATGAATGAAAGTTCATCTGAAGAGACTTGACTTTTTGAAGTTTCTTCTCCACCTAACAAAGTTATAAATCTTTTCCAAAGGGGAGAAATTAGGGAAAATCCTTGAAGGCTTTCTTACATTGTTCTTGCTTTCTTATTCATTGTACACCATGAAGATAGAGAACTATCATGCGATCACAGCTTGCATTATTTGCTGGTGTGACAACAATAGTTTTTGCTGAAAGCACCTTTGCAGCAGCTACTGAGTTCCTGTGAGAGATTTCTGTTGTTGCACCTGTAGCTGAGTTGCATGGTGATTTCCCATTCCCCTCCAGAAACGCCATGCTACCTGACCAGCCTGCACCCCAGCTGCCTGACAGCTTTGCCTGCAGCAAGCCCAGGAACCATAGAAACCACTTTGTTATCCCCAAATACCAGCAGCCACATCCAGAGCACCAAAATCATTCCCCTTATTTAAGTGATGTCAGGGTGGCAGCCATGCTTGGGTTGTGTCTGTGCAGCTCTGCAGTATGACAGTGACGTATCATCCTGAAGACAAGCTCAGGATCTTTCAGATCTAGTATATAAATCTCTCCTGGTTTACATCTGAAAATTACTATTGCATATCTATCCTCAGCCTTCATTGCTCT
Source organism: Columba livia (assembly GCF_036013475.1). Lineage (NCBI taxonomy): Eukaryota > Metazoa > Chordata > Aves > Columbiformes > Columbidae > Columba > Columba livia. The sequence continues at coordinate 110,857,725 of NC_088603.1, forward strand.
ACACTTGAAAGGAAACTTGAAAAACTCCTTTTGCAAGGTAATACTCATTGGACTAGTCCTAAAAATGTTTACAGTTATTATGTATGACTTTACCACACCAAAGTAGGCATAATGTAGAAATTTCTTAAAAATTTCTCTTTTAATAATTAATCTTTATTACTGTCTGCATAACAAAATTCGAAAATTTATGAGAATGCAAAATAAGTGGTAGAGTCAGCAACCCTGGAGGTGTTTAAAAGGTATTTAGACGAGGTTCTTAGGGACATGGTTTAGTGCTAGAGTTAGGTTGGACTCAATGATCCTGAGGGTCTCTTTCAACCAAAATGATTCTATGTTTCTATGATTCTCTAACACAAGGTTCTTACTTCATTTATTACTTTTACTCTTTGTTTTACAAAACTTAAAACTGTGACTTTGCTTTTATCACATTTAGAGAAATAGATGGTCTGAACTTTGCATAAATCTCAAAACCAAGGGTACACAGAAGCAGAAAGCTGACAACCACTTGGGGTGAAATAGTGTCAATGATGACATCGACTGAGTCATGACTTCATCTCATAATATTTATGTTTGTAGAAGTGATTAAAATTATATTTATAAAAGCTGGCATTTCAGGAGGGGGGCAATTCCTGAATTTCTAAAGGTCGTTTTTCCTTATCCTAGTAGGATGTAGCCAACATGTCATTCAACCATCCTGAAGTTGCAGTCAAAAATGTTAGAAATCTCAGAAACGTTGGCGCTGTCTAGTCAGAAGGATCTAAGCTAAATGTCTAGGCATGGATTTCAGGCTGGTGCAGGATGCGTTGGACTCATGTCAGTCATGTGACTGTAAGAGTTGTGAGACAACAGGGCTTTGGCAGAGATTTGTTGCTCAGACTTGTTTGAAATGCTGGTGAGTCAGGCTGTGACATTGCAGTTGTTCCATCATTTACTCTTGGGTAGAATGTCATTTCTGGCATAGCAGTAACTCTCTGTCTGTTGCTTCCTCCTCCCCTATTTAGAGATCATTTGACTTTGGGCACAAATTAATTGCTGTTTACCTGTGGTGAACAGATTTGAATTGAGAGGGAGTGGATGATGTCTTATTCAAATCAGATGTTAGGTTGACAGTGGTTGGAATGAATGTCAGCACTATGTCACAATTTCTGTTGTCCCTTTCTCTCTTCTCTCTTTTCCTCTTTTAAGCGATTCCTTAATATTCCTAAGTAGTAATCCTCAGTAGTTAGCTAAGCATCTTTTCTCTGTTACAAGAGCCAATATTTACATGAAGAATTTCACATGTAGACTCACTGTCCCTTCACACAGTGACAGAGTGACCTTCTGTCTACCCACTATTTCTGTATTTCCACCTCTCCACTGCTTTATTTCCTTTTTAATTGAATTTCACACTATTGAAAATAATGAGTATGTTGCATTCTCTGCTGCTTTCATTTATTATATCCCTGATCCTAACACACCCTCCTGCTAAGACTTTCGTCAGTGGGGATTTAATTATTAACCTTTTTCAGTAGTTGTGTTACTCATATCATCACTTTGAGTCTTTCACAGTTCTTTTATCCCCCGTTTCTAGTACTGACTAGAGCTGTTCTGTTGCTAGCCCTCCTGCGTCCTTCACATGGCATCCTCTTCTCGGCAGGGAGGCATGCAGCTTGTGATGGAAAACAGCTATGCCTTCCTTCATTTCAGGGCTCCATTGCTGCTACCACAAAATCGTATGATAGTTTGGATTAGAAGAGACCTTCAAAGGTCATCTAGTCCAACCCCCTGCAGTGAGCAGGGACATCTTCAACTGGATAAGGTTGCTCAGAGCCCCCTCCAATCTGACCTTGAATGTCTTCAGGGATGCAGCATCTACCATCTCTCTGGGCAACCTGGATCAGTATTTCACTACCCTCATTGTAAAAAATTTCTTCCTCATATCTAGACTGAATCTCCCCTCCTTTAGTTTGAAACCATTACCCCTTGTCCTGTTATAATAGGCCCTGCTAAAACATCTGTGCCCATCTCTCCTATGAGCTCCCTTTAAGTACTGGAAGACCTCAATAAGGTCTGCCTGCAGCCTTCTCTTCTCCAGGCTGAACAACCCCAACTCTCTCAGCCTGTTCTCACAGGAAAGGTGTTCCAGCCCTCTGATAATTTTTGTGGCCTCCTCTGGCCCCTCTCCAACAGGTCCATGTCTTTCCTGTACTGAGGGCTCCAGAGCTGGACACAGAACTCCAGGTGGGGTCTCACCAGATCAGAGTAGAGGGGCAGAATCACCTCCCTCAGCCTGCTGGCCACATTCTATTTGACACAGCCCAGGATATGATTGTTCTTCTGGGCTACAGCATCCACACAGTGGCTAGTTGCACTCAGTCATGCTTCAGGCTACCATTGGAGTGATTTCCTCAGCAACTGGGCTTGCTCCGTGCTCCAGTTCTCAAGACAGAAGTTGTCACGGTAGCTCATGACCACAGCTGAGGTGCCCTCGCCATCAACCAGCGGTCAGGCAGCCCTTGTGCACTGATCCCTGTGCAAACACACGTGAATGCCAAGGAGGCCTTATCCTATCAGCTCTAATTGTTCCTTCTCCAGACGAGTTAATCAGATTTGTTATATCTCTGTGATGACTGCGGTATCTGCCTGAGTGTTTTGCCTCTGGCAGATTGACAAGCCCTCATTTTCTATTGAAATTGTACATTATTACTATATTTCCTTCCCCTGTTTCTCCAAATCAGTATGTCCACATAATGGTACCTTGTTATATAATGTATCTAGTTCCCTTAAGGGTGACAGCCCAAAGAATAACAAAGTAATCCATTTGAAGTTCATACAAATAATGAATCACCTCAACAGCTGCCTCTTTAAAAACAGGGCTGTAGTTTGACATTGCTGTTGCAGAGATTCTTCATATTTTGGATATATTTTCAGATTATGTGCTTCATTTTATATACCTCTTTCAAATCATGCACATAATAGACAATAATAAATAATACATAGAGGAAGAAGCTTTATTTTTAAGGATCATCTTTTAAAGAAGAGGATGAAATAAAATTGTCATGTAAAGTAATATTTAAAACTGATTTTAGAACTTCCTGATGCTTATTTACAAGCCTGTTTTAAAATATTTTTTAATTATAAATATTTTTTTATCTAATCCCTTCTCACAAATACAATATTTATATTTCTAGAAAGAAAATGTAAAATTAGTCTTTTTGTAGTCAAAAACAGGTAAATGCTTGCTTCTGAGTTGAGTCTTTATTGTTTTTTTTTTATTTATTTTATTATTTATTGTTTTTATTGTACTATCCTATGTTTCACAATTACTCCCTGAGTGCTTCTGTCAGGGGCAGCACTGAAGCCAGCCAGAATGAGAAGGTTAGATATTATCCAGGGTAGGGCTAAGGTGAATGTAAACCCCCTTCTCTGCTCCCTGGGCCACCCACTGCCCCCAGTGTGGCCCTGAGATCGGCCCTAGGAGGTCACCCTGCTCCGTGGGGGGGTATGTGCTATATATACTCAAAATCAACACTGATTTTTTTTCCATAAAGCATGAGACTTAATGGGAATAAGGCACAGAAAAATTATTGTCGGCTGTTTCTGGAAGTCTTTAGGAATACTGTGAAATTGGGATCTGGGTCCTCAGCACTGGATTCTGCAGTGGGTTGTTTACAAGTCTCAAGTGTAGTGTTTCAAATCTGAGCTATGGAGGGTTTTTTCTCCCCCCTGGCAAAGTATATACAGAATTTTAAATGTCAGCCTCCTACCCAACACAATGGGATGATAACCTCTGCCATGAATTAATCAAACTGCTTGTTAAAAATGTTATCTTGCCACTGTTCTTTGAATTTCTTTTGAATTCAGGCAAAATTAACAGCTTTCTCGTCCATAAAATGATACACTAAGGTTAATTATAGTTCAGGAGCACTCTAAGGTATGATTTGGCTGCTCAGTGTTCCTCAGGTCTAAAAAGAGCATGAGGGGTGCACCTGGAACAAGCATCTGGCTCGTGTTGTTCCTGTAGGGAGGGCGAAAATCAGTTGAGCGATTAAAATGAAGGACTGAAATTGCCAGACTCTTAGGTGTGGTGGCAGACTCTGGCCCCCACACCTATGTGCTGTTCCTCCATGGCAGGTAGGCAATGGCCTCAGCAGCAGGGACCAAGGGATAAGTTCTGGGCACCCTACCACTGCTGCTCCCTGCCAGGCCTCTTTCCAGCTGGATCTTCAGTTTGGGGTAAAAAGGGATAATAAGTGCCTTTAGGCGCTGATCTCTTCTCTCTGGTGACCAATGATAGGACCCAAGGGAAAGGCAGGAAGATGTGCCAGGGGAGGTTCAGGTTGGACATTAGGGAAAGGTTCTTCACCCAAAGTGTGGTGGAGAACTGGAAAAAGGTCCTCAGAGACGTAGTCATGGTCCCAAGGCTGACAGCATTCAAGAAGTGATTGGACAATGCCCTCAGACACATGGTATGAATTTTGTGGTTGTCATATGCAGGGACAGGGGTTGGACTTCATGATCCTTCCAACTCAGGACATTCTATGATCTCTGATTCATGCTCACCAAGATCCCTGGGAAGAGCCCCACGGTATTGCACGAGCAGCGAGGCACAGCATGGGGAAGAAGTTAAGTCATCCTCATACTTCCCTGCTGGAGGAAGAGCTGCAGAGGCTGGCAAGACCTCAGGCAGGGATGAAAGGGTTAGTTCTTGTAGTTCCTCTTCAACTCTGCTTCCCATGTGCATTCTGCTGCCAGGATGCTCTTTTCTCTCTTTCCACCTGCTGTACATATTTGGTCTCCTCATGCTGTGTGAAAGCCCAAAGGGGAGCTCACTACTCCTAGGAGTAACAGTAGCTCGTGTTGCATTTTGCTTTGTCTGTGGAAATGCACAGGTACGATTTTCTCATAACTTGACACGTCTCCCCCTCTCTTACCACCATGCAGCCCACACCCACTGCTGACATATGTCCCAGAGGTGGTTCATATACTTTCACAGGGAGTAAATGATAGACAGTCATGCTTCTCTTCAGCTAGTCCTGCCTCTCCTCTTCCCTCTGTGCCCTGCCTGCATACCCTACTGCACAACTTCCCACTCACATCTCTATAAATTTTCTTTATATTTGTTACCTTTCACACTATAGCAGAAGGGAATCTTAAAATGGTTTGGGGCTGGCTGTTTTGTTTTTTTTCCCCATGGGGAAGGCCTTCAGAACTGGGAAAAGATATTTTAATATATCTCAGAGCCTGAGCTGCCATGATATGTGCTGCACAGAGAAGCAAATACAGCACACAGGCTGAAAATCACAGTTTTGCTGAGTGGAAGGAGTTCCCACTGTATGCTTTGTGCATGCCTATTCCTGGAAAACATGTGAATTCTCGGAGGACAAACCATTTGGAAGGCTGTGAAAAACATTTGTCTCTGTTACTATCTCCTTATTTCTCTTCTTTGAAGAGGGTAGACCGCAGCATAGATGGTCCCATACTGATGGCAGCCTAATCGCCCACTAAGAGCATGGTGCAGGCAGGGACAGTAAAATCCACATGAGCTAGTGGAGGAGCAGTTTTCTGCCTACATCCCAAGATCTTAGTGATCTCACAACACATTATCCATGAGCTTGCCACAGTCTTATAAGGAATATTGATCCATATTTTCCTGCTGAGTTTAAATTTGGGGGTTTTTTCCCTGTTTGGAAAGGCCTGTTATCTTAAGCAGAATTTGTCTAAGCTGAGGAAAAAAATTGTGACTCAAACTTACCCAATAGCAGACCTTCAGCAAAACTCTGAGATTGGAACTGCTTAACATCTAGCAATTACCTAGCTAATTAATTACTTTATCTTTATATAAAAACAACTTTTAAATTTTATTTAGCAATTTCCTGTTACTAAATATCTTCTCATTAGTGAGTAGTGAATAGCTGTACACACAAAAACCTGCCTTCACTTATCCAAATTGCTTCCTTCCTGCTATAAATGGATATTTAGCATAGCTATCTGTAGTGAAAGGAGCAAGACTGGTAATACAGTCATTGAGTGTGTTTTATTGTGTTGGGCTTTTCTTTGGTTTCTGCTTTCAAATAGCTTTATTCTTAAAGAATGTGGAAGTAACATTTTTAGCAAGTTGCCAGTTTCTGTACAGAAGAAAAATTCCCTTTTCAACCCCAGTGCTGATCTGCCCTTTCTAGTCACTAAGAAAAATACCTTCATTCATGAAAAGCACATAAAAAAGCTTTATATTCTGCCATTTTTGTAATGATATGCTGAAATCAAATTGCCCTATGAATCCTAATTAATTGGAAATCAGGTCCACAATTCATTTGGACTGTAAAAATCAGAATATATGCTAAGAAATAACAGACGTGCAGCACTTTTTTATATGCTTTTGGTTTCTTGAGTCTTTGAACTTCGTAGTTTTGTGCTTTCTTCACCAACTGTGAAAACTCAAGGGTTTTTGTCCTTTAACTGGAAAGGTTTGCAAGCCTCATGAGATGAGCTTTAAGAAAAACATAATGCATTGCAGAAGCGTAATGAATAGCAACTATTGGCAGCATTAGATTATTCCTCCCTCTAGTGGCTGGCTGCGTCCAGTGGGAATAAATGGAGCTCTTTATTAACATCTCGAGGAATTATTCCATTAGCTTAGCTACTAAGGACTTTTTTCAGGCCAGCATCCTCCAGCTCCCTGCCTGCTTGGTAATCTGTGGTGCCTCTGTGCACACATCCGTGACTATGTTACGCGACCAGCCTTTCAGTTTTTCAAGGTGGCCTCTACTGTGTTCTCAAGCTTTCCCAGTCCCTTCTGTACATTATATTACGTGATTCCCGGTAGCAGTCACATAAAGATTGCCCCACTTGTATTGCATTTCTGTGATTCCACACAGTACTTTACACCAAATCAAGGCAATTTGTCCCACCTGATCTCTGATACATGCTGAACTGAAAAAAAAAAAAAAAAAAAGAAAAAGGTGATTAGTTTCAGGCAGCTTAGATTGTCTATTCATGGTGCAATACTGGGGACAATGAGAAGGATATTAGTGCTTCCTCCATCTACCTGGATGCGTCAGCACATGCCCATAAACCAGTGGACAGCTCAGGTATGTTCATGTCATTGACACTAAACACATCCCTTTGTAGATAGCTCAGGAAAATGTGAAGGTGTTGCAGAGCTGGAATGCTCCACTTAATTTCGCCTAGCAGCAACCCACACCTACTTAGTTGGAGGGTTGACAAATTGGCCCTTACCTGGCCCATCACAGGAGAAACCAGAGTCCCAGGAGGCTGAGCAGACCTTTGAAGGTGGCCCTGTGCATCCCACCTGCACTCAAAGACCTGCTGGTGTACAAACACCATCAAACAAGTCTCCGTTCTGTTGCTCCCAGCAATAAGAAATGGATTATTATATTATCATAATGTTGCTGGTTTCTTAATCAAGGTGACAAAAAATCCGAGCAGTAAAAGTGGCTGCTATAAATACAACAGCCATTTAAGGAAGAGGTCATCTAAGGAAGAGGGTATTAACTCCTATGGCTCTATTAAGTTATTCAACTTCAGGGCATAATTGCAACACCTCTCATAAGAGTTGTGAGGCTTGAGAAACTAATATAGGTTTCAGTATGCTTTACTTGAAATTAACATTTTAGGCATTAAGCATTTCCATAGGTCACTGGAGTTTTATTAAGCTGGAGTTCAGCAAAACCATTGACTTGAGATGATATCGTAAATCACCATCCATAGTCAATAAATGGCTTTAATTGAAAAATGCATTTCTTCTAAAGTACCTTTTGACCATCACACCAAACACTCTTTACTCTTTATTAACCAGTTGTTCTGCTTTATGAACGACATCTGTCTCTGGGGCTAAAGTTTATTACTTCAGTCATTCTGTTCATCTTGCCTCCAGTAATATAACAAAAATATGGTGATGCTATTCTCTACCATCAAAGAACCTCAGTTCTATTTGTTGACTTTAATCCAGCATCACAGAGCCACCTGAGAAGTACTGGAGGGAATACCTGTTTGCTGAGCCTGACCGTTTATATGACTTTTCCTCCAGGTCACAGAGCAAATTTCTGTCAACACTGAAATCTGAACCCATGAGCCACAGCCCATTGCCCATGGTTTTAAATGCTTTCTTCCTTTAAAATGAGGTGCAAAATCCCTTTTAAAATTCTCAAACCTGAAGAACATCCACTCTTTGGAAATGTTTTTTACATCTTTATTGTCTATCTGAATCATTGCACTTGACACTAACAGCATGATGAATGGCATGAGAACTTGTTTGTCATTCCTCTACTGCCAGACCCAAAAATGTTTCAGGGCATTTCTTTTTCATGGGATTAAAAGATAACTATTTTAAATAATTTAAAAAAAAAAAATCCCTTTCATTCCCTGTCTGGATTTGGCACCATTATGCAGACCTCTCAAGACATCTTTTTCTTTTGCTTTCTCATAGTCCAAAATATAATTAGTTCTACCTAATCAGGACTCCTTCTATACAAGTTTGGCTCAACCATAGCTTATGACACAGAAGGCAACTGGTTTTTGTTGTGTGGGTTTTTTTATTTTTTTACTCTGTTTTAAGTGTAATTTTGCATCTTTTGAGCAAAATTCTATTTATTGGAAAAGTTTTCATAATGGAAATCAACAGCAGACTTCTACCTCAAGGTATTCAGTGCTTTGGCCCCGTTCATAAAACCAATGACAAGCCAATTGGCCAAGACAAAGTATATTTCACACATGCCTGAATTAAGAGCTTATCACTTCATGTTGTATCTCAGCACAGCGGACAGGTATTTTTGTAATCATAGCAAAGCAAAACTGAAAAGTCTTTGCAATGGAAAGATGGAGTTATAAAATACACATGGACAGCTGGGGGTTTTTTATTATTATTATCTGGGTTTCTTTTGAGGGATTTCATTTGATGTAAAAGCACCTGAAAGGAAAGTTGTATCAGCTTCTCTTTTTTCTGAGGAATGGGTAAAGTTGCATAGAGGGAAAGACTCCCTGATCATGGGGTATCGCTTTTGCTGTTCAATATCAGTGATAAAAGGGAAAATCTCCTACAGCAGCAGAGACTGCTGCCCAGAGAATCAGTGGAGAATTTGCCAGAAACTCTACTGCACACCATTCTTTTTCATTTACTTATATTCTAGACATTAAATAAAATTATAGAAGAAACATTAGTATTGCCAGCTTGTTTGATACAACAAGAGAAGTTGAACGGTTTTATCTTAATCAGTGATAACTCTATTTGAACAGTTTCCCCAAAAATCATTTATTTTTCTTTATCAGGAAGGGATGGCTGCAAGTCATATCTGAGCTCCAAGCTATACTTATCCAGACACAGCTTGATAAAATGGCTGTAGAGTTATCCAGGAGGTCACTGCTCTGTCTTCTCATCCCTCCCTGTGCTGTCAGGAGTAGATTGGATTTCAAGTCACCACATCCCTGATGTCTGCAGAGAAACAAAAATGTAATAAGTTAGAAGTACTTGCTTAGAAAAAAGAAGAAAAAGGAGTCTCTCTTCAGGCACTTTAAGCTACTGAGTGCTCTTCAAATACAAACCAGCTAAAAGAGAGAATACTGAATTAGCCACTTAGTAAGAGCACATGTATGATCTTTCAAAATGAACTCATCAAGAGAGTAGAGAAAATCCAGAGTCACCACCAGCACATATTACAGTCCAGGTGAACAATTTGCAGGTGTTATCAAGACATAATGTGTGCCCGCAGTGGGTGAGATACTTAAAGTATTTATCCATGGTGTGCTTGGCCCTGTATTGAATCTTGTTTTTTCAAGCATTCATTTGGAGTTAGTACTGTTACTCAGAGAAGAAGGTGAGCTCAGCGCCTCAGCTCAGCTGGACTTGGGATTCTTCCCTTCTCCCTTATAGAATAACTAGCCTACCCTTCTCATTGCTTTAAAATGTACTTGCTTTTCAGAGTTCTCTAATAGTTTGATTTGTGTTACACATCTGTACAGTTGGTTTTGAATGTACTTTTTTTTTTTTTAATAGGTATCTGAAAATTTTGAAAGGGCAGAAGACTGAACAGGAAGTGGAAAAAATGCTGCATATGTAAAATGCATTTTTGGAAAATGCAGATGGCTGATTACTTATAAGAAGGTTTTGAAGTAACGGTGTTGACTTGCAAAACTAAGATGAGTTACTAATCTCACTGGAAGATGTTTATACAGATCTAGACAGGGTGTTTGGAAATGTCTTTCCGAGCTAGGTGACTCAGAAGCAGACACGTGGCAGGGCGTGCAGGCTCATGGCCATGCAGTGTGTGGGTGACCGTCACCTGGTTTCAGGTCCATGTCGAACTGAGGTCACTGAACACTGAAAATGCATTGCAATTTGTCAGGAAAAAAATGTTCTTAAACACTGCAGTGACATTCAACAGCAAATACTTTTTTAGTATTTACTGGAAAACATTATTTCTAGATAAATACTGCCCAATATTGTAACTTGGAGTAACACAGGAGGACTTTCAGTTATGGGAAGTCTGCCCAGAAGATGCCTTTTAGCTGAGCTGGAGTGCTTTCCTCCCACTCCCGGGAGCCAGCCAGGGCTCCCTTACAAACCACTGAGCAGGGAGGGCTGATTCTGTAGCCAGCTCAGCGCGTAGCCGGGTGACATTCCTGAAAAATAACTGCTTTCCCCCCGCGGTTTGGCAGAGAGCTGTAGTTCTTGGGTTTTCCTACTGGCAGAATTAGTCAAACTTTTAACATATGAATTAGGGAGACCTGAAAATTAACTTAAGCAGGTGAGGTCTGAGCTTGTGGACACTGTGATTTTTGTAGAATAGCACAAGGACTGCAATGGGGAAACTTGATCTCAGATACTCTGAGGTTAAAAAAAAATTAAATAAAAAAGCTGTCTCTCAGCATTGTGAGTAGACGTAAGCTTAATATTAACATAGACTGAGTCTCAAACTTCAGTTCTTGCCACAATGTGTCAGAAGTGCAGATCTGCAGGTGTGCAGAAAGGATGTTTTGAGTGTGTTACCAGACACCCAAGAGGAGGAAAATGGCAGTATTATTTGATTCACTTATGATAATAGCAGCAGTTACAGAAATGATGGTGAAGCAGTCTACGTCCAATGCCAAAAGCTATGTCTCAGCAGGCATGAAGGCATCTCCTTCCCTTCTTCTTGTAGGGCTTGCCCTCAAACACATACTCTCAGGTGGCTGGCTAGCAGACTGAAATACATAAATTACTAAAATAAGATTTTAATCTGAGCAGACTGTGGGTGACTTTTGAGCCTCACTAGAGAATTATTTAGCTTGGAAAAAATCTTTAAGAACATCAAATCTAACTGTCAACCTAACACTACCAAGTCCACCACTAAGCCATGTCCCTAAGTTCTACATCTACATGTCTTATAAATGCCTCCAGGGATGATGACTCAACCACGTCCCTGGGCAGCCTGTTCCAATGCCTGACAACCCTTTCCATGAAGAAGTTTTTCCTAATACCCAATCTAAACCTCCCCTGGTACAACTTGAGGCCATTCGCTCTTGTCCTATCACTTGCTTCTTGGGAGAAGAGACCAACACCCTCCATGCTACAACCTCCTTTCAGGTAGTTGTAGACAGTGATAAGGTCTCCCCTCAGCCTCCTTTTCTCCAGGCCAAACAGCCCAGTTCCCTCAACCACTCCTCATCAGACTTGTGCTCCAGACCCTTCACCAGCCTTGTTGTTCTTCTCTGAACTCTCTCCAGCACCTCAATGTCTTTCTTGTAGTGAGGGACCCAACACTGAATACAGGGTTCAAGGTGGGGCCTCACCACTGCCAAGTACACAGAGACAATCACTTCTCTAGTCCTGCTGCCCACACTATTCCTGATACAAGCCAGGATGCTGTTGGCCTTTTTGGCCACCTGGGCACACTGCTGGCTTAGCCAGCTGTCAATCAACACCCCCAGATCTCTTTCTGCCAGGCAGCTTTCCAGCCACTCTTCCCCAAGCTTGTAGCACTGCCTGGGGTTGTTGTGACCCAAGTGCAGGACCCAGCACTTCTTGGCCTAGTTGAACCTCATACAATTGGCCTCAGCCCAATGATCCAGCCTGTCCAGATCCCTCTGTATGACCTTCCTACCCTCCAGCAGATCAACACTCCCACCCAGTTTGGTGTCATATGCAAACTTAATGAGGATACACTCGACACCCTCATCCAGATCATTGATAAAGAGATTGAACAGAATTGGTCCAAATACTGAGCCCTGGGGAACACCACCTGTGACCAGTCACCAACTGAATTTGACACAATTCACCACAACTTTTTGGGCCCAGCCATCCAGCCAGTTCTTTATCCATCCAAGAGTATGCCACTCCAAGCCATGAGCAGCCAATTTCTCCAGGAGAATGCTGTGGAAAACAGTGTCAAATGCTTTACAGAAGTCTAGGTAGACAATATCCACAGCTTTTCCCTTATCCACTGAGCAGGTTACCTCATCACAGAAGGAGATCAGGCTGGTCAAGCAGGACCTGCCTTTCATAAACCTGTGCTGACTGGATCTGATCCTGGATCTGCTTGTCCTCTACATGTCATGTGATGGCACTCAGGATGATCTGCTCCATAACCTTCCCCAGCACCGAGGTCAAACTGACAGGCATGTAGTTTCCCAGATCCTCCTTCTGGCCCTTCTTGTAGATAAGTGTCACATTTGTCAACTTCCAGTCAACTGGAACCTCCCTGGTTAGCCAGGACTGCTGATAAGTGATGGAATGTGGCTTAATGAGCACCTCTGCCAGCTCCCTCAGTACCCTTGGGTGGATCCCATCCATTCCCATAGACCTGTGGGTGTCTAAGCGGTGTAGCAGGTCACTAACCACTGAAATAACCAAGAATGTAATTTGACGTAGCACCAGGTGGGTAAGACAGGTTTCACTGAGCGGAGCTGAAGGAGCACCTTCTGCAGGAAGGAGGGTTTGACTTTTGTGCTGACAGAGTTCAACAAAGCAGTGGTGAAGGGTTTTAATAGGGAGAGCACCAAAGGATTCATCCTCATCATATAGGCAAAAAGGCTCCAGGCATGGCTGCAGGCATGGCTGCCGTGCTCAGGCCCTCCAGCAGTGTTTGTTCTTAGTGCTATACCTGATATAAAGCAAGAGCTTTTCCAGCTTAGATATATATATATCTCTGTTGATGAACAGCACTTGTTCCTGGGATTATTAGTGCTAGCCCAAAGGAGACTCATGCTGAAAAAGGCAGGAGCCTTGTGTCACACGTTTGGTCTAGGTTGAGACATCTTTTTCTCAAGCAAGAACCTCCAAAAACCCTTTTAAGCATGTACTCAGTAAGACTTCCAATAGGGCATGTGAAGGCCATAGCTTTCCTCAGAGGGTCTTCTAAGAGGAAAGCCACTCTTCTCAAGCTGGAAATCAGCACCCGCATGTAAACCAGATTTCTGGTTAGAGATAATTGTATAATGTCTGTCTGCATCATCTTCCATCTGCTTCTTTTACCAACTCAATTGCATATGGCATTATGTGCCCTTTCCATGCTGTGCTCTGTTTTTTCACCATGCCTAGAAAGCAGGGAGAAGACACAGCATGTCAGTGGCAAGGTTCCTTCAATTCATTGGCCTATTATTTTTTGTACACAGCATCTGAGACAGTCTTTGACTTAAAAGGGAAGGTTTGTTTTAATGTATATGTGAATTTTTATGCAGTAGTCAGCTTTGTCTGCCAACATTTTAACACTTTTTCAGGGCTAAAGGTGGTCTTGAAACGTAGTCATACAACCTCAGCACTCCCATGTTCCAAAAAGAAATAAACCAAATGATTCCATGTCCTTTGAAAGGGCGGAAGGTTTGTAATAAAATCACAACAAAGTGGTTTCATGGCTGATTTTGAAGTAGCCAGATGTGGAGAGGTTTAAAAGGGACTGGGCTTTCTAGAAGCACTTGCTACTAAAAAATGTTGACCCCATTCCTGCTGCCCTCTATCAAACAAACAGGAGCTCTCTGGCAGGACACCATGTGCTCACTCAAAAAACCAGCAGCTGGAGATAAACACGTTAGAGAGCTGTGTGACACCAAACTGTGTGGACTTCTGGATTTTTTTTTTAAGTGCTTTCCTATGCAGCCCTACCAGAATCTGTAAAATCAAGCAGAGAGACAAATACACCATACTGCAATTTCTGCCTCTTCTCACCCTGTGATAAACCCTGTGACAATGGCATGTCCCATGCAGCTTTGTGGTGTGTGTTTGCTGGTCCATGCAGTGAACATGATATGTAGTGTGATCAGTGGAATCTTTTATAACACAAAAGGAGGCAGATGCCTATTTTGTACTGATAATGTTGAACTGCTCTTCAGCAGATGAACTTTTTCTGGTTGTCTTAAAGTTTTATATTTTTCTTTCTCACACTTGGCTCTTTAGCAACACACCAAGGACTTGAAGACAGGTTTTATTATTTTTTTTTAGCTTCAAGGTAGGAAATCCCCATGAGGAGGTTCGCTTGATTACAAACAAAACCAGAAAATGAGATCTTCAAAACTCAGAAAAATCCCAGGTGAGGAGGAAGAATGCTCAAAACTGTTTATTTGCTGCCCTTGTCTCCATTGGTCGCATGACAGATTTGTGTTCACTGCACTGAAAAAGCAGCAGAACATAGGTGCCAACATGATCAAATTACCCTAGGCTGGTGACCCCTATCATGACCTGGATCAGACGGATGCACTTGAATGACTTTGTTCTGTACATATTCTTCCCTGATGTCCTTCAGTGTTTACCTTGTGTCAGACTGCACTGTATTATTCTACCTTCCAGTAACACTGAAATGCAAAGAAAATTAAGCACACAGATGTACATTGGATATTCTCACCAGCCACACCAGGGGTGGGGCATTCAGTCTGGGATAACTAAGCCGTGGAGAACTAAGCTGTCCATTGTAGGCTACAAAAATGACATCTGGGACATTTAGCAATAGGGGTGGTTTGGGGGTTTATTTTTTTCTTCGTTTTGGGTTGTGTGTGCTGTGTTATTGGGGGCTTTCTGCTTGTTTGAAGGCAAATTTTAGCACACTTCTCTGCTGACTTATAGAAGTATTCAGGACATGTTTCTGGACTTTCACATTATTTTGCTTCGTCATTTTTTGTTGGCATAGCACAGCACCCATCTGGCACAACACTGCACTTGGTGCTATGAATCTGAATGCTAACTTTCAGAAGACAATACAGTCTTAGGACTATTTTTCATTGTAACACTTTTTTATATTAATGTCTGGCCCAAAGGGGAAAAAAAGTGGCCATCGTCAGTTTTGTGTCTCCCTTTTTTCATTCAGAAATGAAATGTAATAAATGAAACTGTTTTTCATAAAGAGTGCATATAAGACGGAGTGCATTTTGCTTTCCTAAATTAAAAAGAGATGTTTGAAACTAAACTTTCCTGTTCTTGTAAATCCCTGTTGTCTACCTTGTCTTTGGCATTTGAAAGCCACTTTGAAGGCAAAGGAATGCTCCTGGGAATATATTCAAAGCTGTTTCACTTTTAATCTGCTAACACTGTGTTTTAGAGCCTCTGATATATACTTGAATGAGCAAAATTATGGCCAGAATATAGAAGTCAGAAACGACAAGGCAGTATGTGAAGACAGTGTATAGCTTTCTTTCCCCTTCATTCCTCCTGGACCATCACCCGAGTCAGGCACTGGGCTCAGACTTTCCTGCCTCTGTCTCAGACTTCCCTGTCCAAAGCATAGCAAATCAGCTAAGCTTAGCTTCTCCCATACTTACTAATGCTGACCAGCTCCTTATTCTGCAAATAGTCAATTAGGCAAATTAGGGGCCAAAACGTGTTTCCATCTGAATTAAGACTGTGTAAATAAACACATCTGTAACCGTTGGTTAAATGTATTTATGAACATGCATGTTGCGACAGTGGCAGGGGTGGTTAGGTGTGTGCTTTTTAAACCTTTTTGTTTCCATATTTGAATGAAAACAGGAGAATCAGCCTCAGTATGTCTGAAAGGTACAGAGCAGAAACCAAAGGGCAGTATGGAAAGGCAGCTTAAAGATTTCCTTTACACACCTACACTGTTGTCTGTTTTAGTTGCTTTGCTAAAATGATTTTTCTGGTTAAATTAACACTGTCCTGCCACTCAGAGCCCTTCACAGGCTTTCACTAATGTTTTGCCCTCACAGGCAGAGTATCTCAATCTTCTCTGAGGCTCAGTGTGCATCAGAGGCATTCGCCTTTCTTTACCCAGGGGAGCCTTTGTTTCACAGAATCACAGAATGCCAATTTCTCCACCAGGACTCAGCAAACTCCATTTCCACCCACCTCAGTACAGAGCTGGTTCCTTTTCTGGTCAGTCCCCTTGGGACACCTGCAACAGCAGCCAACAGAGTGGCAGAAACCCAGTCCCTGGAAATATTCAAGTCCAGGCTGGACAGGGCTCTGAGCAATCTGATCTAGTTGAAGACGTCCCTGCTCATGGCAGGGGAGTTGGACTAGATGACCTTCAAAGGTCCTTTCCAACTCAAACTATTCTATGATTCTATGATCTTCTCCTGATGTCTCTTGTCATGGTTCTCGAGAAGCGTGTCTAGCAGCACTACTCCTGTTGTGCCTGCTCTCCCATCCCCTGGGGTGAGGCTTGGGGCAAAGGCAGCAGTGTGGGGGAAAAAGAATGGTGCAGCCAGTTTGGGGACCTGACACCTGTGAATGCAGCATGATGCCTTAGGGGACGGCCCGGCTCCAAAGCACAACTGGTTCTCAATGCCCGCTGCAAGCTCCCTGAATGCTGCTTCAACCAACATCATCACATCGTGTATCCACAAGGGACTAGAAGCCTCCCACCCAAAATGTCTCTTTCACCATAGCAGTGAGGGTGAGCTGTGTATAATCCCCTCTGAAAATGTTCTGGCACTGAGCTCAGGGCCACCCTTCAGCGCTTGCCCAGTGACACAGCAGCAGGCACTGCAGCACAGAGATGATGGGGCATGCTTGAGGAGCTCGTTCAAGGTTTTTAATAATTCACATCCTTCTTCCGCCACTTAACATATCCAATGCAGTGAGTTGAGATAACAGACTGTTTTATATTGGCCAAAGAGTTGTCGCAAACTCTCAGTCTCTTGTCTGTCCTACTTAGTTGTGGAAATTATGATGTCACAAACAGAAGTTTAGGTAATGTAGATGATGAAACAGAAGATGGAGTTGAACTCTTAAGGAAGAAAATAATATTTTCATTACAGGTCACTGGTAATAGCAACTCTAAGAAAATAAATTAGACATTCAGATCTTCCCCTGTCATACACAGCCAGATTTATTTCTAAACGGAATGTTTTCAAAATTTCCAGTGGCATTTCAGCTGTTCATTAAAGTGTACTGTAGAATATAGCGACAATTTATTACACAGCTATAAAAGCATTAGTAATCATTATAAATGCAAACCTTCAGATATTTCTGCGTCTATGTTTTAAATACTTTCTTATTGCTCGTTGCTAGTGAAACAGTGATGGTAGCAAACAGTAAGCAAGGAGCCACGTCCTCCAACAGCTGCCAATATCCTGGTCTGTTTTATACAACAGATGGGAGTACGTGCAGGCTAAGATGAGTGACCACCTGTAAAATATGGTTCTAGACATGTGCCAAACTGGGCAGTTGTATAGTCAGGAGGAAAACTAGACAGAAAAAGAAGGCAGCTGTGCTGACCGTCCACATTTGAAACAACAGGGGAACATTTACTCTCATGGATGGATGCCTTTGTTTCAAGCAGAGTCAGAAAAACATAGTTATGCAACACTAATGCATACAGAAAACTAATTTCTATACTTTTTGTGGTGGCTTCCTGTGACACTGGGAGCATCTGATCTGATCTGTACTCTAGCTGTCACAGCAAAATCTTGCTGCTATGGGTGCCTGCATCCTGTCATGCTGGTTCCAATCTTTAAAGGGCACCTGCCTCAGCACTTGAAGATTTCTGCCTGGCAATATCTGTGCACTGTATTTAGTGATGTGCTGCAGTCTTCTTGTGAGTTCAGCTCATCAGTGAACAGCAACAGCCCCAGGTGACGTATTTGACTAACTGGCAGCTAATCAAGCATATTTGAATTTTGCATGTCACACATTGGCAGCAAACTGTTCACAACATATTCATAAAATACATTTTGAGTTAATTTAAGAAATGCATTTCAGGAAGTGCAAAAATTATCTGTTGAATTATTCATTCTATTTTATCTTTTTTATTTTTTATTCCTTTATCAAATAACACACAAAATTTTTTTTTCCAAGAGTTCCATGGTTAGTGTTAGTTATCAAAATGTTGTAGCTAAGTGCTTGTAACATTCAAATTTTCATCATTTTCTCTTCCTTTTTTTTTTTCTTTGAGTTTGGAGCACTGATTTTGATTTCTAAAAGCTTTCTACTTTTGGCATCTGGAATCAAGTGGCGTCAGGGCTCAAAGCATTTGAATATGGCTGCTGTAAGTATTGCAGCATACACACACTGAAAATGGCAAGCAAAGGCTTTATCTTGTGACAGGAATATTGAGTAATTAGCATAAGTTTATGTATTTTTATTAACCAGGTAATTAGCAACCAGAGAATATGGTGTTGTAGAGATGACCTAGTTTTTATTACAATATCGTACCATTCAGAAACAGACCCAGTTTCTGAACTACTTAGGTGTGCGATTACACAGTGGAATTGTCCTCTTAAAAAACGTTGACAATTACTAGAATTGTGCATGCCACTGGGAATTGCTCGTACTAATTACCATTGTTACCTACTTGAACACAAAATATTTGCATGAGGAATTAGACATAAAATGGATTCTCCTCTTTCAGGTCAGCTGTGTGTGTGTTTCTAAAGACTATGGGACCAAGATTAAGCCTGTAATCAGTTTACAGATTTTTCTTTCTTATACCTGCAAACATCCATGTGAGATTTACATTTAAAAATTGAAAATTTAGCTAATATTTTTATTCGTTTACTTTGTAATACCTGGAGAATATTAAAGATATTCCAATAAAAATATTGAAGAATCACCCTTTCAACACTTTATTAATTGAATAATTGTTTAAAAACAAATATGCCCAAAACAAATTGTATTGCAAAAGAGACATGACATGGATAACTTTTGTGACTCACATCTTTATAGGATACCCCAGGTTGTGAAGACAGCACTTAGCCAGCATTTCCAGGGGATAAAGCATCTCACAGGTGGAGGATTGTAGCTACACGTTATAACCTTTGCTAGCTGACTCTAAGCACATATGGCAAGAGTAATGCAGTTTGTGCATATTACCTGTGGGGTTTGTTTGTTTGTTTCTAACTACTTGAGCATCTCATCTGTCACTGGTATTGGAAAGCTGGGGAATGTTATAAAAATACAACTGTGGTTTTTAAACTTCTAATTTGACATAGAGCCATGCAAAGTTACTAGACTACGTTATCTCAACTTTCAGCTTAAGCCGGGAATAAACCAAAATTCAAAGCACATCAAACCCTACCAGGTGCCCCAAGTTCTTGAATGATTTCCCAGGTTAAGATGCACTATGAGGGCTTTTGCATGTTGTGTATGATCTGTCCACCCTATTTGCCCATTGCAGAGGAATAACCCTTTAGAGGAACAGAGCCCCTACAGTTCCTACCAACTGCATTTCGAGACGTGGATGTTCAGCTGATGTGTTTAGGATCATGCAGTCAATCTTACTATTTGGCCTCTCCTTTCTTTATCTCACTCCTGGTCAGGTAATTTAGATTTATGAAATATTTTCCTTTTTTTTTTAATTCTTCTTCTTTTTTTTCCCTTTTCCCCAAACCTCCTAGGATATCCAGTGAACACTCGCCAAAGCTTCAGATCCGGAGCCACAGTTACCTGAGGGCAGTGAGTGAAGTCTCCATCAACAGAAGCCTGGACAGCCTGGACCCCGCAGGGTTGCTGACGTCCCCCAAGTTCCGCTCCCGCAATGAGAGCTACATGAGAGCCATGAGCACCATCAGTCAGGTGAGTGACCCAGAAAGCAGCCAGCACTCTGGACACCAGCCGAGCACCTGCAAGAGAAGAAAGCTGAGTTTACTTCTAGTGGAATCAATCAGGCTGTTGCATGCCACACGTTTTCAAAATGTTTTTAAGAAAACAGGAATGTTTTCACACAATCTTGTTTTTGAGAGGGTAACATTTGATAATACCATAACCTTCCCTTTGCAAATGGATGAGTGGTACAACATGCAATTCGTTTGAAGGAGCAGTCTAATTTTTTATTTTTCTTTTCCAGAAACAGGTGCTCATCACCAGTGTCTTTAAACAGGGTTCTCTTAAGGATCTCTTAAGTGCTTACTACCTGAAATCAAATTTTTTTGAATGCCTCCAAAAAAACCTACATATTCACATGCTGAGTAAAAAGCTAAAGGAACTCTAGCTCCATCATATTTTGTGTTTCACAAATTTCTTAGCATTTTATCAGAATTTTGAGAGCTTTCTTTATGCTATTATATACATTCCTAACCTTGTGCACCTCTAAACTTTTCCCCCATGTAGTACAAATGTTGCAGTATATATATTAAGTGCAAAGATATTATTGCCCAGAAATTCAGTAGAATATCTTTATGCTCATTCTAAACTAGAAAAAAAAAAAATAAAGGCTGCCATGAAACATTCAGTTTATGACTTTTAGTGTTATAAAATAGCCTGTCCTTGAATACAGCGTGCTTGTACAGTTGAGTTGGTCAGGGACCGATCTGAAAGAAATGTGAAAGTGCCAGCACTCCACTGGGCAGTGGGCCAGTAGTTCATCTGCTAAATCCTTTAGCTCCTTGGTATGACCTTTTGCTTGTTCGTTTAAGTGGAACATTTGGATAAATTACTTGGATAATTTATACACAATTTATACTTGGATAATTCTTACACAAGTCCAGAAGTACACAGGGCAGGATTTGTGGTGCCAAATACTGGCCCTTTATTATTGGCATATCAACTCATTGAACTGCCAAGAGAAAAAAGAGCACAACATCATTGATGCCAGGACCTCATCTGTGCCTGTAACAAATATATGTGCCTTTCAGCATGGAGCCGTAGGTTGAATTTCTGTAGTATCCTATATTTGAGCATTGCAACCTCAGACTATTCACCTGTGTATTTTACAGTAAGATACTTTGCGTAGAGTATGGACTGATGGTCTAGAAAGATGGTCAGGATGTATCTAGGAGGAAACAGCACTGAAATTCAGGTCTCTTTGGGGATATGGCTATTCTCCATCATTGTGGGATTGTTCTTTATGATGTACTACTCACTCCCCTTCCATGCTCTTTTAAGCAGTTTCCCTTTGATAACATATGTCCTGCTCTTTGAGATTTTCCTTTTCATTTATGTGTACAAACACTTGGCATCATATTTTTCTTGGTAAAATCCATCCTGGAAAAGAATTTCTAAAGTTTTTTTTCTGCCACCCGAACAGTCTTCTCTTGCAACTTCTGCATTTCACGTACTTGAAAACTATCAAAATCCCCAAGTGGTGGTTTCCATGTGCATGTTTTCTACAGTGATAGTTATTGTGCTTTAATGCCAAGCCCAGGGCTCTATTCCCAGTTTAGAAACATGAATCTCCATTATTAATTAAGCTGAGGTAAAAGGTGTCCAGGTTTGTAAGACTTGCAGCAAGACCCACATGCTTTTGAATGTTCTTTAACATGCGTGAGTGCAAGTCTTTGTCACCACCTAGTGTCTGCTTCACAAAGGGTCTAAGGATTCCCTTGCATCTCTCACTCTCAACCAAAGGAGTTAGTCCAGAGATGTAGTTATACAAACATTTTTTGCCCTGCAGAAAAGGAGGAAGAAGTTTCCTTATCAGTCTCTCCTTCACAACTGTTTGTTACCACTTCTGCCCTTGAGCTTCCCAACCGCTCAGGTTTATCACTGTGATTGCCTGTGGGTTGCATTGATTTGGTACCAGGGTTAAGCTGCCTTTTTTTTCCTCACCTCCCAGAGAAAGTGTGATTTTTGTTTTTCAGTGTAATGATAATAATGTCCAGATGTTCAAGCTCTGCTGTGGGCCCACAGTGAGATAAGCCAGATGCTGCTATGAGGACTCCCAGCTTCCCACCAGTCTTGGCAGGAACCAAGAGACTGGACTTTGCTGAATCTCTGCCTAGTGCTTCTGTCCCCCCTTTTTGTACATTTTTTTTTCCCTTAACTATTCTTGCTTTGTGAAATGGGATATGTCTATGTGCCATTCATCCATTTTTCATGGATCTTCTAATAGATGTTGGCCATTGTGCCCCTGTAGCTTGTTAGTGTTTGTACAGGTTTATCTGGAGTAGGGGATGTACTGAATCTACCCGGTCTTTGCCTGCAGGTGAGTGAGATGGAAGTGAACGGTCAGTTCGAATCCGTCTGTGAGTCGGTGTTCAGTGAACTGGAGTCTCAGGCCGTGGAGGCGCTGGATCTGCCCATGCCAGGCTGCTTCCGCATGAGGAGCCACAGCTATGTCAGAGCCATTGAGAAGGGCTGCTCCCAGGATGATGAGTGTATATCGCTGCGGTCCTCCTCTCCTCCACGTACAACCACCACGGTGAGGACCATCCAGAGCAGTACTGGTGAGTAACAAAAAGGGAAGTCCACAGGGGTGGTGGAAAGGGAAGGTATGTTTCTGTGCAGCTCTGTCAGATCAACGATGAGATTTTCTCGTGCCTGTAAGAGAGTCTGTTTCACCGGGGAGCTGGACTGACTGATCAGCCTGAAACTATGTGCAGATCAAGGCTGATGCAGTCATGGTGCCTCCCATGTCCAAGCGAATTTATTCTGGGCTAAAAGCACATAGAAGTGAAGTCCAAGGTCATGTCTCCTCTCACTCTCCTTCCCAAAAGAGCAATCACAATTTGGCAAGGCTGAACAAGAAGGCTCTGGGTTAGCAGATATTTTGGCTCTTCGTAGGAGAGGAGGATCTCTGCTGAGTTTTCCTACAAAGATGAGGTAATCTTTGTCTTTACTAAAAGTTACAAGTTATTTGGTGTATTTTTTAATGGCTCAGAGAGACTGTTACAGCTCTCTAGGCCATATCTCAGAGGTGGGAATGAAGAAGGGAGGAAGAGGTCTGCAGGTTGAAACATGCATGTTATTCTTTCTGCAGTTCAAACTATTTAAGCTTTGCAAGAGAATTTTCAGTCTAAATGTGAGACTTACAAATCTCACTTTTAAGGTTTGAGGTTGCTTTTCTTTTGGAAATAACCATGATGAATTCCAGATTCTGTCACTAAAATTAGTGCTTAAAGGGAAGAAAAAGCAAGACAGAAACCAAAAGCCAAGTGCACCCCTCTCACTGAGGAAAGCAAGAGTCAGGAGCCATCACATGTGTGTGCTCTTATGAGAGAGGCCCTCTTTCTTTTGACTCCACTGCATCCATTCCACTGCTTTATACAAGCTTCATTTACTATTCATGCACTATTCATAGTCATGACTAATATTGACTATTACAAGTATTTCACTGTACCTACTGTCTCTTTTCCTGGTTCTTTAATTTCTCTTTTCTATACTTTAAACGTCTGCCTTTTTGTGTGTTATCTTACAGGTGCAGTTGTTTATACCTTGTAAGTTCCTTATCTCTCACTCCAGTCTTTCTTAAAGCCGCTTGTCAATAGGTTTAAGTCATCAAAGCAGACTTTCAATCCTTTTACCAAAAATGTTCAGCTTAATTCATAATTTTTCTAAAGTAACAAGTTTAAGTACTGCTGGAAATACATTGGCAGTACATCACAAACATCAAATCATTTTTAACAAATGCTGCAGAGCAGTTCTCATTTCAATCACTAACCCTTAAGAAATAGTATTCACATTACAACATTTCTGCTACAAAAGTAGTTATTGCCTGCACGCAGGGTTTGCACCACACTGCAAAGACAGGATTTACATAAGGTATGTGCTACTTCATGGTACAGTATTAGCTTGTGTTAAATGTATTCTGGGGTAAAATATGAAGGATGGGCATTTTCAGGTATTTTTTCAGTGTGCATTTGCCTTTATTAGATCACCTTGGGTATCCCAGAGTGGTTTTTCAGTACTTCGAGAATGGCTTTGTTAACACTTTTCCTTTCTAAAAATAACTTTAATCATTAATCCAGAAAAGAAAAAATATTTTTAATTATCTTTATATAAGTAGTTGCTTCTGACACATAGAAAAATGGTGCCTGTATTTGGGGATGATGGTGTATAAATGGAGAAAGTTGGCTGTATGTATCAGCCAAAAACACTGGAAAATGAAACAAGGAAATCATTACTGTAAACTGTTTCTTGTTTGTGGTCCTTTTTTTGTTGTACAACCACAGACAGAGGCCTGTTTTCTTCTTTTGATATCTGACTTTATTAAAAAATCATGTGAACAAAGCTATGTTATTGAAAAATGTAACCCAGTGGGTCTGTCTTGGGTTACTACTTCTGTAGTCAGCCTCTTAAAATCCAGAGAGAGGAATGATTTGCAGCTCTCTCTTTGGACACCAGAGATGCATTTGAAGACCGTTGTAGGTATCTATTTTCTGCTGTGGGAATTCTACTGAATTATCTTTCTCATTTTTTAATTCTTGGGCTCCCAAGGGCTCATGCCTTGCACTGGCTGCATTTCAGACAACTTGTTTCTTTTGCTACCTGACATAATATCTGTTTAATGGGGATTAGAGCTGAATTCCATCCAAAAGCATCTCCTTTGACTGCCTTGCTGTTGCCCGTCACTGACTCACAGAAGAGAAATAACCTGAAAGGTATTGTTGATGGTTCCTATTAATATCTGTTTCAATAAAATGGGAAAAGGCACAAGAGCAAGGCAGATGCAAAGAAAAAAGAATGGGATCTCAAACTTATCCCCACTGTGGTGATGTTTCAAATGCTTTCGTGGTAGATATAAGGGCAGTTATGATCTAAGCTAAGAATTTAACATCCCCAAATGAGAGAACTGTCCTCCTGCCCCATAAACATCTCCACCTGTTCAACCAAGCAAGGTTCCTTTCATCAACATCAGCAATTCCTTTAGAGACCTGGCTTTTCATTCACTAATGCGCAAAGCTGTGATCATACACTGATATTGGGAACTTCTCTGGCTGCTGGAAGCCCAGGAAAATGCCAAGTTGATGACGATGGAAAAGACAAGAGAGCTGCCTGTCTATTGGATTCAAAACTATTCCTCCAGAGCAATGACCCACAGCTTTCCAGGGCATGTAGATGAAAATATTAAGCAAAATCTATGGAAAAAAAAAAATATCACACCTCTGCCTGTTAGCCTGTGTTACGGTGACTACAGCCTCAGGTTTAAATTTCCTTTCGCCACATAGTGTTGTAGGCTTAGTTCTGAAATTAGGAATACATCTCTAATGGTGTAGCTGTTCAGTTCCTGAGGATGTGCTCAGTATAACTATAAATCCAGCACTAATGCACTAGCTGTGGCACAGAGCTCAGCTACAGGTGTCTGCGCAGCTGGTGGCCTCTTCAGCCTTCGCTGGTCTTGGTGCTGTCACAGCAATGCTGTGTGGTGACTGCATCTGGCCGAAACTGAGCCCAATTGTGAAAATGATGCTGTAGGCACAAACCTATTGTCATCAATGGCATTGAATGTAATACTGTGAGTGGTGAAATAAACCCTAAACTCATCAGAGTTAAGTTTCTGCTTGTGTATGGAAAGGTGAGTACTTTGTTCATGAGGCAGTCTTGTATGTGAAATGAATTTTAATCTTTGTTTTTAAATGAAGAATTTTGAAATGAAGAAGGAAATGGCCTCAAGTTGCACCACTGGAGGTTTAGATTGGATATTAGGGAAAACTGAAAGGGTTGCTGGGCGTTGCCCAGGGAAGTGGATGAGTCACCACCCCTAGAGGTGTTTAACAGACACATAAATGTGGTGCTTAGGGACGTGGTTTAGTGGTGGCAATACTGGGTTAACAGCTGGACTTTATGATCTTAAAATTCTTTTCCAACCCAACTGATTCTACAATCTGATGATTCTATGCCTTGAAAAGTTGAAAAGGTCCATTCAGCCTCATATTTGCAGCAGCACCAGCCGGGGCCCATCCGTAGGAATGGGGCTATGCAGGCTGGCAGTACAGCAGCTCTAAGTGCTGGCATGTGTTATACACTGTAGCCTGCACTAAAAATTACCACCCATGTCATTTGGTCTCTTCAGCAGAACTTAATGAGGTGTGAGTTATTATATAATTTGATCCCAGGTTATTTGCAGATGCAACCATTGTAGCTGAAACTCATCAGCCAACTGATTTAGTCACTAAATAGGTAGCCTTTTAACAGTTTAAAAAGTCTGTAAATCATTTAAATGAGCTTAAATAATACAATAATTAAGGAGCATCTTTCACCCACATTTCTTGTGTCTATGTTTTTAAACCATTCCTGTGAAGCTGTGCACGTTCCTTTGCTGCAAACAAACCTTATGACATTGTGAGAGCTTGGGCATTAGCACATACGGATACAAATACCTAATAGAGACTGAATATCTTTAATTTGAAAATGTCCCCTCTATAATGGAGCTGGAGCAGTAACATCAGCAAAAACTGCACTAGATCGCACTAAGTATTTTCTCTCTGTCTAACCTCTGTAGAGTTAGGGAAAGAGGAATATCCAAGTTATCTGCAGCATTGCCATCTGGTGATTCTCAGAAATATTACACTTCTGCTTAAAAGAAAAACAAACAAAAATTCCAAGGAAGTCATACTGTGTAGCCAGCAGGTTAGAGAAGGACTGAGAGTTATCGCAGTGTATGCTAATTACAGTGCTTCAGCTGAGCAAGCTGTTTTCCTTCCGTTCACTGGAACATCTAACCAAGAAGGGTCAGGCATTTTGTGGAAAAGCTCTAAGGGGCTGCCTAACCAATTTAAACAACAACAAAAAAAAAAGCAAACGACATTAAAAATAGACTTGAGCCAGGCAGAGTTCAAAAATAAAATCGAATCCTGTGGAGAGGAAAGCTGTAATTGACTGTATGCCAGCTGTGTCCAAGCTCTCTTGGACTCCTCAGAGCTGTCCTTTCAGAGACTGCTCTGTCCAAAAAGAAATGCAGAATTAGGATTTCAAATTTGATTTCCAGTTGAAGCGAGGATTGGTTTCTGGATCTGTACCAAAATTAAGATATTTCCACAGAAGGTCTGAAGAAATATAACTTCGAAGGCCTTCATGCAGATGTTGAACCTTAAAATAGAACTGAAGAGTGCAGAAAACTGTTTGACGAAGAATTGACATGGTTCATTTCCTCTCTTTCCTTGAGTAATCCTGAAATGCAGTCTGCCTTTGGATCTGCTATCAAATTGCTTAAAACAGCACTTAAATATGTTTTCCTTTACTAATGAGGAGCTGACCTTGGGGGAGAACAGTTTCCAATTTGAGAGGCATCTGACTGTAGCTAGAGCAAGTTTCATCTTGTCTATCCCAGAAGTCAGCTTTATGAATGTTACGTTCCATATCACACCAAAAAATCCGGCCATGTTTATGGTGCCATTAGAAGTTTTTAATGAGAAAAACTCAGAACAGAGCTCTTGCTGGAACATTTCTAACTGATTTAAAGTATGATGCAAGGCACTCATGGAAATTGTTCTAATAGTAAGTGCCTGGGAAGGAGGAAAACTGAGCTGTGAGAAAGATTCTGCCATGGAAAGGCTGCCCAAACATTTGGCAGGTTGCACCAGGTCAGCTTACATATCATGTAGTTTGATGCCAATTGAGAACAGGAATTGAAATAAGTTTCATAAATTCCATTTTACCTTTTGGATGTAAAGTCTGTATAACCCAAAGACACATGGAACTTTGTGGCCTGAAAGACAGGGATAACTGGAATACATATTACACAGACCCCTACTTTAAGAACACTTGGTAGTTATAGCTGATTCGCAATTGAAGTGATGTCAGGCAGTGGAATGTATTGCATCAATTAATTGTCATCCTCTCTAGTTCTGCCTCTTTCCTCTGTGTGATTATGAATATTGAATTTAAACTCTTTGGTCCTATCTAATACATTGCCCAGATACAGAGAAAGACAACCTGTGACATTTACCCTGGAGCTTAGTGATTTTGGTTTCTTTATGACAGCTCCACTTTCCTTCACAGCACTTCAGGAAAGTGCTTAGTCCTTGCAATTTCAGGTAAAGCTGGAGGAGACTTGCTGAGCATAAGGGCACTTCCTAAAGAGAAAGAATGAGAGAAGGATTTTGTATTGTAGAGTATGGCATATTCATTTTTTCCACCTCTGAAAACATAAAGTTTAGAGGAGTTAAGAGTGGTCTCCGAAGTGATAAATGTGTTTCAAATGCAGGAAACTAAAGACTTGTAATACCCTTTGCTCTTCAGTCTTTGCTTACTATTCTTATTCTTCATTTGCTTAAAACATTTCTAAACTTTTGGGCTAAGCCTCATAGTGAGGCAAGAATGTGAGAAATATCTTAATCACTCAAAACTGTGATCTTAAAAAGTCTTGAAGGAATATGTTGGTCTTACTTTGTGGACATTGCCAGAAGCACCGAACAACTCTATTTCCTTCAAATAACACTTGTGTGGTTGAATTCTTCAGTTGCCCAAAGGACTTGGACCTCTACAAGGCTGAAAATGGGTACATCACACTCCAGCCTCACTGACTTTGTCAATGCCCATGTCTTTCTCATGCTGGAGAGTGACACACTGGGCACAGGCTCCAGACGTGGTCTCACAGCACTCCACCTCCCTCAGACTGCTGGCTGTGCTTTGGCAAGGACAGCCTGGCTTGCAGTCAGACATCCTCAGCTCAAGGACATGCTGCTGTCTGCCATTCAGCCTGCTGTGCAGGCCTTTTCTGATGCTGGGAACAACATGGCCATCAGACCTCTAGATTCAACAGTCTCAAATGAAACAGGAAAATACATTATTTTTATGGGAGAATAAGATCTTTAACAGAAATCTGTGTTATTCTACAAAAAGAACTTTTAAGAAGATTTTCATCTAGTGGCAGCACAAATAAAGCAGTAGTTAGTTACATTAAATGTAATGTTCTATTATTTGTTAGTCTCTTCCTATTTTCTTTACAGTGATGAAAAATTGTGTGGAAGCCCTTTGCATATGTTTATATGGAATCTGCCTAAATGTATTCTGCCACTAATTCATTTCCTTTGATTTTATCACACACACTGAAGTGATAGGCATTTCAGGTGATCAGACTTATATAGTTCTCGCTAAAGCAGTACAGATCACATTTGGATTTGAGCTACACTTTTGCTGCAGTCTCAGCTTGTGTGTCATCAAATGCACCACTATCTGGGGACTGTTGTAGGAGTGTCCAGTGCCCCAGTTAAATGGAGGTGCCCATGTTGTACTAACGCAGCGAGACACCCTTGGTCCCCATGGTTGTGCACCCCACTCCTGCTGGTGTGCACATCCGTTGTATGAGTACCCTTGATGGGTCCTGCAGCCATGCTTGTCTGAGTATACTAAAGCACCTCAATGTCCAGCACCTAGCTGAGACAAAATACCACTTGGTTTACTGTAACAAATGTATAGAAGGGTATTACAAGCAAAACAGTAATTTGAAGCTTGCTATGTTGACTGAGCACTGCATGCCTAAAGTCTCATTAGCTGCGAGTTAACTGTTTTCTAAGCCTGTAAACAAACCTGAAACCTCAGTGATTTGGCCACAATCCTAGAAGCAATGGCTAGACCAGCCATTGCTCCTGCTCATTACTGCAAGGCAAGTCTACCCTGTACCATGAAGCTCAGGCTGGCTGACGGGTCTACCTCAGGCAAAGGGAGAAGGTTAGCTCTGGTGGCCTAACAGTGAGTTCAGGTGCAAGGCCAGTCTGATGTAATCTCAACAACACTGACTTGGCAGCCTTTTATATCTGTGCTTTGTGGGACGATGTTTTTTGGCGTGCAAGCAGAAGTAGGAACCAACCCCCTTTGAAATACGTCTGAAATTACATTGCAAGGAAGCAGGTTTCCCACAGCAGTGTCAGCTCAATCACAAACTAATGAGGAGAATGTGCAGCAGAATATAAAATAAACCTACAGTCCATTTCCTCTTACATATTGTGAAAGGACAGTATAGCCCTTATCCAAAATGTTTTTCTCAGGGGCTGGTCATTGCTCTAAAACATTTCACCTTCAAGCATACATTATCCCTTTGCTGAGATGCTGATAACAAATGAAGGGCAAATAATTCAATTTTCACTTTATGGAGAAATACAACAAAGAACTGAATATTTTCATTCTTCTGGCTTATTTCCAATGCAATATTTTTGTGCTAGTGGTGACAGAAATGAGCTGAATCAGTAAGCTGAAGACATGCCCCAATTTATATAATGTGATCACATTTTCAGTAATCATTCCTGCCATTTTCCTAAAATAGACTAATGTGTATGCTTTTAACTACAGTTGTCTTTTGGGAAGCAAGACTTCAGCCTCTTTCCTGAAGGGGCTATGCTCATTTAGTAGATCCAGTGTGTAACAATAATTTAGGTTGTTCTTCTGAGTGTGTGCTACTGTCCAGTATTCAGCAATGTGTTTGTTGCTACCCACCTGCAGTAAGTTCGATGTCATTCATTTAAGACAAACCTGAATATTTTGATCATCCTCAGATATAATAATTACAAAGCTCTCTTGAGCCATAGCATATTCCAAGAAGTTACAGATGAGATATCTGGAGATGATGGGCTTTTTAAAGTGACAGAATGATTTTGGATTTTCAAAAAACTACATAAGGATTTTTAATAACTGGGTTTAATTAGTACAACTCTGCAGGGCCCCTCTTGTACTACAGCAGTTTGTTTGGAGCTGTTATATTTCATCGTGTCAGTAATTCCCATTTCAGAGCTCAGATACGATGCATTAAGTACTGTAAATCCAGTAAATAATAATTACACATTTTCATGCTTCCTAAATATGTGTTTATGCAACAGTCTAACGGTAATTGACTCTTTGAAGATATGGTGGACTATGGGGTGCATATATTATTAACCAGTTTTTGAAACAGTTTCTTTAGTAATACCACAGATAAACCCAAAGGATACGTGGCAGCAAAGAAATCTGTACATTAAAAAAAAATACAGAAGCTCTGAGCTATACAGAGAGATGTGATTTACTCTTTTTATTTCTTGCTATTACACCGATCTTACTGCACTGCTTCTTACAATGCCCAATAGCAAAGCACAATGCAGTTCAAATACTGGGATCTGGAAAATGCCTGATGTTATTTTGCAAAGAGGGACAGTCTAGCTGCCATTACAGCCTAATAGTCTCTTTTATCAAAGGCACACTCTAGGCAGATGCTGGTAATCTGTTCTAATGCCGCAACCTCTGTCTGGCCTCTCAAGGGGGAAATGGATGTGTTGGTCTTTGGAAATTGTTTTCCCTTACTGAATTTGGCTTTGGTCAGATGGGAGAGTGCTAAATTGCATTCCACTTAAAATGCAGTAAGCCATCTGAGCAGAACAATTCCTAGTTGCTCTTATCAAGGATTTGAGCTAAGCTATCAGAGTAGGAAAAAAAAATAAATTCATTAAATAAATAATATGACAGAACCCTCTACTGTGACAAATCTCTTGCTTGTTCTGTTGAGAAAGATACCTACTTTTTGTCTCTGCACAGAGAAAAAGATGTGGTGGCTTGATAACCACTCTTTTTGCTGTAATGACTTTTCAAGTAAATTCTATCTTTAGCTGAAGTAAAATGTAGATCTGTGTCCCTCTGGGAAGGTTTAGATGGAAGTCAGAACATTGTAATAGTATAACAAAATAAATGCTGGCAAACTCTTTGTTTAAATGAAGCAGGCTGTTTCTGTTTTGAAATTCCTTACTCTCAATGTCTTTTAACTCTCTTCTCCTGAACTTTGCTAAGAGTCAAATAAAATTATGTACATCTGCGGTGGAAAAAAGCCAGGATCTTAACAGACAAAAAATAAACAAGCTATGAATAAAACCAAATCTATCCATGAACTACTAGCCCAAATTTTAACTGCTTCAGGAAGTCTTGAGAAAATCTGCTGCTTTCTGTTTTGCCTGAAGGTTAGTTTGCACCCATGTGACAGAATTGGCTGTCACCTGGTGCCTTGGCCTTATGCTGTCGTATCTCACACAGTTCCCTGAACTCTTATGTGACATTTTACCAATTGCCTCTTTAAAAACAAAAAACAAACAAAAAAAAAGGGGGGGGGGGGGGGAGGGGGGGCATCGAAACAGGGGAAGAAGGTATTCAGAGGTGAGGTGAGAGGTGGTTTTGCACCTGTGCTGGAAGATCTGATGGTGTGTTTTGCAAGGCTGCATGCTCTGATCTAGGCGAAGTCAGTTATTCATGTTACGTACTTCCAAGGGATCTGGCTCTGTCCTTACATTCATCACTTTACACCATCTCTTTCCCTCTTTGGGATGGTGCTATGAGGAAGTCAGATCATGTTAGCTAAGGCCAAAATGCTTATTCTCTTTTCAGAAAAAAAAAAAGAGATATAAATAAGGGCAAGAAGTTGCTAGTTAAGATTTCCAACTTTTACCCTTCCCAAATCCTCCTCTGTGGCTTTATCAAGCTGCATTAAGTTCGCCAAAAAGTGTACAGCATCATTTTGTGTAAACGGGCGGTTGTGTTTAACCTCACATCAGCTACCTGCGGGGCTAATGCCTGAACAGGTAGTTCTTGTCTAGTCTTGAACAGTCCTTGTCCACATGGACTCTGCAGCCTGCAACACATCAACAGCTGTTCTGGTGTCACATACTTCCACAGATACATATGGCATTATGAATGAGAACACCCTCCCATAATCTGATTTACCTTCCCTGCCATCCCCCATTCTGGACTTCAAATATGTGTGGCAGTCCTGAAAGATTCTTCCTGTTTCTGTCAATGGTTACTGAGAAGGTAAGTGTATATTCCCCTTATGTGCTTATGACTAAGTTGGTTGAGAAGACCTGAGCTGAGTACCAAGATTGGTCTTATGTCCTGTGAGCTTGGGTGGGATGATTAAGTAATAGCTGTGGGCTGAAGGGATACTGAGCCTGAAAGCATGTGGGTGGGGTTTTTTTATATAATAAAATATAATAGCCCACCCTACAGGTGACAGGCACCAATGGAAAAAACATGTATCTGTAAACAAGTAGGAGTTAAAGCAGTTTTTACTCTGAATATTACACTTTTTTTTTCCTAGTTCAACATACCTCCTTTCATTGAAGGGCAACAAGTTTGATGGTTAAGATTAAAAAAAAAAAAGTGAGAAGTTGACGAAAGGACAAGGAAAAAACTGATTTTGAGCAGCAAAGCAGGTCCAGAATAGTTTTGCAAAACAGGAATGTGTCCTACACCAAAAATAATTCATTTCAACAAAACGTAGAATCGGTAGCACTTTTACCTGTGTGAATAGTTGATTATGAGAAATAGATGCATAGAGCTTTTAACCTGAGTTTTTCCAAAATGCTTTGTCTTCTCTTTATTCCTTCATCACATGTGACTTGGTGTGTAGACTAAATGGAGATGGTGTGCTATCTAACACATTTTATTGACACTGTTTAATCCCCTGTGTAGCCGGTTTTTTTTGACACTTATTTTAGAACACATTTTCTGGTTGTGATGAGTCTACAGCTCCCCTGCAGGCAACCGATATAGAGGAATATGAGATGATCATCAAATTAATGGCATCCAGAATCCCTTTATTGCATTCAAAAGGCTGGCAGAACTAGTGAATGGAAAATAATGAACATGACAGATAAGAGTACGCACTGGGTAGAAAGTTTAAATTGCTGTGGGAATTTGTGGAACTGCAGCAGCAGTGTTGGAATTTCATCAAGTGAAGGGTAACTCTTTCCCCCATCTGTTTTGCAGATACTTTTTTTAATATTTTAAGTACAATATTGCAGATCAAAGCAGCCTGTTAAGCTGCAAAAGTGACACAGATCTTCCTTTTCCTGCAAACTTTGCTCATTGAGGGTCTAATTGCAAAAGGTGCTGAGTGTCCTCAGCTGCCAGCATTGTAGAATCAGCTCATAATTTCCATATGGTGTCACGGAAACATCTGGCTCCTCTATTTCACTGCAGGTGCCTTTACAACCAGAAGAGTCTGGGTCAGGAGCATGAATCTGTTGGAATCCAGTTTATTATATTTTTAGAAGATACAAATGTAAGCATTTCTAGTCTTTTTTCTGTCAAAAGCTTAAATCGTGCAACCAGGTCCTAGGGAATAATGCAGAAATGGCTACAGAAATGGCTTGGAAAACATAATTTCTGTGTAATCTTTTTAAATGCTGGGATCTTTTTCCATTATGCTGCTAGAAAATATGAGATCCTGGGAAATGTCAGTGAGGTAAATATTTACACTTTCCCTGTGCTATAGTAGCAGACAAATTTGCAGGACAAGAAAAACTGGTTTTTACCCAATGTCAAGATTGTTTCTGTCACATTCATAAATGGAAGAGACAGAAGGGGTGGCTGTATCTTTCTTTCCACCCCCACAATTAGCAAGGAGATCATGCTCAGCAGAATGAGGTGAAGCAATCCTGGCTGCCTTGCATCTGTTGTGCATAACTTCATATTGTGAACTGACTGCTGCCACCATATTTCATAAACAAGTTCTAAACCATGCGAAAAGACTACCCAGTCCAAAACTAGCATGTCTCCATTAAAGACATTATTTCTATTTGCACTGCAATTATGTGCACTTCCTGCAAACCATCTGTGTTTTCTCCTCCTCAACACATTAAGTTTGGTACATGCATGTCCTTTGTGTCACCTTTGAAGAACTGACAAGAAACTAATTTTGCAAGCTGCCGATGATGAGGAGAGGAAGCCTTACTCCATCTTTAGCCTGCTGCCTCTCCAGCGCACATGGAGAAGAGTCAGGGACTCTTTTAGGTTGGCATTCTGGCCAAAGCCTATGCAAAAGCACAGGGAAGAAGATCTTTTTATCCCAATCCAGAACCTGTGTAATTGCAAAATGTTGCCAATTACTGTCACTCATCACAGTATCACAGTATCACAGTATGTTTGGGATTGGAAGGGACCTCAAAAGATCATCTAGTCCATGCCCCTGCTGGAGCAGGAACGCCTAGGTGAGGTCGCACAGGAACATGTCCAGGCGGGTTTTGAATGTCTCCAGAGAAGGAGACTCCACAACCCCCCTGGGCAGCCTGTTCCAGTGCTCTGTCACCCTCACTGAGAAGAAGTTTTTTCTCAAATTTAAGTGGAACCTCTTGTGTTCCAGCTTGATCCCATTACCCCTTGTCCTATCACTGTTTGCCACCGCAAAGAGCCTGGCTCCATCCTCATCGCACTCACCCTTTATATATTTATAAGCATTAATAAGGTCACCCCTCAGTCTCCTCTTCTCCAAACTAAAGAGACGCAGTTCCCTCAGCCTTTCCTCATAAGGGAGGTGCTCCACTCCCTTAATCATCTTTGTTGCCCTACGCTGGACCCTCTCCAGCAGTTCCCTGTCCTTCTTGAACTGAGGGGCCCAGAACTGGACAAAAGTAAACAGTGTGGTTATCAAACAACAGCAGTGTAGTAATTTGGGACATGTGACATTCATCATGGGTACAGGATGAGGCATACCCACCTGGTCTAGGCTTTCAATTTCAAAAAACACTTTTATTTTTCTCACTTTCAATGTGATATTAACTTCTCCATGGCTTGAGGCATTAGCAGCTTCTGATACTGAAGTGCACTGGCTGCACTGGCATCATGTGGCATCATCTTTTACATCTAACTTTTTTCTCCTGAAAAATCTATTACTGTTATTGGAGCATGACTTTATGCTTCTTAGGAGAGAGAAAGAAACCCAGGGGAATTATTAATACAAGCTGTCAGTGATACCTAGCTCATTCGTATTGTTATGAAAAACATTTCACTTGTAAAATAAAACTGGTGCATGTTTGCTTTTTGATAATGTAGCAGGATGAACGGCGTATCTTTCTACTGGGGTAGTTTGCAGAGATTTTGCAAAATCCAAATTAACATTAAAAAAGTGCAGTAAGTGACGAATTCATGGTTTTTCATCAAATAGGGGAGTGTTGCATTTCTCAAACTCACTTAAGTGAAAAGAAACTCACATTGCAAAAGTGGTAATGTCCTTAAATAATTTTGTAGGATGAGGCCTGCAAATGCTTCATGACCTGCCGATGCACAAGTCACCTGCCAGTCAGATTTCCATTATTCACTTTAGCTGCTTTGCCTATTCTTATCCATTTGATGGCTTAAAATGTTGTTTGGTTTTAGGGGATTTTGGGGTTTTTATTGTAAAGAGCTTTGAATTTCTTGCACTTTGAATCATCTTTACTCCCATTGCAGGTTTCCGATTCTATCTCAATTAAATCCATATTTTAATACTTGGCTCATGTTGAAGGCAACTGGCATGTCTTATCCTAGACTTGTATTTACACTCTGATTTCTCTGGCTCAGAATCTGATATTTCCCCGCAATAATCAAGCCTGAGCTGTTTGCCATGCTTGGCAGAAGTGGCTAGTTAATGAAGATTTGTTTGGGGACAAACCGATGCTAGTGGGATAGTTCATTCACTCAATAAAAACTGCTATTTAGTGAACTTTATCTGATGACCTCATGACATTCATGTCAGTCACCACTTTTCCTAGGCCATTTATTCTCATAATGGCTCTCCAACCATTCTATAATACTGCTTTGGAGAAAACTAATGAGGTATCTATACTTATTTTTATCACACAGATTCTTATCTTTCACCTTTTCCTGCCTCTGAAAAATGCAGATGTCTTAGTTTGTCAGCCAGCAACACCTCCAGCAAACACTCAAACAACAGACTTTTTCTTGAACCAACACTGTGCAATTGACATTTTCACAAAAATTGAGGCACTACCATCCAGGAGTGCATAACTATGTGTTCTGAGACAAACTCTGAAAATGTGCTGCTAATCTGCCTCTGTCTTAAAGATGCAAATTAGAATATCTAAAAATTATACGACATAAAAGTATTTGCTGCCTCTGGGCTAGTGGTATGTACAGAATAAATAAAGGGTTTTTGAGGGACTAACTCCCAGACAGTGTCCCAGGTGCCCTTTGCCCATCGATTATGGCATATAGATAGTTGGAGCTGTTGTTGTCTAAATGCTTTTAATTGAATTTCCACCTCTACAGACACTTCTTAAATACAGCTGCTTTCTCTGGAATCATATCCATCAAAGTAATATTTTGTATTTGCTAAAT
The DNA here is from genome assembly GCF_036013475.1 of Columba livia. NCBI lineage: Eukaryota > Metazoa > Chordata > Aves > Columbiformes > Columbidae > Columba > Columba livia. The sequence goes on from NC_088603.1 coordinate 110,894,809, forward strand.
GCATTATTGTATCATAATGTTTCTAGTCTGCAACTCTTCTTGCTGTGCACATACATATTAATCAGTCATGGCTGTAACAGTCATTTCCTCTCAGTTTTGCCTATATGCAAATTTTCTGGTTTCTCCCAGTTGCACCCTTGTGGTCAGCGTGAAGGGGGACTCTGTGCATTCACAGTCAAATTTGCTGTTGGACAAACTGGGCAGCTCCAGCAGACAAGTGTCACTCCCAGCTGAAGAAAGGAATCAGAGATGACAGTGTTACAGCTCTGACAACTTGAGAGATTTTCCTGGGCCCCCACTAGTGAACCGGGTTTTCTTTTTTCTTTCTTTTCCTTTTTATGTTTTCATTAGTGATTATTTGAGCAGTTAGAATTACAGTGAGGCCATCTGAGCAGACTGGGCGTGGGTGGCTTGTAATAATAACTGCAGCTAAGATCACCCACCCAGTCATGAACTATAAAACCATCATGTTTGCAACATCAATAATGCAGGAAATGGGGAGAAATAGCAGAGCAGACTGCGCTTAAGGAAGGAACATTACTAATCTAGACGCATATTAAACACAGTGGTTTTTGTCTTTCTCTTTTTAACTGTATATAATTATCTTTCAGACAGGCTGTCCCTTTTCATAGCTTCTTGCTTTTGTTTCCTTTTCCTTTGATTCCATTTCACATTGCTAGTTTGAATAATTATGTAACAGTTTCTGATTTTTGGAAAGGAAAAGCCCTGAGAAGTTTTCCACTGAGAAACTCACAGAGCTGTGCTCAGGGTTCCTCTGTCTCCCACCTCAGCTGTTGGCCCACAGGCCAGCAATGCCAACCTACCACAACTTCATTGCTGCTGTTTCACTGCACTCTGTAACATTAAGGGCAAGCCCTTGTTCTCATTAGGCTACACAGTCTATTTGTGTTAATGAGTCATTTATACCCTCTCAGAATTACTATTTCATTTTATTAGTACTTTCTCCACCTGAATTAGGTAGCAATGAGAACGCTGTACTCCAAGCCATGAGTTCCTTGCATAAACAGAAGCTCGCAACCAGGTAACTCCTGTTTTGTTAGTACAAAGACAAGAATTTTATTCACAATGTGATTGCTCTTGCAATGGGGCAGAGCTCAGGTCACGCCAGCACTGAACCATCGCAAAGAGGTTGCCTTGCAGGAATAGCATTTAGAGGCAGGAATAGATTTAGAGGCTCTTTTGTTTTGCAACTTGCCGGGAATGAAGGCATGCGTGAAATTCAATGATTTTACTTCTTGAAAAGAAGACTTCTGTTAAACAGAAGCTACCGAGCTATTGAAGAGGTGCTGGCAAGGAAATCCCAATACTTCTTTAGTCTGTCTAAACCTGAGCAGCCACATCTCTATTTTTCTTAACAGGATCTTCATTTTACATATATTAGATTGAAAAAGCAGATTATGCAAGAGTACTCCTTCTGGCCACTTGAGGAATTTAACAGCAGAATAATATCTAATTCCTCATCCTGCATATAATTATGGCCAATTCTGCTGAGAGGATCAAATTTCTCTAGTCTCCGTTTTCCCTTTATCTAATCATATTCAGCAGGAAGCTTTGCCAGTAATGTGACTGGCTCAATTGCACTTCATGATTGTTCTTTTCCAAAGTCTCTATTTGAACAAGTTGTTAAAAATACAGTACAATCACAGAGTATTGTGTTCTTTCAATTTATAGATTAAAAAATGTAACATTTATGGGCAAAAGTAAGGCCTGTATTTCATTCAGAAGCATAGACTGTGTCACGGAGTCAAGTTTTTTGATAACTGCATATGCATGCACTGATTTAACTTATTTAATACTTTCAGGGAGCTCTTATCTCATTAATGGGTCAGAATTGACCATAAGAATCTACTTCAGCACAAGGTACAAAATTGTTAACTAGGTTTAAACTAAATACAATTAACCTTATGAAAATTAGGTTGATAATAACAGCAGTAGTAAGACTTAAGCCTAGTATGGATACCTGAAAAATTAGGCATTATCACTTTTTTTCTATTTATGTATCCTAACTGAAACGTTAAAAATTCTTCTTGAACACAGAGGGTAACATTGTTGCAGTAGCCAAAGAGAATTTTGCCCTGAAATAAATACATCCTGCATTACCAGAAGTAAATCCATTATTCTGTGTCTTTTGAAGTGAGCAGCTATCTGTGAAATCACAACCAAATCGTGCAGGTGTGCTTAGTGCCGGTTCCTTGATAGCCCGAGTGCCTGGCAGGCTGCGATGTGTGACCGTGCCATGCTGTCACCAGCGGCAGCAAGGGCGCAGCTCCGAGTTTCACAGCTGCAGCAAGTGTCGAGGACAGACGTTTCCAAGGAGTAAAGTTCACCTGAGTGTGAATCGCAGCACAGCAGGAACCCAGTCAGTGTCCCCTTTGTCTTCCACTTTTCTGCAAGTCGCACCCCTGCCATGATACCATCACTCATTTGCAAATATGAAAACCGTTCTCGCAACACTGAGAGAAACAGAAAGACATGCTTGGAAAGTAACAGCTAGCGAGCACTGTTCAAAGCGTAACAGAGGTCATTATCTGCTGCACCTCCTGCTTCCAAGGAGACTGACATCTGATCCTGGGAACAAGAAATGCTGGTTTTGATTCGGAAGGCTAATAAAATACTTCAGCCAGTGCTCTACTTGAATTGTGCCCATCTTATTGTGTGGAAGTTTGCAAATTTATTACTAAACAGTGCTTGTTTTCCTGAAAGCTACTATTGTGCCTCAGTTTTATTAATTTTTAGGGTGTCAATTCTTTTCAATCCTAGAAGATTTTTTTAATGGATTTTCCTTTTTACATTACTTGCATCAATAAGTTACATTGTTTCTACTCCTAATTTAGGGTACAAATTGGTCCCAGGCAGAAAGTCGCAATACAAATACACATCCCCCTGAAGGATACATGCTTGTGCTTTTGACAAAGGATAATTTCAAAATTAATAAATGAGAACTTTCTTGGAGGTAGCTGTGAATATGGGTCATAGCTTTCCAACAGCTCAATGACAAAAACGAGATGTGGCTGCTTCTTCCTCCGATGTGATTGTTCTTCATTAGCATCAGCAGTAAGCCACACCAAGCAGTGCTGCAACTCTCTGGCCTTCCACATTGACAGAGATCAGTTTTCCAAGACCTGAGAACAACTGGTTTTACCTATGCATATATGCTCATGTTGGAACAAAGGAAATCACATAAAGCAAATAGTTAATGATTTCTTTCGGAGATCATCAGTTAATGCATGGATGGGTGGTTCCCTTAAAGTCATTTTGTAGCAAGCATTGGTTTTTAGTAAAGAGACTAAAGCAGAATGCAAACATTTATTGTATTCCATGGTCATCTTTATAACATAAAGATAATGCATAACAGGTTCAACAAGATAATTTCCTTCCAAAGCTAAAACTTTCTCACATGCTGAGTGGAGGGAAAAACCCTCAAGCACCACACCATGGTGATGTCCTTTGTTTAAAAAAAAATGTGTTGACATTTTTGCATGAAACCTGGGAAGTCAGATGTTCAACCTCAGGGTGGAGTTTTTGTCTAAGCAAACTCTCTTAGGCAGCTGCAAGAGCAAATGTCAAGAAGACAAAGCAGACATCTCATAGGATACCTATAAACTGCTGATGACTCTGAGACGGACAAAGAGCCAGAATGGCACTGTGGTAAGCCTGGGACTGAAAGTCAGGAGGGTGGTGACTTAGGTGGTAAGCCACAGGAAGAAAAGTGTTAAACTGTGGTCTCTAAAAGGAGATCAGACACCATGATCAGAGAGAGTTTCAGCTGGGACAGGACATAAAGTCTGTTGATGTTTTGAGGTGGATAACATTCAGCCTATTCCTTATCATGAGTTTCCCAAAAAGACACAGAAAAGCTTTTAAACTTGAAAATATAAGTTCTACTAGACTTTAACCTGGAGTAGTTGGTTTTTAAAGTACAGAAAACTCAATGTGACTCAACAAGACAGAGTAGAAATAAAAAAGGCTGATGAACATTTTGATGAAGAAGCTGGGAGTGTTGAACTGAAAACCAGAGGCAGAAGGTGATGGCTGGGACCATTGGAGGGAACACTCTGCCTTGAAGGGCCGGAGAGTGTTCAAAGTGAGGAAAGATGCCAGAGGAATGAGTGCTGGAAGAGGAGAGCAAGCTAGGATTACATGGGATGGCTGAAGAGAGAGAAAAGGGGACAAACTGCAGGAAAGGGCAGAGAAAGGTACAGGCTGGGTGAGAAAACGGTGGAAATGTGTATTCCTGCACACCACACTCCCCCACAGAGCCCAGGTTCCTGAGGTTTCCCCTCTTCATCTGTAAATGCCCACAGGCACGTGTGTCTTCCCTCCAGGTCCACCTGGAGCGTGGCAGCCCCTGCTGTCACCACCTGTGCTTCACCCAGCAGTGAAGAGGATTTCAGTCTTAATTGATGATGGTTATAATTTTAAATCTTAATTAATGATGCTCATGATTTTCAATATAATGCTTCACAGTGGAAATTTCTCTGTTACTCTGTTTTCTCATTGCTTTTCTTTAAACACAGAAAATGACACACATAATATTACATTAAAAGAACATGCTTAAAGTCATCAAGTGAAGCATTCATAAAGTAGAAAACTCTGGACTTAAACTTATATGAACAGTCTTATGTTGGCTCCATTCTGCATCTATTGTATGTCACAATCCTTAATTACAAGAATTACTATGTTTTCCTGAAGGTGTCTGCCTGACTTCAGGGTGGAACAGACTGGACTCTGCTCAGGAGATGATCTGGGGTTGTCTAGGAATAAGAAAATAGGAATAGGAATCTGTTGTCTTCTAAATCCAAGATTAATTTGTTGCAGAAGCAAGGTGTGTACCAAATGAGACCAGTGAACTGCAGCAATAGAAAGGATAAAAAGTTAAATCCATGGAAAGCTGCACTGGAGAGCTGGATTCTGCCCCACTTCCAACACAAAGCTCCTGTGTGATGTTAAACAAGTCATTGCCTGCAGGTGTCATAGAATCACAGTGTCCCAGAGTGGTTTGTGTTGGAAGGGACCTTTAAAGATCAGCTAGTAGTTCCCAGCCCTCCTGCTATGGGCAGGGACATGTCTCCCTGCTTGAAGTTCCTTGTTTTATTGGTCTCTGGCTGGAGATGCACACTTGATTTGTGGAAGGGCTGAGGTAAAACTGAAGTCACAGGGAGCTCTTCCTTGCATGTAGGAGGTGATGTAATCTGGAAAAATTGGATAGCATCTCAGACTGGGCACTAAAAACCGTAGGTGATCTTAAATTTGACTGTTCTGCTTCTCATTTCCCCACCCCTGAAAAGGGAGTAATTAACCTTCCTTTTCCTCAGAAGGGTAATTTTAAAATACAGTAATTTCTCTGAAAGAAAAAGGTTAGCCACCAAGGAATATAGTAATTTTGTCTCTGGGTGTAGTGTGAGCTGTGTTTAGTAGATCTGTGGTGAGACAGCACATTCAACAAGAAAGAAAACCCTGTGTATGTCAAAGTTGCTGATCAGATGAGCACTGTTTTTTCTGTGTACTGAATTAGTAGCTATTTTGCGAGGAAATAAGACAAGAGAGCTAAGTTAAGGCTTATAAGGACTGTAATTTTTTACATTTTGAGTACAAGGCATTTATTGTTCTTCAAGCATCATCTAGGAAGGCTTGTGTGTGATGTGCAGATATATTGATTGAATATTGATTGGCTATATTGATTATTTCAAAAAATATATAATATACACTTCATACCTTATCTTCCATTCCCTGATTTCTCCCCAACTTGAATTCAGTTTAAACTGTAGCTTATGATGCTGTTTGAGTGTTTCGTCCTGGGGTCTGCCATATATGGTTTTTCTAACCATTCGTTTTCATAAGGAGACTCTAAGTCATTTCAGCTGTCATATGGAGTTATTTTATAGGCAGAATATGCAAATGGAGCTGGGGATCCTGTAGTACCTGCCTAGCTTTGAAAGAGGTCCCCCAGTTTTTGCAGAATTCAGTGTTGCTATATGATGAGCACTTTTCTATGCTGTCTGTGCAGTATTTAAGGGTCTGCAGATCAAATGAATCATCTTAATAAATTAACAGATATAAAAAAGTTGTTATTAAAAATAAATTTGCAGAGACTGAAAAAGGCAGGAACAAAGTGATCCTATAGGCTGTTACAATTTTGCCCCTGGGTTGTGAGAGTTATCACACACAAATGCACTAGAACACATTGTAAACAAGGCTAAAAATCAAATATTTCAGAAAAGGTAAATGTAGCAATAATTAATGTTTGAAAGGAAGACTTAACACTGTGCTGCTTCAAACATGTTTTCCATTTCAAAGAGTTTTCAGCTTTAGCCGTAATACACCCCCAAAATGTTTGCTCTTTAAATTTGGCTTTGCCCCCAGAAATAATTTCCCTTCTTGAAACTGAAAACAGCAGTGACAGCTCTTCTGCATGTTAAGACGTCACTACTTAAAATCTGATATCTCCTATCCCCGCGGGCTCAGAAACCGGAGCTTTATATCGCTGCAGAGGGTTGATCTCCAGCTGCCTAATTGTTCTGTGCAGCTGCTTCTTTCAAATCCTGTAAGGACTTGATGTATCAAAGTTGAAATTATCAATTTCTGGCATGAAAAGTTTTATACATGTATTTGGTTGTATGCTTTCAAAGCTTGAGCCATACAGAGTTGGGCACATAACAAATACACAATAAATTATTCTTTGAAAACTGAAACTCTAAAATATTTTTAGTTGTTCTCATATTATGTCTTCATTCAGGAAAGATGCAGCTACAGAAGACTTGAGCTGGTGAAAACTTACACCCTCTGACATTCATTCTGAGCTTTTGGTAGTGTAGTGTAATGAAATACAATACAATGTTGGCTACAAAATACGTTTCTCGCACAGCTGCCCTTTGCATTCATAATAATGAAAAATACCCAGTCCAAAGCAGTATTTCATAACACACTGTAAACAATGTAATCTGATCTCAGCAGCGTGAAGATGGTCAATTAAACAGAAAGTCAAGCAACCAGCCACCTGTTAAATCCCTTCACTGTCCCTCCATCATGGAGAAAGCTCACCCTGTGCTCAGGCTTGCCCAGGGTCTTTCAGAGAAGGTGAAAGCCCGAAAGGTCACCCCATAGGGCTGCCAGGAGCATCCCAACTGGGTCCTGCAGTGGGTCCCGCTAGAGTCACCCAGCTGCCGACAACCAAGTCGGTCCTACTGCATTTGATATCTGCCGAAGTTGTTGAGTTTTGACAGATCTGACAGCGTTAATCATATGTTTGGTGTTAAAAGCTTGGGGTTTGACATAATGATAGACCTGCATGTCTTAACTGAAGGTTTTAAAGCTTCTTTGAAACAATGAAGGATGGCATCTTCATGGATTTTATGACAGACAAACAGTATCATATGTTCTTCCTTGTTTTTCCGTGGAAGTCGAGTATCTAGACCAATGACTATCATTAAACTATTTTTCTTCAGATAACTGCCATATTAACCATGAATGCCACTAGTGAAGGATTCATTTTCTGCAGAAAAACAAAGCAACTTATGGCATCATAGTGTTGTGCTTTTTATGTCATGTTGGTTAACTTTAAAATTATTCCTGATTTTAATCAGTCAGGACAGAACGGTGTAGCACCATGCAGGTGAGTATGTCAGCAGGCAAAAGCTGACAGTTTTACAGTTGCTTTCAAAATTCTGTCCTTTTGGTCTCATCCCCACATTGCATAGTATACAGATGGATCCTCAGTTCATAAAAAGCATTGACACTTCTCTGTAGCAAATAACAATATGCAAAGACAGACCCTTGCATATGCCTTGCTATAGGTTAACCATGTTGTATCGCTTAATTGCTCCTGAAGTTTTTTTAGAAAGGAGTATAAAATGACTTTGAGTTTGTTTTTGAAAGATTAACTAAACCAGTTCCTGGTCCGGCAACACAAACAAATTAATTTATACCAAAAATCACATTGGAGCTTAAGCCTTTGTATTGTTTTAGAAATGCCTGGAAGTGTGAAGTGGGTTGGAATTTCTGTGTTTCAGTCAGAAATGTAAATGTAAGACTTGGGTTTTGTCTGCCTCTTCTGAAAGGAAACATGCCCATGTCCACTAAGTAACATTGTTTTGAATGATGAGCAGGTGCTTGTTGATGTGAGGTTTTGCTGAGATTAGGAGTAAAAAAGTTCAAGGGCCAAGTTTTCCAAATAATTTCACTTCCATGTTTATCAGCAGAGTGAATCCTGCGAATCCGCTGTAGAGAAGAGGTGACCAGATCATGTCCAGGATGTGAAAAAGGGAGTCAGACCTGATGTATATCAACACACTTTTTAATGCAACATAGCTAAACTATTTTACAAGTAACTGATAAATTGCTGTAATTTGTAACGTGTGTCATTTATCTTGTTCTAGTGACTGTCTGAAAAAAAAATAAGCCGATTATGCTTGTCATGTGTTACCTTACACTGTGAGGGATGACTTTTGCTGGCATTAGTTTTGATATTTTAAGGAGATTTTTTTCCTTCTGTAGTTAGTTATGCCATTATGCCATTCATGTTCCCTCTTAATTGTCCAAGTGAGAGGAGTTAATCTTTTTAATACATTTAGGTAATTAAATAGAGCTTTGTAGTTTCTTTTTTTATGTATCACTAGGTCTTTCAGAATCCACTTAACTACATTTTACTAGTTCCCTACTCCTGTTCTTTGTACAAGCACTCTTCTATAAAGTGAAAATTTTTTACTCTACCCATACAGACATCAAAAGGCAGTTGCACCTACAGTAGGTTTAACTCTCAAAAAGTACTCCATAAACATTTTCAAAATGGACCTCTTCAGTGGGAAATATGTGTAAAAAAGTCATATGATGATTTCTGAAATTTTGTTTCATTGCCACTGAAGAAAAGAAGATTAATTTCTTTTCCTCATCAGACCGTTATTATTTCCTGCTGAATTCAGTGTTGTGCATGTGTGGTTTCAGATGCTGTATTTCTTTACTTTTGTGATATATCTCCATGATATCATTCACATTTTTTAAACTAATTATGAAAATACTAAACACTGATATTGTATTTTTCATTCTGGAAACAATCCATGAATGAGAAAAGTAAGGATTATTAGCCCTGTATCACTGATGAGAAAGCTGAAGTAAAAAGGGAATTAGAGCATGAACTTTAACCTGGACATTCTGATTCCAGTCTTGTAAGTGCTGGTAACATTAAGCTTCTCATCTGAATACTGAAGTTTTCTCCTCATAGTAACAACATATATGCAGTGGGTTTACACTGGCTTCTAATTTAATTCCTGTTCATTTAATCTCATTTCAATTCAGAATTAGGATGAAAGAAAAATAGTATTAATTATAACTATTAGCTCTTACCTTGATAATTTGTTTTTCAATCAACAAACATTAAAGCGGTCTGTTAGGAGTGTTTATGCTGGTTTTAAAAGTTCAGAAACTGAACAGGGTAACATATTTCATGACTGAAAAGTTGTGCTTTTCCAATCAATACACTGCTAACAACATTTGGCAAAGTGATTACTTCATTAAGCTTTGGCAAACTAGAGTTACTTGTCATCACCTAGATGAAGACTACAGAGCAAGCATGCTCTCCATGACAGCTGGACTTCTAATGCTTCTTAGAGAGAGGAATAGATGAGATGAGGTTACTTCTTTTCTATAAGCATTGATGCATCTACATGAAAAATTTTGTTTAGCATCCTCCTAGGAGTCTTGCTTGTAACCTTGGTGGTTTACTTCACTTTTTTCCTACTCACCAAATTAAAACTAGTTTCTTTCGACAAGTGTTTGCTTTTGATGTTTAGAATCTAAAACTTCATGCAAACAGTCAAGTTACCCAAGTGTTTTATATCTATCTTGAGTTTCTGGACTTTCATGTGAGATGGGAAGATTAGCACTTACAGTTGATAAGTTAACTTCATTTCCTAAAAATGGATTAAATCCTTGAGTTTCTTATTTTTTGCAACACAACTGTTTGCACTCATGAGGAAATTCAGCTGAGTTCATTTTGGCAAATCAAGGAAATAAATGGCAAAAACAGCTGTAAGGAAATTAATATTTGGCTATTTTGCTTGGAGTACAGTGAATTTCTCAGTTGGAGTAGAGTTCCTCTCTGCTAAAACCATTAGTTTTGCTGATTTACTGTAAACATTTGAAATGGCATAAGAGAGCCTAATTTCCTGCCTTTCTTTTACCAATAGTACTGCCTGATTCCCACGTGCAGCCCACTCCAGCTTGGAGTGTTTATCAGTACTATTTCTTGTTCTTGTTGTGCCTGGGTGGCAATCTAGGAGCTACGACATATGGGCTAACGCCGCAGTTCACTGCAAAGAGGGACCTGCAGGTCTGTGGGACATTCCTAAACCTCCAAGGAAGTTCAAAGCTGCCTCAGTTGAGAGATGGCCAAGACCACGTCCCTTAAACTCTTGAAACTGAGGAGTTTGCATTGGGGTTTGTCATTCACAAAGAATAGGTTAGAATGTGAATGAAGTTAAGGGCAAGGTAGTTTTGATTTTGTACTATAAGGGTTTCGCAGAAGTTCAGGAGAAACTTTAATCTTGTGCCTACAAGAGGCTTAAATGATCACAGAATCACAGAATCGACTAGGTTGGAAAAGACCTCAGAGATCATCGAGTCCAACCCTTGGTCCAACTCTAGTCCGTTTACTAGATCATGGCACTAAGTGCCATGTCCAATCTCAGTTTAAAAACCTCCAGGGACGGCGAGGCCACTACCTCCCTGGGCAGGCCATTCCAATGCCTGACCACTCTCTCTGTAAAGAATTTCTTTCTAATATCCAGCCTAAATTTCCCCTGGCAGAGTTTAAGCCCATGCCCCCTTGTCCTGTTGCTAACTGCCTGGGAGAAGAGACCAATCCCCACCTGGCTATAACTTCCCTTCAGATAGTTATAGAGAGTGATGAGGTCACCTCTAAGCCTCCTCTTCTCTAGACTAAACAACCCCAGCTCCCTCAGCCTCTCCCCATAGGTCTTATGTTCAAGTCCCTTCACCAGTCGTGTTGCTCTTCTCTGGACCCGCTCCAGCACTTCAATGTCTTTCCTGAACTGAGGGGCCCAGAACTGAACACAATACTCCAGGTGTGGCCTCACCAATGCAGAGTACAGGGGAAGGATCACTTCCCTTGTCCTGCTGACCACGCTGTTTTTGATACAGGACAGGATACCGTTGGCTTTCTTGGCCACCTGGGCACACTGTTGGCTCATGTTGAGCTTCCTGTCAATTAGTACCCCCAGGTCCCTTTCTGTCTGACTGCTCTCCAGCCACTCTGCGCCCAGCCTGTAGCGCTGCAGGGGGTTGTTGTGACCCAAGTGCAGCACCCGGCACTTGGCCTTATTGAACTTCATCCCATGAACTTCATCCCATGATGAACACTGTGAGACCTTAACTGGGGGTGCCAGAGCTCTGCGCTGTTTTAACTCAGGCGAGTTTATCCATCATCCCCAGGGCAGCTGGTACAGAACCCACAGCTGATCCCCCCTCTGCCTGGTGGCCCAGGAGAGGGGAGGACAACGTGGTTGTGGAGGACAGACCAAAGCAGAGGGCTTGCGGACAGGTGATGCCCATGCCCAGGGATGGTGGGGAGCATCTCGCAACAAGGGTAAAAGGAATAAAATGCCCCTAGACCTCAGCAGTACAACCAGGATCTGTGCTGCTGGTAGCAGACCCTGACCTCTGTAAAAAGCAAACATGGAGAAACTTCTGTGCTTGGTGTTTTGGGGAGAAAGCGAGCTTCCTACAGATTCTTTATGGCAATGTGCCCATTTGTCAGCAAATAAAAAAGTTTTTTGAACTCTTAGGGTAATAATAATCGTGTCCTGCAATTAATGCTGTTTAAGTAATTTTGGATCTTACATTTGACCTAATGAGACTCACATTATAGTCATTACCTATTGTCATGATTAGATCATTTAAATAAACATGATGAACAGATTAATCCCTTCTAGTCTCAATCTCTACCTCTGATTTAAGGTGGCAATATCTAAAATCATTTAATCTTGCAATAATGAAACTTCGAGTAGCCAGTAGCATGCTTGTAAATGTCCAGGTGCCAGTGCTAGGGGCTTGATTATTACTACTGAGGCGGGAACTTTAATTTTACCAGCTTGTTTTAGTAGCCCAGGAGGAGATATTTTTAAATCATTCTAGACAAGCAGATCTTTCTTTCCTAATTCTCTGTTCTACAACCCAAATAGAAAATATTGTTCACTTGTTTCCTGTTAACTCTCCCCAAAATGTCGTCCCTCTGCCTTGACCAAAGAAAAAGTAGGCATGCTACCATTCTGCTGGACAACTAGAAACTGTTTACTCATTTTGTTGACCCAGTTCCAGCCAAGCGGTGAATCTGAAATATGAAAAAATCAGACTGTCAAAGACAGAATAATCAAGTTTTCTGTAATATTTGGTTGCCAGTGTCTGGAAAATGGATATGAATAATTTCCAAAAGAAAAGCTTTCAAGAGCATATGTGATTTTGAGGATTACCACGTGCAAGAGGATTATCTGAGAGACAAAGGGGATAAGAGATTACAGCACATTAAAGGGAGTTGTTTTACATTAAAGGTGTGGTATGGTTACACACTGCATAACATAAGGCATTGGCCAGGGAGCCTTCTGCCACAGGGCTACTTGTAACAAGGATGAGGGAGCCAGAAAGCCAGGATTTAGTATGAGTTTTCGAGGTCTTTTAACTTTTCCTTTTTCAGCTCTGTACACCAGTGTTTGAAATACACAAAGATGTTTGCATTCAGAAGTGAATTAACAGCAACGATAATCAGCTTACAGACTCCTGGTCTGTGATATGCTGTAGAGGGAAAAACAAAACAAAACAAAACAAAACAAACAAAAAAAAAAACCACTCCAGACATTTAGGTCAAATATAAAAAGTCTGTGGGCTGGTTGGAGAGAGCATCCAGCTGAATGATCACATGATTCTTTGGAAGGAATGTCTATTCAAATTCACAGCAAAATAGCCTCTTCTCTTTGGCAAAAGGCATATCTCGAATATTTAGTTTCCTTCATCTTGTCTTGCAGGTTTGTTTTCCTCAACTGATTACAGCAAAAATATGGAAAATGAAAATAATAATGGGTGTTTACTTATAAATTATCATGTGATACATTTTTAACAATAAAAAAAAAGTGTATATTTTCTTGTAAATCTTTCATTAAAACAATTGACAATCAGCACTACTATGGCAATAGAGAGATAAGGTGAAGAAGAGCTTAATTCTCTTGCATCCCATTTTGCTTCCTCTGCCTGCAGGTATAGCTTGAAACTCACTTGTAGGTCAGATTTTAGCCTTGAAGCTGTGACAGCATTCCTGTGTATGAATTTGCAGCTGCATGACAGTTCCACATGGTTTGTCCCAAGAGCAGAGCACAGCAATTCATTAACCCTGAACTATCATCCAGCCACTTGACATATCCCTGCATGTATCTTGACCCTCTCGGGACTGGGGTGGTAAGTTCCAGTATTATCAAATAAAGAAACCAGACACATTGCAATAAGCCTACCATTTGTGTAAATTAAATAAATGGAGGGAGCATGTTAACGAGTCTTCGGCATCGTGAGCCACTCAGCAGTGGTGGAGCTCAGGGCTGTACTTGCCATGAGGTGCTGATGTCCACCTGCAGACAGGAGGTCTCTGAGCCTGATGGACACACACTGTCCCTCCTGCCCAAAGCGTAAAATACCATCGACCAAGAGAAGAGGGTTTATTGTACGTTCATCATCTGGCAGGGTTTCCCAGGGCTGTGGTGGAGGCAGTAACAATAGCAGGCAAACACCAGAGGGAGTTATTGTTCTACTGGAGATCTAGGAAAGGAAAGCTTCGGGATACGCTGCATGTAAATAGCGTGACTGAGTTTTCTAAACAAAGAAAAAAGTTCAGATGACATGACTCTACAAAAATGTAAATGTTGAAACCATTCATTCTAGTGATGGTTGAAAGAATGTGCGTTCTTCATCGTTTTTCAGTGCTGACTCCAATGTACTGATTCTTTGTACCAAGGAGGGGCTACATAGCACTCACATACAGTCCAATAACTTTTGAAGATCTGTTTGCGCTGTTAGGAGTTTATAGTTCAGTGTCCAGAGCCAGATGAGCAGAAAATAAGAAATAGCCATTTTCACTTTTTTATTACATGAGACTTTTCTCCTGGTCCATCCACAAGTGTCCTGCATCTGTGTCTGAGCTGGTTAAGTCCTTCAACCTCCAGAGTCCTGATGCCCAGGTATGCTGCATGCTGAAAAGGGACCAGGATGCAACCATGTCCCCAGGTGTCCTGCTTTTCCATTGGAGCAAATCTGGTAACACAGATAAGAAAGAAGTAAGTGGGTTATCTACTCACTGAAAATTAAAGCTTTTGGCAACTTTCAGAGGATCCTTTATATTTCTGTCCAGGATCCTATCTATTTCTACCCAGAGAAACCCAGATGATAAAAAGTTGCAGAACTGTTCCCTGCAATAATATATCACAGGTCTAGATTTCACAGTTAGATCTCAAAATACACAAGAAACATGACTGTTCTGCTTCTGTAACTTTGCCCCATAAGTAAAAAGGATCCTTACTTACATACACCACATATTCTTGACCCAAAAGGCACAGTGCCAACAAATACAGCTCTTTGAGCCTCCAGGCGATTGTCAGTGCCCTGTAATTCAGCTCTGCCCTTTCAGCAGCTAATACTCATATTTTCTTCCTGCTAAAAGTCTGTCCTTCTGCCCATGAAGTCTCAGCTGGCCTGTACCAGGAAAAGTGAATCCAACAGATCCACTCCCCATACAGAGGCTCTTGCAACTGCTCAGTTTTCAGTGACTGAAAGAAAACACGCGGACAGCCCCAGGGTAAATCTATGGCAGTATCTTTTAGAAAAACATTTCAATGAACAAGCTGACCCAACTCCATTACAGTTCACACAAAGCTGGGGCAGGTGGGAAGCTTCTCCAGTTCGCTGCTGAACTTCCAAGACAAAGGGCTAAATCTGAAACTCACTCTCTGTTTTTTCACCGCATATAATTAATGCTTCTGTACTGACTGCTTTTAGTTTCTATTATTTACATGGTGCTTAACTTTCCAGAGCCACTACACTGAGGCTCACCTGTGGAATATGAAGACAAGATTTACTCATAACACAATGCAGCTGTCTTTTCAGCAGAAGACTTCAAAGTTCTGTTCTCAAAAGGGTATTCTTTAAAGATCACCCTTTCATTAGACGAATATCAAAGTAAATCCAGGCCGAGCCCAATATTGAATTGTATACCCATGGCTTTCACAATGCTGCCAAGGTGAAGGATTCTGCAATGATCTTTTTTTTTTTTTTTTAACAGTTTTGTTGCAGGTGTGTAAGATCTAATGGAGATGAGCCTATTCTCTTTCTAGGTGTGTCAGCCTTACAGAGCTCACCATCATAAAAAAAGGATCTTGATATTTTTATAATGGCGAGTATAGAAGATGCTTCATACATTCAGGTGGATGACTTGCACTGTAGAGATCTTCCTTTTAAAATATCTTGGCATTACTAGAGGTGGGTGTTTAATTGTTGATTGATTAAATCAGAACCATACACAAATTATCCAGACAGTAAATCTTTTTCTTCCGATAGGTAAAAAAGAACCCTGAAAGAAATAGAACCAAACTCTCATCTTAATTACACCAACATAAATGTAGAAGAGGAAAAAATCTATTTAGGTATTTAATTATGTGGATAGGTGCCTGGTAGAATTCACAGAAACGCCTCTGCAGACCAGATGTTTAAGCAGGTTTAGTTTTGTAAGTTTGTTTAAGTATCATTATCTCTGTGACTTCAGGTCTGATTCCTAGTTGGTTGCAAAGTAATACATTGCTCCTGCTTTTGAAGGTATAAATCAGCATACAGATTTGAATCTTCGTTCAACACTGAGAGAAGTAAAGTATATATGTAAACACCAACTTCAGCCAAGGAAAATCAATCTCCCTGGCCTGCACTTATGGTCAGTGTAAAGACAGGGGCTCCTTCTTGCACTTGAAGTTAGGCTGTAGTGACAGCGTGCTGTCTTCAGAAGTGATACTGTCATACAGTATCTCTGTCCCTACTTTACAGTTTATTGCTCCCTCCAGCTCTGCTAATGTGGCTATTTTCTGGAGCTGTGCTGTGAATCTGGCTACAAAAAAAAAAAAAAAAAGGCAGGGAGAAACGAGTGTAAAAGCAGTGATGTGCATCATGTACCTGACTTTGTTGCCAGCACCATCCAATTGATGTGTTTTTGTCCAGGTGGGGATGTAGCGAGGCAGAAGTGGCAGGACGCGGCTAAAGTATCTGCATCACTACTACCGCTAAAGGTGGCTGCCATCAAACCTTGTCCTTAATACATGCTCCAAAAGGAGCTGAAATGATCCTTTGTGAACAGCCTGTTCACTGGGGCTGTTGTCATTATGGACTTTTAAACATTTCCATGCAACATTTCTGCATGAGGCTAAAACATTTCTATGTGACTTGCCCACAATTCCTGAGTAGTGCAGGTGTTTCTTCTGCACCAGTATTGTAGCACTGTGGTAAAGGGAAATAATCTTTTTGTAAAGTAACTTTTATGATGAATTCTGCTGGTTAGTCTGTAGAACACTGCCTTGCTGAGGAATGGGGAGAATCGGCACAGGAGCTTCTGGGTCTAGCAACTGTCATCCATTGAGTAAGATACCCAAAACAAGCTGTTTTATAGACCTGAAGCAATAAGTTGTCATCACCCAAAACAGAAAAACATGGTGAATATCTCTTAAGACGCAAGTGAAATGGCAAACACAGGAGCTGGGGCATTGATTCGCTGAGCTATACCTGTCAGTGCATGACAGAAACAACAGAAACTCATATGCATACATCAAAAATGCTAGATATAGAACAGAAAACCTCAGGGCATGATGCTGAGAGTGGGTGGGAATATGGAGTGACTATTTTTGGTTAAAGTATGTGCTGATGGCCGCTTAGATTTGCAAGACAGAAACCTTTGCTTCTTTGATTCTTCCAGAGTTGAAGGAAGTCAGACTCCCTTTATCCTTTGTTAACAAAGATTCAAAGATTAATGATTACACTATCACCACAGTCCTTTCCCAGCAGTAGCAACCATCTAATCCAAAACTGACTAGCATCTCAACTCAAAAAGGAATAGCAAGGTCACGTGCTTATGAATGTTAAATTTACTCATCAGATAAGAATGCCTGTGGAAATGACACGTCCTCTAAACTGTTGGAGCATTTGTGTAAAACCAGGGCACTACTAACAGTTAAAATTTGCAATGCCAAGCATGACTTACATTCAAAAGTAATCACTGTTATGTTACCTTAAAGCTCAGAAGGCTTTGCCAGATAGCATGTACAGACAGCAAAGCAGGCATTTGTAATATGAAGCATCATTTCTCACTAGGATCTTTCAGGATCTGTGTCTGTGAAGAGAATCCCACACCTCAGGAATAAGAACAAAGAAAAAAGGTCAGCTTGCTCTTGGGAAAAAATGGCTTGCAAAGCTCATATAGTTGTTCTTTAATAATACTTTTTTAGAAGCCGGTGCTTTTGAATGCCTACTTTGAACAACACCCACCCTTTGGAGCCCTTTCATGAGGACTTAGAACATACAACAAATGAATCTTAGTCACAGCAGTGTGTGCCTGCGTATGTCAGACTGCAAAGAGGGAAGAGAAGGGCTGGACAGAAGTCCCAGTGACAACACAGCAAATTATTTCCACGGGTAAAACTCTTGAATCACATGTCTTTCTCTACAGTGAACTTTCACATTTCCTTAATTTCTAGCTTATGTTTTTACATCAAGGTATTGGGACACTAAATTGGATGTTTGTGGTCTTCTGAAACTGTAGCCCTTCCAGAAATATACTTCATCCACCTAAAATACAGTGTGTCCTACACCATATTTTCCCCAGCTCAGCTAGGTTCACACCCATTTACCAAGTTAGTGTAATGCCTTTTTCAAAAAGGTTTTTATATTAATAAATATTCAATACTCCTTTGAGTCCCTCGACCAGTTTATTCCTCTACTTTTAATAAAGGATGTTTGTTTAGAAAGTTTACGTGATGGTTTTAGACTCTGATGTTATTTTATCTGTGGTAGCCTGTCAGGATTAGTCAGCAAAGTGTTTAATCAATACCTGTCAATGCTGAGCTGTTAGCATATACTTATCCCCCTTCCTACAACACCTTCATTTCATTTATGCAGCAGAATTTGCTTCAGAAAGTTGCATAGGCATCAGCCCAGAATTTGCCTGAGGCTGCTAGCTGAAAACATGTTCAGGTTAGCTGGGAACAGCTCCAGAGGAACTTCTGCTTTGCCTCTGCTGTGTCCAGTCTAACCTGCCACTCACTGGAGCCTGGATCCGTGCTGGGTCCTCTTGGGGAACTGAAAATACATCCAGTCTCTTTGGCCAAATTGGAGAAGCGATCGTCCTAAGCAGTCTATCCTGAATCCAGTCTTACTTCCACAATCTGGGATTGTTAAGGATTTTATTTCTCACCCTGACTCTGGTGTGGACTCGAGGAAAGACAAAATGTAAGCAGAGTACACTTTTGTAAATAAGTTTGAGAGATCTTTTCATAGAAAAGTGATGGGATAGTGCAGTAACAATCTCAGTTTCAGACAGTCTGTTTTCCTTCATCCCTAAAATGACATACAAAACACCCACGCTCCAAAGCATAGCGTGATTCATATTAAAGTCTGTCCTTGGCCAAGCCTGTACTTGACAGTTCTTCTGCTCTGCAGAGGATTATCTCAGGGGGCAGCCAGGGAGAAAACAACCCAAGACTGAAGCTATTTGTATACACACAGATGTGTATTCTTGGGCTAGCATTTCCCTGCCTGACCTCAGGAAGACGTGATGAAACACAGTGCTAGCTGCTGAGCCAGTGAGGCTCTTTGAACTGATAACCATGGCATGTTCTGTGATGTGGTTTGCCTGGAAACCTATTTGTTTCTTTTGAAAATCCAGAATACCAAAATGACATCAGTCGTAGTGTGCACTGAAAAACCTAGGCTGAGATGGCAGACTGTTTTATTCTGTAAATGATTGCAGATGTTTGGGTGAGAGCTGCAAAACACAAGGCTTTCAAATGTCTACATGTGGGGAAGGAAACTAGAGACATATATAAACATGAACATATTTGTTATATCTTACAGCCAGTCAGCTGATCCCATTTCGGATTGGCAGTTATTAAAGATGTGCAAAAATAAGTGGAAACTATGAGAGCTGTGATACTTCTGGTTTAGCGAGTGTTTTTTATTTCTGACTCTATAGGCTTGCCTCCCTTTGTCTGATGCCAGTTGCATACTAGACACATAGAACTGTCAGCAGTCTGAAGAGGCAGCTTAGGAGATGTACTGCTGGTTTTTATTACCACCAGATTGCAAAAGCATATAGCCTGAACTAGTTTTCCAGCGGGCTGAGTTCCAGCTCTACGTCCCAGGAGCCTGCTAAGCTAAGTAAGATGTGGCTGGTACCAATTTAGGAGGCTCTCTAAGTATGTGATGCCCTTTAAGTGACTGAGCAATTTGCCAAAGTCATAGGCATGGGAAGACAATGGGAAGAAGAGTCACTAGCAGAAGAATTACTGGCATTAGTTCTCCCTCCTGATCTCTAAATTTGGTCTTTTTGGTGTTGAATTCCAGAAGGAAGGTCCTAATAGTTCTTGCTGATGCTGGATGAAGATGGTGAGTGAGTGGGGCTGTTGGAGGCCATGGGCACCTGCTTCCCAGCCATAGGAAAAAATAAGTCATCATGGGCCTTCAGCTTCAAAAAGCCAATAGCAGGCAAAATCTGTCACAGCAAAATGGTTTTTGTTTCATCTCACTGGTCCAAATTCCAGCTTATTAATATGTTGTCATATAATAATTCTGACAAGTCCTTCAGCTGACTTGTCATAGCTTAACCCTCTATACAGCTGTGGACAGAGGGTGGAGAGGGCTTTTCTGCTGTACGCTTCCAGTTGCTCCACATAGTTACCTCTAGTTATACTAGTGTTAAGTTCCTCTAAACCTGACTGACATTTCTACAGCTTATTTGTTTATTCCTGATGACAAATAAAAAAGGAAGCTTCAAGCATTTAAGCAGCAGAAAATCTCATTGTTCAGTTTTCTTAAAGTGTCAACTACTTTTTCAAAGCTGTGCGTTTTAACAAACTTTCCATCTTGTGCAACGTACACAGTTGGAAGATGAAAATAATAGTTTTTTTCCTGATCAGTGCTGTACTTTTCCACTTGACAGATGTTTTATTTTGAAGTGTTTCTGTATCTGCAGATGTCCCCTTTTTGTTTCTACCTCTGTCTTTGCATCAGTCAATGTCATCAGCAGTAAGGTGAACAATTACAGGTAGAAAAAGGCAATGAGGCAGTTGCACACATGGTGTATTTATATGAGTGTGCTAAAAAAAGTTGAAATTGAATTGCACGCAGGTAGGGAAGAAAACTCATTGTTTTTATGAAATGTGCCAAGCTATTTAGATCTTTTGTTGTTACTGTATGGGTTCAGCAAGCAACCATACAAATAAATAAAATCCACTAAGGGCTATAGTTGCGTAGGATACTACATCAAACTAGGGAAATTGCTGAACTGCAAGTCACTGGAGCTGGGAGAGCAGCTGGGACAGAGAAAAAACCCTTTGCCTTGTTCTTGTCTTGAGCAGCCTTTCTTGGCCGCTGTCTGTGATGGCTGTAACAAGGTGGAGGTTTGGCTGCTCTTGCAGTGTTGCAGTGAGCAAAACGGCTTCTTAAAACTGATAGAAATCCTAATTGCCAGCACAGGTTTACTCCAGCTAAGAGTTCCACCAATGTGTGTTGCCTTGTTTTCAAGTAATTGCACACAATTGAGACAATGTCTCAAGTGAAATAAAAACAGGTTTCAGGTGCAAAGGTTCAAAAAAAACTCTACAAAAGTTGATTGTGTGTGCTAGAAGGCAAAATTTAACCAATGATTTCTAAACTCATTGCTCATATTCTGTGGTTTGTTCTTTTCTCAGTACACCAACTTCAACAAATGAGTTTGTGTTTAAGATGTCTTCTCATGTGTAGCAATGTCTGATAGGTTCAGTAAAATGTAGCAGCTGGTGGCGGAGGGGAAAGAGCACAAAATCTTTGCTTGTTTTCTCCATGTGAAAAGCATCAGGCAGAATCACAAATTGAAACTGGTGCCTCAAGTGGCACCAGGGACTTGGGCTTTCATCAAGAGCAAGTTGAAGTCAGTATGACAATGGCTGAAGACAGAACCTGACCCAAATACCAAGGCTCGAGCTGAGTTCAGCAAGCTGAACATGGTGAAAACAGAGCACTTGGTGCAATGGTTATTGCATCCCACAGTGTTTAGCTGTGACCTGGGAAAGAGAACCAGCCAGTGCATCTTGCAGGGGACCCTGCCTGAGGAGATGCTGCCACTCCCATGCAAGGAACCTTAATACAGAGCAGCAAGTAGCTGATTGCAAGATGAAAGCATTATTGAAAGAATGTAAGTGCTTGGTTGATCTAACTTGATGGGCCCATCCAAACTCCTGAGCCCATACTCCTAGCATCTTGCAAGATTGCATTCTCAGTAGTGATGGTGAGCATCGAAAGGAAGGGGAGGGAATGGTTCAAAAGCTGCTGTGCTGCAAATAAGGTAAAATGCATTTTTGGTTATGTCATGCAAAAATGTATGATTCAGCTTCATTAGAAATATAATGTAGCAGGTTTCTGTGCTTCAAGTGAAGAG
This sequence comes from Columba livia, assembly GCF_036013475.1. NCBI lineage: Eukaryota > Metazoa > Chordata > Aves > Columbiformes > Columbidae > Columba > Columba livia. Next base: position 110,916,542 of record NC_088603.1, read on the forward strand.
ACTTTGAAATCCTGGCTAGTTCTGGGGTAAGATGTAAGCCTGGGTCACATCCAAGCAGAATTTACCTGCAGTGATGGTGGTAGCATGTTATGCTGGTAAGTACTAAAGGCATGCTGGTGCTGGAGGAAATTCGGTGTACTCTGGTTGTTCTGGTCTGAGAGCTGAGGAGCACAGCTGCCTTCATATTCCCCTTTCTTGGGCAACACCACAAATCAAGAAGGCTGTTTTTTACATCACTCTATACTAAAAATTGTTGGCAATTATTTTGAAACAGCTCATTCTTTAGTAGGTACTATCTTGATTACATCATTTGAGGTGTAGGTCTGGAAGCCATATTGCTATTTTAATCTCCCAGTCACAACAGGCAAGAGCACATTAAAATTTGGGGTGGGGGGCTTGCTTGGCCAAGGTGCTACGCAGACATGGTAATTCAGCTGTGTAGTCAGTGGGTCTGTTTAATTCACCAGCATGCTAGAGCAGTTTTTATGAGGAATTGCAATAAGTAATCCAGAGGACCTCAGGGTTTCTGTTTAAATTTTTTTTCCTTTTCCCTGCCTTGGTCGAGAAGATACTTTCAGATCGAGGTATCTGTAGCATATGTTTTGCGCAGGGCCGGTGATAATAGAAACATTTTGCTGGGGTCCCTATATGAGTTACGTCACTTGTTTTTTGACTCGGTAATCTGAGAGGACCCAGCGAGGAAGCCTACTGTCACTGCTGGAGAAAGGATATAGGTCCTGGCGGCGAGCCCAGGCCTGCTCAGCAGATCAAAGGCTCTTCCCTTGGCTCCCAGAGCAGCCGGAAAAGCAGCTGCCCAGTACCCTTTCAGCATCCTTCATTCCATTCCCCCATGCCAGCAAATAACAACTTCTTTTCTCTCCCCACCGCGGCAAGAGTCTCATTTTTATTCCCTCGGTATCCTGCCAAGCAAGGTCCTTTTAAGGAGAACACTGGTGTTTACTACCTGCAGATCCCAGGGCCAGACAGTGGAACTGTGCTGTGCATGCTGCTACATGCTCCTCCCTCCTCCCAGAAATGCTCCCAACTGTTGACCTTAACCTGGAAGATGAGGCAAAACCGAAAAGAACAAGCCATGGTCATAAACCACATGCCATTTTCCAAGCCAGACCGATGGAAGATTTCAATTTGGAAAAGTACTTTTTGTGCCAAAGCAGCGTAACAGCCACGCTTTGAAAGTCTTCCCACTCACCTCCCAGAAGAAAAAAAAAATAGTGTGGCTTTTTTGTGGGCTTCTTGGTGGTGGTTTTTCCTTTTTAAATACATGGCTGCTGTTCTCCAGAGCTGCTGCTTGTCACTGCTGCTTGTTGCCATCCCAGTTAACTGGCTCCTGCCACGAGTCTTGTCTGCTGTGAAAGGAAAGTCAAGCAGACGTGCCAGGGAACTGCAGAGTCTGCAAGAAGAATATTATGTTTGCTATTACAGTGCTGTTTCTGCTTAAGTTACACAATGGGCCGGTTGATGAGAGCCTTTAAAAATAACTGCACGGCGCTTCAAAGGCACACACAGCCCTTAGGTACCAAATTACTGCCAAAAAGGGGGAGGACACCTGACCCTTGGCTGCCCCACAAGCAGTGTCTGCATCGCCAGCACCTTTTCTCCTCCCTGGTTTTGTGAGTTGATCAGACCCATAGTAGTAGGTGAATAAACTGTCCTTCCTGGGTCTGCTAAGGGTCTGGAAAATATTTCTGTAATTGCTTTTGTTAGCACTGTGAGGCACTCCAGCTCGCAATCGCAGCTGCTGCTGTGGGTGCGAGGTTTTCCTCACTCAATAAGCAGTCCCCAAGCATGGGTTTGCTGACTAATGATCTGCCATAATTAAAATTACTATGGGAGCAATGTTTTAAAAGATCTTTGTTCCCAATATGAGCTTCTATAGGCTATTAAAGCTGCGAGCCTTTTGGGAGCTCCTCTGGGGAGCAGAAGCTCTTCTCGCTGTGTTCGCACACTGCTAATAAGGCCTTCATATGGGTTTGCCTACTACAAATTGCCAGTAATTAATAATATTCTATACAGAAGCACTAGAAACAGTTAAAGCATGCACCTGTGGACTGGACTGGTGCCCAACCCAGCTGTTTGGTAGGTCCATATCTGCAGGCACGTTATTCTATGCCTCAGTTTCTCCTTCAGCAAAATTAAGAGAATATGAGACTTAGTGATGCTTGTAAAATGTTTAATGTCTATGGGTGGGTGGTGGAAACCACTGGAAATGACAGGTGCAGAAGCAGTAAAGGAAGACAGAGGTTATTTTCCACAGCTTTGCCTGTTATACCTGATGCTGTTGTAATGGAATCTAATTTTCTAACTCATTTTTCGCATAAATATCCTATATTAGACAGCAGTGGCACTGTAGGGGGAGTTAGAATAAGTGGAGAGAGTGAACTGCAGGATCATTATCACCAGAAATACATATCATTGTTTATTATCATAAAGTACCTCTAACGAGGCACAATTATGCCTCTAATTCTTTTTCTTATTGCTGTTCTTAATTGCTCTTCTCTATGTGTCTCCTGCCACCATTTCTTTGTTATGTGTATTGCAAAACTCTCCAAGGGTCCCAGCAGGCACCAGTATCGAGGAAAGGCAGGGGTATGTGCAGTCATTTCTTTCTATCTCCCTTATCTCTATTCTCTGCCTTTATTGGCATCTTCCCATTTGCCTCTTCCTTCCTCCCTGCAAGTCTGGTTTTGTCTTTACTACGCCTAAAACAAATTATTTTGACAAAACGAATATAAAAAATGGAGGGCAAAACACTCTCCTGTGTTTTGTTTAGTGGAAAAATGCAAGGCATTAAAAAATATCAAAACCCTGGTGGCTCTGTAGGAAAATGCAGGTAACAAGAAAAACAAATGGATCCCCAAAGCAAAGGTGTGGATGGACCAGATGAGAGTCAATCCAAGACCACGCCATGTCTTTATCCCAGGAGAGATATGCAGTAGTTACAGGCCCTGATCTTGACCAGATTTTAGAATTCTAGAAAATTAATCATTACAAGAAGTTTTTAAAGGATTTCAAAGTGTGGGTGAAGAAAGTAATTTGCCTTAAGAGACCAGCTCAGCATTTTCATGATCTTTTTGCTGTCCTGGTAAATCATTTACTGGGGCAAACTTTCAGAAAACTCCCACACAAAGTATGTGAGGCAGAGTCTCCCAGAAGTAATATTAGTCTCTGTTTATGTTTTCCAGACCTAAAAAAAGTAACAGGTTTTAATACCAGAGTGGGACAGGCCCCTGGCTGATCATCTGGGGGCTTGAAATCTTCCCTTCTCTGAAAAAATATTTTGTGAATTGTTTGGGTGTATAAGACTGTTTATTTCTTATTTAACCTTGCTTTTATGTATTTTATTTCTATGATACCTAACATAACAATTCCAAGTACTACCAGAATGCAAGATCATAAATCTTATATCTTTCATCTTTTGAATTAGTAAAATGAAATACAAGACTTTTTTTTTTCCTGTAAATTGGTCTGGTTGATTTTGCTGGTTTAGAGCAGATGTCTGGCTTGAAAAGTTCAGATTTTAAAATATTAACATTAAGGATAAAAGAAGAGAGGAAAGAGGGAATTGTGTGAGTTCGATTCTCCATGCCCATAAGAGGCTCCCAGAAAATCTGGGATCACCATACATGACTTCTAGAATGTTACATTTTAAAATATATTCATCCGTTATGGGGTTTTCCCTGATATAAAATATACAAAACTGTCTACTGCAATTTGTATGCAGCAGCAACTCCAGATCCTGAAATACAGTGAGTACCTAAAAATAATGAGATGCAAAAAAGGCATGTCTTTCTACTTATTTATATGCTGATTTTCAAACCGTTCAGAGGCAACTGCTTCATTACAGGAATACTAACCTAATTTGAGGACAGGAGCTTTCAGAAAGGTATTTTAACAAAATACCTTCTGATAAAATGTAAAGATTTGTCAATACTTACTAGAAATGGGACTTCTTGGAAACTTGGGTAATTTCAATTATTACTTTCTACAAGGCCATGACCATTGTCTCATCATATGTGTCAGCACGTGCTGAAAGGGAATAGTGTAAGACGCACAAGGAATAACTTCGTACTGTTTTTCAGCAAGAAAAAGAAAAAACAAGTGTTGAAAGGGTTTTGTGTAAATTACAATATATGCACAGAGAAACTTGCTATACATGCAAGTGGAACATACCTTTTTTTTTATTTGCACATAGTACAAACTGATGGATTTTAATAAAGCTCCTACATCCAACATGTATAAGCAGCCAAGTTTTGCTGCAAGATCCAAGCAGAAGCAAATTGTGTCATTTGATGTCGTTTGTTAAAATGTAAGCCTCAGGTGATAGATGCAATTCCTCACAGTAGCTCCTAACACTGAGTTTTCCACTAAGAATAGTGCAAAATAGCGCATAGGAGGTCCCATCTGAATATGAGAAAAAACTTCTTTACTTTGGGGGTGCCAGAGCACTGGAACAGGCTGCCCAGAGAGGTTGTGGAGTCTCCTTCTCTGGAGACATTCAAAACTCATCTGGACACAACCCTGTGTGATCTGCTCCAGGTGATCCTGCTTTAGCAGGTGGGTTGGACTACGTGGTCTCCAGATGTCCCTTCCAACCCCAGCCATTTTGTGATTCTGTGAAGAGGAACACATCCTCGTTCTCTCATTAATTAAAAGGTGTGTGTCCTGACTGCTATCACAAAGCTTACAGGTTGAATAAAGAAGGAGTTTCTGCCAAAGCAGAAGCGAAGACAGCGCAGGAGTCCAGGGATGACAGTTCATTAAGAGACAGTACTTCCAGAATTTTCCATGTCTGGCATTTCTGTGACAAGCAGCATTAATGACAGAGTGCTACAGATGTTTCAAGATTCCCATCATTGTCATCTCACAGCAAAATTATGCACCAGCGACTTCTGAATAAAAAGCTGATTTTAGCCTGGTTTCCTAAACCTGCATTATCCCATTGCTTGCAGGCAAGCAAAGTCCAATAACCCCTGCTCCCTTGAATAATTTTTTAACCCGTTGATCCATTCCAACCCAATTTAAATGAGGAAAAGCTCTCAGGAGTACTTACATTCTGCTGGGTTTTATGAAAATCAGTGCTGGGGGTAGGAAAGTGCAGCTGGGTTTTGCAGCCCCACTGAAAAGCCCCGCAGCTCCTACCCTGGCAGCCCCAAAATGTGAGAGCGAGTGGGTGATGCTGGCTCAGCCAGACCCCTGGGAGCTGGTGGCACTGGGGTCCCAGAGATACCAAAAAGGGGTGAATCAACAGAGCACCTGGCAAAGCGGAGATGGAGATACGGAGAGAGGAGGGGCTGAAGTGAGAAAGAAGTTATCCAGGGAATAACAGGCTTTGTCTGCTTTTTCTCATGGAAAAAATGTTCTCGCCATTGCCAGCCTTCAAACTTGGAGGTCGTAATTGTGGCCTCAGAATAAGAAGTTTGTGGTTTTTTCATCAAGATGATCTCCCCTTGCTTACCCACAACATCTGTGGAGCAGCTATAGTGTTTTAAGCTCTCTCAAACTTACAATTCAGAGCTAACCTTCTGAAACAGCTAATTGAAATCGAGTGACAATAACCTATATTAAATGCTGTCTAACCTGTAACGTCACAGGTGTAAAATGTGATAATAAATATCCCCTCATACAGAATCATAGAATCATTTTGATTGGAAACCTATGTGTCCCCCAGTTCATCAAGAAAGTTTTATTCCCCTTGCCCCAGATAGTATTTACCTGGTACACAGACCTGTTCCTTGCTCCCTCACTCATCTCTGCTCCTGCCCACGGCTGCTCTAGGGCTACGTCTGCCTCTTTTACCTCCGTATCTCACGAAGACAGTGTTAGCTGTTTGCCAGCGTCAAAGCAAATGTGGCTGCAAAAGTGTTTGCACACGGCAGATATTTTGAACAACCTGCTGTGAAGGAATTTCTGCTGGAAACAGAAAAAAAGAAGTTTAAAAAAAATAGCTGGTATCTCAAAATACTTTCCTCACTGCAGGAATCAGCTGAGGAGGAAGGTCAGGAGAGAACAGCGTAACACTGTTTGCAGATAACACGGGGGTAAAGGGAAGAAGGCAAAAGACAGTAGAATTTGTTCATAAAGGAGTGAAGGAAACCTCTGGAAGCACAAAGGAGATGCTAATGTGCCTTTAAAGTACATTTAACGTGGGATTGCTGACATGTCATCACAAGCACCAGCACAGGGCTGTTACATGGGTCACTGCAGGGACAGGGTTACGGTGCCCTTCTGTAATCTTCTTGGATTTATTTCATATTTAACTTTGCCACTGAATTCCACCTTGGATAATGTTTGGGTTGCGAATAACTACCACAGCACTCCATTTTTTTAAATCTGACTGGGTGATAGGGACTTTTAGCCCCACTCCCCTACATAATTCTTGTCTGAAAAGTAACATAAAGTCTCTTTGAATGGTATTCTTTGCTCTTTCCAGGTATTTCTCACAGAAAGTTCAAAGAGCACTTTTCATTTCTCAGCTACTCAGATTGTTTTTGCAGGCATTTTGAAGTTGCTGGTCTCTCTGCCCTTTACAAAAGTTTCCATTAACAAACAGAGAACAGGAACAGTCAGGTGTGATGAAAATTGCTCAGCCACACAACATAAACACCAAATATACCAAGCTATAGTTGAAGTGAGCTGTTTCTAAACAAGTGCTAAAACATGACCTAGCTCCATAAGAGGTGTTATAGAATCATGTTGCATAGCAAAAAATGTCAAAAAACTTTTTGCAAGCTTTGTAAATAGAAAAAGGGGTATCTACATTGGTTATTGGTTATAAACACTTTAGCCCAGGCTGCTTCTTAATTTAGTTCCACTGGCACAATCACAGCCTTCTGCATTTCAAAATACAGAGCCATCCTCATTCTTCCTTACCACAAAAATGTGTTTTTAAGAGCAAGCAAAAAGGAAAGAAAAAGCGGCGGCACTCAGAACTTGTTACTGATGTCTGAAAACTTGCACCAAAAAAAAAATGCACACCTTCCAACTGCAAGTTCTCATGGTTGGATTTTGACATGGAGGTGGAGGGAGGGCCTTGAGAAAGGGTGAGAGTCTGAGCTGAATGTGCTCCAAGTATCTGTATGGAAGCTGGTGAGCCCCAGCTTGCCTGTAATCCTGGGGAGCAAGACTTGCTGGGGATGCTGCCACTGAAGGAAGAGGCAGCATCAGCAGGCAGATAGCCCCATTTTTTGAGGACACCTGGCCAGCAGCAGTCACCGAGTCCCGTCCATTGTCTCGCCTTTGATGGCAGTAGGAAGAACAACCCAAAAATACCTGTGCCTGAGCTCTTGCCCCTTCCGTCTGGGTCCCTCATGCGTGGGGTGGCAACGCTGAGCTGTGCAGGTGGTTGTTGGAAAGGCTGTTGTTACAGGTACAGCGTACACCCAGGCTGGGACACAAACCACACTTGTCAAGCACAGGAGCTTCATGTATTTGACAGCAGTGGCCTTAACCACTCCTTGCATTGACTCAGAGTTTCTGTACTTCCTCCAAAATATTCTCTTAATAATTTTGAAATGAGTAAAAAGTAGCAGATATTGCTTTCTGCTCATTGCTTATTGATATATGTATTAAAGATCATGAACAAAATGTAGACAAAATGCATCTGGTGATAGGGGCAGAACCCGCCATATTTGCTTAAGTCCTTGGCATCTTCTGGCACAGCACATAGCTTGCTATTAATATTTTTCTTTTTTATTTTTAATGTATCAGGCCCATGAAAGCGGGGATTTATTTGTAAGTCTATCTGAACAAATAGCTCCAAAGACAAAAGGTAATTGCCTAATGCTCACCACTGTGGTAGCAACAAAAAATTAATTATTAATGAGAAGACTTCACCATTTTTACAGACTATTATGCCTTGTGGGATGGGGAATGTGCTTCATTAGGGAATTCTCTTAAAAAACAAATGTAAACCAAATACACAGTCAGCTCAAGGTCTTCACCTCAGAAATAATTATGTCCGTAGCTACACACTGCCTGTTGGCTAAATGTCATTCAAGGTCTTCCTTGAAATTTTAGAAGCATAAGTAATAACAGATTAACCAAGTTCCTGAAGAGTATTTTGAGGGTTATTCTTTAAAGCAAGTAAAATGTGGGACATGGCTCAGGGCAGAAAGAGAAGACACCATGAACCTAAAGGGACAAATCCTCTGTTTACATTTACTGCAGGGTGCAGAAGTGACTAAGAGTCATATGCACAGAGAGAGTGAAAAAATGAAACAGGTTTGGGGAAATTAGTTCAAATGGTACCTACACATTTAGGATCTGTAAGGTTGAGAGTAGCAAGTGCAAGTGCACTTGGCTGAAGCCCAAATTCCCTATGAGGCACAAACAGGGATCACAATATTCAGAAATTCAGGGTCTTATTTGACAGAAAATAAAATACAGGAGCATGAGTGTCCAAACATACATGTTGTATAACAGGGCTCCTTAAAATAGTTGCCGGTAAAACTACTACAAAGAAAGAACTGTATTTTTAGTCAGTCCTTTGTCAACTTAGCTACCCTCCATTTCTGCAGATAGGGGTGATGTCCCCAGGAATCCCTCAGACAAGGGGCTCCCCCAAAGCCTGGGAGATTATCCAATTGCAGTTTAAAGAAACTTAGAGCAAGGATGACTGAGTAAAGACAGAGGCCTCTGAGAGCATTAGGAAAAGAGAAATAAAGAGTGTGAGGGAGCAGTGTGTGAGAGAGCAAACTTCAGTTTCTCATATGAGTAAAGCTGGGAGAATTATACCTGACCTTAGGTTTTGGGGTGAGTGGATCCCAGTGTCAGGCCTGGACCTGCCTGCTTTCCTTCCTTTCCTTTCTTCTTTTCTTCTACTTTTCTCTCCTGTCATGCAGAGACTCCAAATTTAGACAAAAAAGTTGCATTGTTTCTTATGGAGGCTTGTTAGCTTTACATCCGTTAACAAAAAGGGACTCTTAACTGAAAGGCTCTGTTTGGGGCAGTGGCAGCTGATAATAAGACTGTTGTTAATCTGGGTTGAGCCAGGGGAGTGGTAGATGGCTCCTTCTCCTGGGAACGCAAGGGAGGTGCCAGAGAGCCATTGCCTTGGGAATCCACCCAGAGCAGGCTGATCAAGAGCTGCCAGTTCTTGCTAGTTCTCTCTAGGTACTGGCAGTTGTCCACAGAAGGAGACCATATTATCACACCTGAAAGGAGAACTGCATGATGATGCTTCTCCATCCCATGCCCGTCACAGGCTGTGCCATCCCAGGGGTGGCCCAGGAGAGTGTGCAAGTGATTCACAAGCACCTGCTACTGACTACTGTCAGTCCATTTACTCTTCTTTACTGCTAACAACCTCTGCCCAGCCCAGCTCACCCTTAGGCATGGCTGGGCAAACCTTAGTGTTTAACCCTTGCAGCTTCAGGTCTGACCTTTTGCTCCTGCCAGCAGGGCTGTGAGTCAGTGGAGCAGCACAAGGTAGCAGCTCTGCCTCACAGTGCAGCCCTGTCCCGTGTTAGATTGCCCTACATGCAGGGCAACACTTTCTGCTGTTTGGAAATCCAGCGTTGATCCAAGTGATGTTATATGGGACTGTTGTTCTCCTAGAGCTCTAGCAACCTTTGGGCAGGCTGCCTGTTGGATTGAAAACTCTGCATTTGAGTTGTCCTCAGTGCAGATAGGGGTGTTGTCCTGCTACGGTGACCTCCCATCCCCAGCAGAACACCTGTGGCTTGCTGTGGCTGCTGGTCCCTACAGACATGCGCTCTTGAACTGGCTGAAGAGTTTTACTACAAAATTATGGCGTATTCTTACTACACAATATCCATGCACACAAAGCCAGATATGGATCTATTTATTTTCAGTTTATACCTGTGTAGTTCTGTTGTCCTTGGTGGATTTACCCAGGTGTATGTCAGACCAGAATCAAAGTCTCTGCTCTGACAGCGAAATGGAAGTCAGGAGCTGGACTGTTGTGCTAAACAAAACACATGATTACCAGGAGAAACGACTTGGCAGGAGTTGAAGCACCAGACATACAGAAAAATGTTTGCTTTGAAATTCCAGAGTCTTGACTGTCCCTTTGGTTTTTTGGAATGCTTTGATTTAGTCATGTGGGGTGAGAGCAGGCTGCAACCTCGCAAGGGCACGGGGAACAGTACCTCTTGTGCAGCTACAGGAGATGTGAAGGGAATTAACTTCAGGGAGACAGCAGATGTATACATGGTTAAGAGAAGTTTGGCTGGCTTATAAAACTTATTTCCACCACAGGATCAAAAGCAGTTACGTGTATAAAATATATAATCCTTGGGTGTGTAATGTGTAACAGGACATAGCAACATAAGTGAGGGAACAACTAATTCATTGCATGGAAATAGCTGAACAGTTTGACTTTCAATTGCTTGAGAGCAAAAGAAAAGAAGGCTTCTACAGTTTCCACAACTGAAAATTATATATGCCCATAAGGAAACGAAGATTTGGTGCATTTTAAATAACCCATTTTATGATTCATTTTCAGAAGCAAACCTTCCAAGCCAGCTCTGCTTGCTTTTGGGTGCAGCTTACAGGACAACCCTTGCATCAGCAGAATGAACTGTTGATACAAAACTACTTGCTGTACTGGACTGTCTTTCGGATTTGCTCACGCAGTCAGCATCTAAAGGCAGCTTGCTCACACTTTCTGCCTCTGCTTATGTTACCAGCTCAAGTGTGACTGTAGTTTGTGCCCTCCAAAAAAATCTCTTAGTCTCAGAAAAACAGCAGTGAGACTGGATGCAGTCCCCATGTTGTTGGGGAGCTTCTGCTGGTCTCCTATCCTAATACACATCCAGGACCATGCATACATTGTTAATGGGGCTTGCATAAGAGGAGAGAGAAAAAAACACTTAACTGAAATTTCCTTATAACTTCAGTAATTCAGTCCTCTTATATGGCTTTTATATAGTTTTAATAAGTGCTGATAAGTGTTTCTATTTATTTTTCATTGTTATGTTGACATTTTGTTTCTAGGATGAGAATAAAAATAGGATGAGGGGAAAACACCGATTAGAAGCTTTAAAACAGAATGTTACAAAAGGAAGGAAAATTGAATAATGCCATGAAAATGTGCTCATGTTCCAAATGCAACTATGGAGAAATGTTCTGATTAGAATTTAAAAATTATGTTTGCCCACTGATTTGCTAGTGGGCTGCAAAATTTCTACAGCCATATTAAGAAAGCACAAATTCCACCTTAGGTCCCGAGACTGGTCACACAGATAAACCTCACAGAAGGTCTCTGATGATCCAGTTGGAGGGCACAAGAAATGTGCCGAGCAGGGAACAAGCACAAGCCAGGTTACATGTGAAAGGTTTTCTCTGTATGGGACCTGTTACCTGAGATCACTCATTTGATGCAATCTGTGAAATCTTTACAGAAATGAGTCTTGCCAGCCGGAAAAAAAGAAGAGGTAGGCTAGAATTATTGATGTCTTGACTCCAGATTTCTTGCCCATACTTTTGAATCTCCTTTGGTTTCATTTTTTTTTGAACAGGCTTCCTCCGGAGGTGGTCAATGCCCCATCCCTGTCAGTGTTTAAGAGGCATTTGGACAATGCGCTTAAGACCACGCTTTAACTTTTGGCCAGTCCTGAATTGGTCAGGCAGTTGGACTGAATGATAGTTGTAGGTCCCTTCCAACTTAGATATTATTCTATTCTATTCTATTCTATTCTATTCTATTCTATTCTATTCTATTCTATTCTATTCTATTCTACGCTATGCTATTCTAATTCTAATTCTAATTCTAATTCTAATTCTATTCTGTTCTATTCCGTTCTACCCTATTCTACTTAACATTACACTTCACCTGTAAGCACATGTTGAACCCTTGGGAGAATATAAAACTTGCTTTTAAAAGGTCTTAAACTGTGTTAGGAGGTGGGACAGCAGCTAGGACAAGGTGGGAGTATTTTAAGAAATGTAAAAGGTGGGGGTTTTAACTGAAAATGAATGGGGTTTTTTTTGTGAGTTGGGTTGCTTTGGCTGTGTCTCTGAGAATTCTGCAAGCCCTCTGACAATGCGTACTGCAAATGGCACAGTTAAAACTTGTCCACAGCAGAGAGGAAAACTGAATTTCATACATAATTTACAATGTGCTACAGTGATTCCATAAGGTCAATATCTGTTGTTAACTCGGAGGAAATCAGAGAGGAAAGAAAGGAATGTTTGTTCTCACTGGTCTTTGGAAGAGCTGTCCACAAACTGCTGATCTCCTTTGTGCAGAACTACACAAACAGCAAAGCGGAGCCCTTCTGCACATTTACAAGCACTGTGTCTGAGATAGATAAACTCTGCAGCTAGAATTGTATCTCTCTGTCTCCAGAGTTTCATCTCAGAGCTTGTAAAAAATGGAGAAAAGGGATCAAATGAAAACAGGGGCAACTTTGTGCAGCAACATGCTGGAGTTGGGATTCCTCATGCCCAACTGGCCATCCAAAATTAGGCATCTGGTACTGCCATTTACTACAGGGTGGGAAACAGACACCACCAAAGGACAGTTCATCCCCTCCAAATATAGCTGTTGTAAGGAGGGTGGGATAAGTTACTTGCCCAAAGCACCTGTGTTTTCTAGGCATTTATAGCCATTTATACCGGTTCTTGCAGATTTTTCCTCTTTTTGTTTTCTGGAAATATTTACTAAGTGGATTGTGAGTGTGCTTTGTATTTGTTTCAGATTTCCTTTCGCAGCAAGGAACTGAACTTAGCCAGGCTGAAATTACCCAGCAAACAGGGGTCAGGTCATCACTGGGATTCTCAGAAAGATGGTACTGCAGGAGTGCATAAACAGCTTGTTGGAAAACTTCAATCATTTGTGCATATGCTATGCAGTGAGTAGGCACTCAGAGGGAGGCTTTATCCTTTTGGGCAAAGAGTGTGACGTTTACTACGTTGTTAGAGAAAGCAAAACAGCAGATGCACAAGGGGCTGGTGATAGCGTGATCCATTGAGCTGCCAGGCAGAAATACGGTGTCCTGAGAGTCTGTAAGGAAGGAGGAATTCGGCTGTAATCACACCGGGTTTTCGGAGGCAGTGAGACTCAAGAGGAACATCCAAAAGGCTGTAATGTCAGGCAGACAATACAGTGAGTGTTTGCCCTGCAGAGAGACATGGACACCCTCAGGTAAAGGGCTCCTTTTTCCTGCAGGCGGCATGTTTTTGTTTGCCTAGAGGCTTGTTTGAATGGAAAAACATTCAGGAATGATCAGGACAAAGTCAGGAGAACTGTGTGGGTGTCCGTGTGTGAGCAACAGAGAAGGGAGTAGTATTTCTGTGAGCAGTGCTCACATGGCCACATGTGGGCTAACAAAAATGGAAAAGGCAGCAATTCCCTCTCCGGATGTAATTTGCAAACCATCATTAATTAAATAATGCTGTCCTTTTATTTTTCCAGACTAGCTTAAGCTGTAACGAGTGTAATCTGTTGAATAATAAATATCCTTGTGTTTCACCGAATGTTCATTTACTACATAATGATGCATGTCAAGAAGAAATCTGTGGTTCTCCTTGAACATCTACAAAGTTGTTTAGATTTGCCTTTTTAACAAGCTTTTAATGTAATAACTACAGAAGATTATCATAAGGCAATGTTTCCTAAACTGCCATCCCTGTAGGTGGTTTGCAGATGGTCTGGAGACCATATTAAAATAATCATAGAATCACAGCATAGTTTGGATTGGAAAGGACCTTCAAAGGTCACGCAGTCCTACCCCCCTGCAATAAGCAGGGACATCTTCAACTAGATCAGGTTGCTCAGAGCCCTGTGCAGCCTGGCCTTTGATGTCTCCAGGGATGGGGCATCTACCACCTCTCTGGGCAACCTGGGCCAGTGTTTCACCACCCTCATCGTAAAAAATTTCTTTCTCATGTCTAGCCTGAACTTCCCCTCATTAAGTTTAATATCATTACTATGTCCTATCGTAACAGGCCCTGCTAAAATGTCTGTCCCCATCTTTCTAATAGGCCCCTCTTAAGTACTGAAAGGCCACAGTACTTAAGATCATAAGCTGGAGTTAAAACGTGGGTGATAAGAGTGCTGAGCAGGCCACAAATGTGTGGCAGAAATTTCATGTACAAACGTAAGGGATGCAACACAAAGGTTGCTCACTGATGGAAGGACCTACGGATTTTCACTGACTTCTCTAGTGTTTGGCATGGGTCAGCCTTCGCATACACCAAAAACCTTTTGTAAGACGTGAACAGCCGGAAAGGCAACATGTGGGGCGGTCTACTGTATGCCTTTATGTAGGGCAAGGATGTGAATGCATTTGGGCAAAACCCGAGAGCTGTGAATCTGAGAGGTGTTGCATATTAGGCTGGGGTTACGGCTGCTTGGTAGTTCTGGAACAGGTGTTACTGGCATACTGGTGATTTGAGTATTTCTGAACATACAGAGTTAAATTTTCACACTATAAGTAGCTTGCAAATAACAAATATCCTCAAATGCTGGTTCTTATTTCAAATTCAAACCTGTTATATTTTTTGTGAATTCCAAAGGGAAATATTTACTCTGTGCAAATTACCTTTTTAACCCATAAATGACTAATAAAATATTTATAATCTTTATATTCAATTCAACAGCACATCAAAAATGACATGGTTATGTGTGTTTCTCCTCTTGAAGGCTGTGCACTAAAATGAACACAAAATGGCTACTTTGCATTATGCTCTGGCCTCCTCAGTGACTAATGCGTTCAGTCTACAACAAAAAGCAGGTCTGTATCTGTATTCTGCAAACAACAGCTCTCTTCTGAGCAACCAGACAAAACCCCAAAATCTGCATTCCTTCAATTAGTTGCGTATAAAAACTAGGGGGGGTTCATTTTATTTTCTGAGAGAAGCTAACCTGCAAAGAATGTCTGTTCTTTTTAGCCTGTGTTAGACACAGATGATTAGTCTGAAAGGTAAAGAAAATTCTCTTCAAGTAAATGAATCTATTCATACTTAGATGAGCTATTCTTCTGCTTTGGCAACCTGTGGAAATGGTAATCTAATCATGCCACAGTACTAGTATCCAATATGCTGAAAGCTTGTAATTCACGGCTCAGAGGGAATGTGGAAGATAGTTGAGAATGCAATAATTATAGTGCTGGTGCTAGAATGAGCAGTGAAATAATGTGTATTATTTTTCTCATAAGCAGAGAATTTTTTTAGCCCATAGCAAGCAGGTTGTGTGGTCACCCAAGCTGCAGGTTTTTTGTGTTTGACACAAAACCGTAGGACTTCTGGTGCTATTAATTAGAATTCCCTCCATGTCCCAGTAATACCTTTATACAAATACATGCACACCCCTGCACACTTCCCTTAAAGCTGAAGAAAACTGTTTCCAGAAAAACGATTTCTTAGTATCTCTTCATATGTTCTTCTGTGAAGTGAAGAACTGGCAGGGAACTAAGTTGTATTTGGATCCAAATCAGTTAATGCTGGGGACACTGGCCTCTTAACTCCAATCTGTGGTGTCAAATAAACCAGTTTTCCTGTAAGAAAGGATCACCTGGACAGCTCCACCCACGTCTACAAAGGTCCATGATACTGGCTGAGCCCTTGAAGCTCCTTTGCTCTCTTACCATAGCATTTCACTTTTGAGTTCTATGTTTTTTAATTTAGTTTTGGGTGTTTTCTTGTTTGAGACAAGTTAGTATTAAAAGATACTTCAGGACTTTACATGTATTGTGTGGAAGCTGTGGATAGACCAAATAATCCCTCCCAGTCTCATACGATGATGAAGATGAGAATGTTACCTAAAAGGAGCACCCTGTAAGAAACCAAAGATATACAACAAAGCTCAGGACAAAAGCAAGCCTTGAAAATTGTCGCAGTGTATAAAATGAGAACAAAAGCCAAACTCAAAGGCAAGGGTTCAAAATGAACGGAGTTTTGTGTGTGTATGCATGAGTGGCTGTATTTGTGTGTTCAGACAAGTATATGCACATAGGTATTTACTGTCATTGTGGACTCTTCTTTCTTGCTTCTTCCAGCACCTCACCTACCTGTCACCCTAATGTGTATTATACAATGTGGAGTAAGATTTTCCTAATGCATTTCCAAGAATAATAATGCCCATATTGTTTTCATTAGAAAATTGCCTGTGCACAGTAACAATTAATTTAGCCTCCGCCTCATCTGGCAAAGTGCAAAAAAAAACATTGTGCAGACAGAACATGTGTTAATGATGCAACTGATGTTAAAATTGTCATGTAGGGTGTATTTCACACGTGGGAGGCTGTGGAGCTCACAGGAAGTTCAATTCTTGACCAAGTGGCATGCAGCAGTCTGAAGAATGTGAAAAGTAGCCTTTTTAACCCATTTTTTTTTTTCTTTTGACAACATCTAATTTATGGGAGAAAGGGAAGTATTGCTGGCTCAGTTCTCCTTAATGAGGCTACTGCAATGGTCTAGGAGGTCTTACTTTTAACTGGTACCAGTAGAAGTGAGGAAAGTAAATCTCTCAAACATTTCAGAGCAGCTTAGGCAACTTTTAAACCCAAAAGCTCTTTAACAGTAATACTAACTTAAATTACAGTGAATAGTGCCTTCCAACCTGAAGGACTCTATCACACTCAACAGAGCTCAAGTCCATTCTCTCGTGTGAGCATGGCAATGATTGTCTTCTCATTTCTGTCATGATGGGTTTTGCACTTTTCCATTTATCATTTTAACATTGTTCATAAATAAAGACATTTATTTTCCCTTTTAAGAGCCTAAATTCCACTGCATGTGCTTAAAAACAGACACAAAGAGATTCTACACAGACATATATAAAGAACATAAAGAGTATGTTTTTCTAACTTGACAATTTAAACTTTTATAGAAAGAAAAATGTCTCTGCATTTCTTCCTGAATTATGTACAAATATTAGAAAAGAAGAAAAAAAAACAGTCACTTTTTACTTGGCTCTAGGAGGTTAAACAGAAATTGCTTACAAGCTGAAAATAGGGAGGAAAAATATGAAACAATTTGGCCTGTTGAGATGACACTTTTCTCTTGATAAACAGGTCAAATCAGCAGGTTCCCAATCTCAAAGAAAACTGCTGTGGTGGCCTACTTGGCCGTTAATACATAGCACATTCAAGACATGTATAGAAAAGTCAACTGAACAGGGAAAATATGACTCATCCACAGTCCTAAGCACTACATTCAGGAAAACTGTAAGAAAGTTCCTTTTTATTTTATGAGTAGCTTTCACTCCCGGTACGCATGGATTAAACAGCAATTTCATACACAAAAGACTGACATTGTGGATTTAATAAGCTTTGAAGTTCTCAAAATCTCATTGTTTATGCTTTTTCTAATCATTCTGAAGTTAGGGAAATCTGTGCTCTCAGAAACTTTAGAAATAGGCGAGTTTGTGCACACATTTTATTGCCGTTTTCTTCACCCAAGTCATTCAGCCAAAATGCCTTGAATACTGTCCTTCTTAGTCTTTAAATGCTGAAGGGAATCAGACCTGCCAGTGCTTTGACAGACTCTGAAGAAAACAAAGGCCATGGGAGGAGGCTGCTGGCTCAGGGTGCCGCGCTCCTCTCTGCAGCAAAGTCTCCCTAACTCTGGAAATTCTCCAGAAGTACCATGGTTATTCCAGAGTAACTCTTTCTCTGGATATGCTTAATCCCACATAAAGAGTGGGGGTGTAGTGATTTAGCTTAAACCATTTCCAAAACACATAATTACTACAGAATAATAGCTCTTCTGGAAAATGTCCAGCTAGCCTCAAACCCTCCTCTCAGCTGGATGCAGGGCAGCCATGGGTGATGCTGCTGTGACCTACAGCTACACGCACTCTGTATTATCCTCTTAGATCCCCTGTGATAAAAAGTAAATGATATTGTCAAGAACAAGAGCTGACCGATTTACTCACTGGAACTGATTTTAATCTTGAATTTGTAATTTTTCACAGTTCCCAAGTTGTTTGAGAACAGTCCTCATTATTACATGTGTATTTCTTTATCATTTGTTAACAGACAATTTATTAAAAGCAGACCCTGGACTGTGGGTTATTTATCATCTGTCCATTTTAATTATTTGCTTTTCGTGCTGAGTGATTGGCATTTGACAACGATACTGCTCAGACTGTGCATTCATTTGATGAGAATAACAAATAAAGAATAACCGCATGTTCTCAGCAATGTTAACCAGGCAGATAAAGGTGCTGGTATTGACAGACATTCTTCAGACATCCATGCAAACAGAAACTGAGGTCATATAAAAGTTTTCGAACAAAACAGAGCAAAACTGAGTAGCCCAAGTTGAACCAGGCTGCAGGTTGCTCTGCTGAGCACCCTTGTTTTTGTTGAACATTCACAGATATTTGTATTTGTTTATTGATTGATTTCTTTTTAACTGACTGATTTGGACAAGGGGATCCGGACCTGATTGTTCCTCTTTGTTTCATGTCCCATAAGCCTGTGGGTGCATCTTCAGTCAGAGATTTGGGTCACCCTCTGATTCACAGCGAACCGGTGAATGCCACCCACTGAGATTTTTTTATTCCAAAAGAAACACCAAATTTGTAGCGGGAATAGCTGTATGCAATAAATAGGTCATGTTAGAGAAATTATTAAAGAAGAGGACATTTCAGGCTGGGACAGAAAATTAGAGAGAGAGAAGTCGAAAACTTTGGTTAACATTTGATCTAGACTCTGTCCTGCACCTCATGCACTCAGGGATGAACGATTGTTACATGTGTGTGAAATTGCATGGATTTGTAGGATTCACTTTGCTGGTATTCACAAAGATTTTGTATTGGGCTTGTGATCTTCAGAAAGCACTTCTGTAGTCTAGAGATGCAAAAGGTCTAAATACTTTGAAGTGTCAAAATTCATTTGGGCGTTTGCTTTCTCTTTTTACACATTAAATAGATGGCCTGGTTTACCTTTCAACTTATCCCCAAAACGTTGGGGTTTACCTTTTAACTAAGCCAGTACAAAATGCATTATTCATTTTTTACAATGATGTAAATGTAAGCAATGCTAATATTATTTTGCCGTCTGGGGGTTAGAGAAAGGGAGGTTTATCCTAGGCTGAGACCATAAGCACTAATTCAAAAATCTCTGGTTAAAGGAAATTGTAACTACAAAATAAATACTATGTGGTTTTGGGAGAGAAAAGTTTACTCACATTTCTACTTTGATATGACAATGCTTCTCATCCTTATGGAAATTGTGCAAAATAAACCCCGCACTTCTGCCAGTAGAATGATATGACATGAATTCAGCCATCAGGGTTTCACAATTGTGTTGGCAAGTTTTAAAATTTCTGCCTCTACTTGAACTGATCGTTTTTTAAAAAATAAAAAAGAAACAAAGAAATAGCAGGGGAAAAAAAAAATAAAACCACCAAAACTTGGACTATCATGAGACATACAGCTGATGTCAACAAGGAAGTTATGAGAGTTTGTGTCTGACATCTACAAACTGAATCTAAATTTCTTCAAGGCCTATTTTACAAGCATTTCTTCAATAAATGGATAAATATATGGAAATAAACAAGAATGTCTTTCACTCAGATCTTGTTTAAAAGTAACACAAGGCTGGCCTGTCCTCTTTCACGTGTGCCAGGACCCCCATCTCTTTCTTTGTCTAAAGGTATTTTGGGAATTGGTGGTGTCCTCTTGCTAGTTTAGGACTCCCACCAAGAACTGATTTGGGGGCTTGGATTTATTGAAGTGCTCTTATCTGTACACTGTGGTGAAGGTAAATGACATGTCAAGATTTTGTGTGCTCAGGATACGCAGGCTGATCATTAGGAATTCTCAAGCCAAGCCAGTATTTTCAGCTGATTTGTTGCATTATTAACTAAGACTCTTGTCATAAAAGCAAGCAAACAGATAAAAGGATGAGGTCACTCAGTGACCTCAAACCTGTCACTGAGCAAGGGCATAATTTGTTAATTTGAATGTAAAATGGGAAAATAGAAATCAGGTTTTGGTGTAGAGTTTAATTCCTCTCAAAACAGAATATGTGTCTCATACACATTTTCCATATGCCTTGTTCATCACACAATTCGATTTTTTCTAGGTTATGAAAAATGTCAGTGTCCTTGGAATTGAGTCAGTTTTGCTATTTTACCTGAAATTTGGCCAAAGATAAGTATAATTTCTTGTGTAAACCCTTTGTCTGCATTTCCTTCATTTGAGAAGGGATTGTATTTTCCCCCATGGCGCTAGAAGATCTGCCCTGACAGGTGACTTTCAGCAGGTCATCTGATAACCTTATCAGGACCACAAGGCAGGCAGGACTTTTGAGTTAGCTCATAATTCTCTCTCTCAGGTGACCAAGTTACTGTTCAGCCCGGAGGACAAATTTAGTCATCATTTTCCATTTTCCCTCTTCCCTTCCTCCCTCCTGCTACGAGCAGCTCTTGCTTTTGGCTTGGGTGTTTTTTTAGGAAATACACAAGCATAACTTGCTTGTTTTAGCTATTCCTGCTTGGACTGGAACACCCCAAAAGCACTGAATAAGTGCACTGAAAAATGCAGTACCGGCTGAGTAAAAACACGTCAGTACTTCCCTGGCTGAACAGATGTTCTTGCTCAATACCCACATGATGCTTTTCTTCCTGTATGCTGGTTTTCTACATTTATGTTTATTCATAATTCTCTATGAGAATAACATAGTGTGTTGATATACCTGCATAGATCTTTTGAGTTATAGCGAACCGCATTGAAACCAATACTGAAATTATATAAATCAATTCTTGTGGTGCTTCATTGCAATTTATAGTAGCTAAAAAGTTGTTCATGTTGCTTTTATCAATCACATTCTTCTTTCAGCTTGCATTGGCTTTTATTTTCTTGTCTTTGGCATTTGTACAGTTTCTTCCCAATGTATATCTGATTAAAACACAGCAACCCTTCATCATTGCTGTCATTTGAATAACTTTTAACTCTTAGCCAAACTATTTAATACAATCTTAGATATCAAGTAGCATAAAATAAGTTTCTCAAAACAAACTGAAAGGTAGGCTTCTGAGACAATGTGAGAGCAGTGAAGCCTTGATGCCATTAGGGAATGAATAAAAAAAAAGCTTAAGCACAGACTTCCTTTTAAGATGGGAGTGTAAAGATATTGGAGTCCTTTGCTGGATCAGGTAACAAAGTGCTTTCCGCTGTGAGGAATCACAACCTATACTCATCAGCATCACAAGGTAGATTGCTTAATGAAGTAGGCAGCTACTATACCAAAAATAGTAAATTCCATCTCATACAGGTTGTATTAAATACATTTGAATAGTCTATGTCAGAGCAGTGACTTTCCTGCTTAAAAGCTTCTGAACAGCCTTAGGGTTGAGTAACATGCAAAACTGGTGTACCTGCATTTCTGTACTTGCTGTTTATAGCAGTACCCTAATAACTGGAGAATATAACTGTCCCATATGTGTGTGTGTGTATATATATGTATGTATATATATACACACACACCTGTCTCATAGTGCGAAACTTCCCCAGTGTGGGTCAACTTTGAAAAGTTCATTAGTAACAACTGTTCATTGTGTTCTGTGTTTTATTGTACCTTTTAAAAAATCCTAGCCATAAAAGTAACCAAACCATGCAGGCACAAATGAATTCAAATAGAGCAACCCTGAGAACTGATTTGGACTCAGAAAACTGAAGAAGGCTCTTAAACTTCACAAATGGTCATCAGGTCAAAGTATACCTGTACAGTTTTCAGTGGATTCAACTGGATGTAACTGATAACATTGTACAGCTTGTTTGCATACCATGGCATGAAAGGAAATCGGTTTAAAAGCAGTGAACTGATGCAGTTAATTGGGATAAACTCTTTGAGCCACTCTTATTTCTACTGCATTTTCATTGAAGTTTAAAAAAAAAAAAAACAACAAACCTTATCAGTCATATCCTCTTCTAAATGTGTCCACATCAGGGGTGGGTTTGCAGCAATTTAAACTAATTGATTTCTAAGCCAATTTAGATGCATCAGTAATCAAATTCTGTGAGACCAGCTTGATGCCAATGTGTGCAATGATACAGAATTCTGCTTGCCTCACCGTAAGTTTATTAAGTATTCATAAAACCACTGGGAATAAAAAAACAGTAGAAGCTTGCTTTGTTTGCTAACCACAGCAAACAAAGAATGTACATTTCCAGATTGAGGAAGACGGAACAACTTTCATAGTAATTTCTTTCTTATACAGGAATCACACTTTGAAGTGTCAATACCCCAGCCAAATACTGCTTTTTGAAAGTTGCAGTGAAGAGTTTAAAAAGAAAATCCTTGCAGTAATGTTGAAAACAGTGATGTCCAACTATGTTAATATCTAGATAGCTTAAATGCTACCTGATCAGATTACTCAGGGATAATTGGCTTGCTTAAGTCTCCTCCAGGTTCACAGGTTAGTTTCTGGGATTCACAGATTTAAAAGAGGAGAATCCTAATTATTCTCTAGTCCA